>NC_067227.1:14833399-15202149 GCF_019924925.1 Ctenopharyngodon idella
GAAGAAGCACAGCATGATTTATGAATGACAGCAGACCTGGTTGTCAGGATGGCAACATGAATCGCCCAATTTGATGTTGTTCTATTTTAATGCCCTCTAATGGATAAATTCGGAAGTGCATATTAGCAACTGGGTGAAGTTTAATTTGTTTATGTTAAAATGCTTTCTACTGTCCAAGCCAAAAGAGCTACATTGGCTCAACCAATAGCATGAGTTTGGGTGGGAGTCGTGGGATTATTTGTTTTCCAACCAATGGCAGACCAGTGATTTTATTGTTAACTAAAACTATTAAAATGTTTAACTTTTAACTAAACTAAACTTCTAACTAAAATTAGAAATGTTGCTTGGCTAAGTTTTATTTAAACTTATTTAAGTACTAAAATTGCTAAAACTAAAACTGAAATAAAAAATAAAGCTAAATAGAAATATTAAAAGCTAATAAAAATGACAGAAGTCTATAATGAAATGAATAAAACAAACTAACAATTACTACAACTTAAACTAAATGAAAACTGAAAATATAAAAACTAAAAGATAACACTGTGGCAGACAGGGGCATTATTTGGGAAACCTATTGGCACAGAGTCATACAGGATTGGAACGACATGATAGTGAGTAATGACACAATACATTTTTTTTTAAAGTGAACTGTCTTTAAACAGAACGAATTCTTTAGAGCTGCCATGTGCCATCCGAATTAATAGTAACATACAAAATACAAAACACACTGTAGCCGCAAAAGCAAAGAAAATAGGCTGAAAATGAATTTGGTGGCTATTACAGAGGCAGACGTCCAGGCAATCCAGCATAAAATCAAAAGCTTATGAGATGAGACCATAAGTGAAAGAAAGCCCAGACAAAAGAGACTCCATTAGTACCTCCACATCCACATTAGGAGAGCTCTCTCTGGGATCATAGTCATATAGGGCCACCATCCTCCGCGTCGACACCGGGTGCTGCCTTCCACTTCTTTTGTTCCTCTCTGAGAAAAAATATGCAAGAATAGATGGATAAAACAAATAAATAAATTCTAGAGAGAAAGAAAACAAAAACAAAAACAAAAAAAAACAAAGTACTATTTGATATTTATTTTCATAATTAAAATTAATCACAAACAGATATAAAAAGGAAAGAATGATTTATGACAGCAAGAATTTGATGCCCTCTAATGGATTACCAACTTTCAAGGTGAGGTGTCATTTTTTTCAATGTTAAAGGTAGGGTAGGCAATTTCAGAGAGGCTAGCAACAGCAAGCTAGCTTTAAAAGCATAAGATCCCATCCTCCCATCAGAGAGCTCTCCAAAGACACGCCTCCTCCAAAACGCATGAATGCGCAAAGCCAGAACATCAGACTGCAAAGCGTCACAAGAGACGGCATTAAATTACCTCATGTCTCAAAGCACTTAACATTACAATAATAATGAATGTAAACAACTTAGCACTCTGACTTGTACCACCTGACTGCTGCAGATCGATTTTGGCATTGATAGTGTTGCTATAGAAATGTATAATTCAGAGTCCGAGGACATGAACAAGGTCGTTGTTTTGGTTCAAGAGGAACTGTAAAAGGTGGCCACTGTTTGTGGCGCTCGGTGACTGACGTCTGTCTACAACTCTGCACAGTGGCATACCGCACATCAGTGAGGCCCCCCCGCAAAGCACGAGATGGGGCCCCTCCCACCAGCAGTGACGTCATGTATGAAAATTTGTCGTGCACCTGCTGCTGTCTGCACCCCGTTTGCAGTTATCATTGTATTGATGCTTCCAATGTTATTATTAACGTTATATAATGTAATTTTGATATGTAGGCATATAGGGTATGTAACCTAGTTTTTTTAGTTGAACTAAAATCCCGGCAGGAATAATCTTTTATGAACTTGCAGCCGAACATGCCTCGATCTGCTCCAATTTAATTGTTTTAAAAATAGCAGGAGGTTTCTTCAAGATTCCTTTAGAAGAAAATTGTTTTTATTAATATTAAACTTCTTAATTAGTTCAATGAATTTTAGTGTTGCAGCGATTTTTTTTTTTTTTTTTTTACAGAAACATATAATGAATATACAGTGCTGTATAAATGCTATTTTAGGGTATAGCTAACTATCCAGTTTGTGGTCACTGAATGGATTTTCTGAGGTAAATGTGGCGTTATTCTCAAGCTGTTTTATTGTCGTCTTTCCGCGGTTGAAACACTGATTGATCGATTATGCAATAGTTTGATACACGATACAGTTCAGGAAATTGTTCTGTATCTTTCAACATTCTTTCTGCTGTTCATTCATGTTTACTTGCTGCTGTAATAGTAGTAAAGAGGAAGAGATGATTAGTTCACGCTTGATCCGTGCTATGTCTGAGCTGAGCCTGAGGCACTGGAAGCAATTTTTTTCTGTCACTGAACAATAAAAAAGGTAACTGCAAATTTATCTCTCAATTCTGACTCCCCCCCAGAATTGTGAGATTAGAAATTGCAATTATCTTTTTTAAATTGTTTTCAACAGAATTTAAAACTTGAGAAAGACTTTATTTCATATTAAAGCAGAGTTTATTGTTATTATTGGATGGGTGCGCTACACATTTTAGTGTAGTTTTGTTCACGCATCAAAAGAAAAAAAAAACAGACTGAAAGATTGATCTTGAAAATACATAGGCTATCAATAATAATAACAATAATAATAATAATAAAAAGAAAATCAACATATTTGTGGTTTATCCACGATGTGCACGAATTAGAACACAGTCAAAACGTGAGGAGAAGCTAAACCTCGCTGTTTCGGTCAATGATTTCAGCCCTCCAAAACTATTTCGATCGAAAACATAAAATTGCTGTTTCGGTCGCAAATTTTCAGTAATTTCGATCGGCGCATCAAATGATACAGGCCTAAACTAAATTCATGTATTTACAGTAAAAGAATAAAGAAATAGGCTAACTCTAGACTTATTGGCTAGGCTACATTTGGAGAAGAACTTCAGACATTCCGGTAGCTGACCATTAGCAGAGCTGGCCATGGGGTAAATACGTTTGTGCAAAATATAATAATAATAATAACAATAATAATGTCTCAGCAAAGACCAAACATGTTTATTTGTCTCAGGCACACGTCCGCTAACAGTAACACAGCGCGTCAAGGTTCGCAGTTGTCTTGGCTACCTTACAAACGGGCGATGGAAACAATGGTGAATTTTTCCCCTTTTTCTGGTAATTTAGCACTATTTTCTATGATCTTCTGCTTGCATTTTTGGGCTTCACTTGGATGCTTTATTTTCATCTTCATAGTCAATTGAGTTCAGTTCTAAAAAAAAGCAAAGGCTACATAGTAAATAGGTGAATCTGCGACGGGGCCCATCATAGGGTGGGGGCCCCCACGCACCGCAGGGGCTGCGGGGGTGTCCCGTACGCCCATGACTCTGCATAGCCTTATGAAACGTGCAGATGACGTGTGATGTCTGCGTGGAGGTATGCAAATACATATGTTTACAGGCAGGTAGGTCATCCTATTATTGCATTTGGACTGAATGTAATGATTGGACAAACATGTTTTAGTCCTGAGACTTCCACAGAAGATATATGTACATATTTTTTTATATATTTAGACCACTTCTATTATTGATCGCTATCAGGATGTGAAGAGAGTTTCAACCTGTATAACAAAAAGTGTCTACCCTAGCTTTAAAAAGATTTCTAAAGATTTCATGAGTTTTGATAATTGGACTGCTTTTTAAGGACAATAAAATGATTTTACAAACTCTGCAAAATAACACATTCAGCACTTTTTCATAAATGGCTCAAAATAAATACACAAGTCATGATTTGAAAAAAATAGAAGGCACATTTAGTAGTAAATTCAGAGTTGCATATTACCAACTTTCAAGGTGAAGTGTCATTTATTTCATATTAAAAAGATTTCTACTGTTCAAGTCATTGGACTCAAGCATTTTTATAATTGGACTGCTTGTTTAGGACAATAAAATTATTTTACAAATTCTACAAAATGACACATGCAGCACGTTTTCTTGAATGGCTCAAAATAAATACTCAGGTCATGGTATGAAAAAATAGAAGGCACAATTAGTAGTAAGTAGACAAGTTTCCCATTTGTATAAATGGTCAGATGTTCCTGTTTCCATTAAAGCACAGGATGCCCTTAAATACAGAATTCAGACACTTTCAATAGTAGCTGCAGACTTTTGGAGCCCACTGTTCAACCTGCATTATTCCCTGTATGAGGTGTCAGTAGGAACAGAAGAATAAGTCATGCTCACATTTAAGTGTCATTCAAGTGATGAAGGAGGTGAGCTGTGAAAAGGCACTTAAGTGAAAAAGAAAAGAAGATGATTTGAATGAGAAAACTGATGAAGAAAAGATGGGGGCACAAACCTCTCTTGGATTTCCGGGACCTGCGATTAATTGAACGGCCATCTTTGAACCTATTACAGTTCACTTGAGAAAAAAAGAGGAAAGCAAGAAAGAAATGGAAGAGAGAGAGGAAAGGATGAAGGCAAGGAAGGCACAGGATTTAAAGGAATAATCTGCCTTTGGCATTCTGCTATATGACTTCTTTTGTTTTCCGCAGATGAAAGAAAGTCATATGGGTTTAAAACGACATGAGTGATGACAGAATTTTCATTTTTTTGGTGAACTATCCCTTTAAGGGTTCTAAAAGGAAAACTATGGAACAGGTAGAGGATTGGCAGACTAGCACCATGTTAATCTAAACAGAGGAAAGAAAGAGAGAAGGCAGAAAATGAGGGTCAGCACAAACTACCTGTTAGCTCATACCTATTTTCTCAATGGGCGTGTTGAGAGGAAGAAACCCCTGTTTGAGCAGCTGGTCCATCATTTCATCATCATCCGTCTGGATCTCGGAGACCATGTTACAGGGGATGAGCCCCCTGCGGCCACAGACCTCTGCTCTATAGAATCCATCTGTGTCCTTCTCTCCAAACACCTGGACAACACAGCAGGGCCATAATTAAACTCATTTCATTGCATTTTTAATTACACTCTCTCTGATGTCCTCTACTCAATTTGGTGTGGTAGCACTACTTCTAATGTTTTCTATCTTGGATTATTCACTTATCCTTATATTATTTTCATTTGCATAAAAGTGTCTGCTAATTAAATAAATGTAAATGGCCACTGATTTCAGAAGATAAAAATAAGTACATTGGAATAGCAAGACAGCAATGAACTTTCACTAGAATAGAATAGAACAGAACTTACAACTAGCAACGCACAGTATTATTTATACAAAATAAAGCTATATACATATGTATAGAAATAAAAGAATTATACTGATTAATTATATACTGTATAACTATAAATTATATACTCATTATATATTAATGAACTTATATTGAAAAAAAGGACTCTTATAATTTCATATTATAATTTATAATATAATAATCAGTATTTTTAATATTGGCAGTTATGTTGGTACATAAATACATACATATAATTTTCAATTATGGGTATTAGTCAAAATTCCTGTATTAGTCCATACCTAAATAGAATTAGAATATAATAGATTTTGAATATAAATAAGCACAATGTTTTTAAATATTAAATAAATACAAAAAAAGATTAAGCCATATAAATATGTATAGATATAAATAAAGAATATTTAATATATACTCATTATATATTGCTACATATTTAAAATATATATTAATAATTTAATAATCAGTATTTTTAATACTGGCAATTATATTGACAGAAAAACAAATATCTTTATCAATTATAGGTATCAGTCAAAAAGAATAGAAATTAGAAAATAATTTAACATATATAGTTATAATAATAATTATTATTATATAATTAATAATTCTACTAATATATAATAAAATATATGAAAAATATAATATAACAACACACTAAGTGAAAATAGCATATTTTCTTAGCGATAGATGCTATTTACACCAAGTGAAAATAGCAATTTATTCTATTTACACTAAGTGTCAATAGCAACATTTTCTTAGCGATAGATGCTATTTACACTAGGTGAAAATAGCAATAGATTCCAGTAAAAGCAGCAGTTCTCTGCAATAAGTGTAAATTGTAAATAGAAGCTATCTTACTTTATATTGGCAGATACTACTTGCACCTCAGTATTTTTGTACATTAACAGGATGCAATAATATCATAAAGTGTAAATGATTATATTTATTGAAATGATTAAATGGATGCTACCTTATTGGGAGAATAAAATCCCTCCCTACACCTTCCCCTAACCCTACCCAATAATTACTTTTATTAAACACTCGTTAGCCAGTTTATTTCCACTTTTAGAACATTATTTTTTATTAAAAAGAAATGCCTTTCTGGTGTAAAATGTGATGGAAAAATGGAAAAGAGCGAGCTCGGCAAAAGGCGGATTCGAACCCATGTCGATCGGGTTAAAAGCCAGGTCTGCGAGCCTTACTCGCTACTGCTGCGCCACTAAAGATGCTGAATTCTGTGCATCTTTTCTTAAACTTGAGTGGCCCAACCAGACATTGGTGTGCGGAGCTAGTGTAAATAGCGTTTGCCAACAAGGGACACTATTTGCACTTAGTGTAATAATAAAGCCATATAAATATATTTTTTTCAATAAATATTTAAACTCAAAAATGTATATTTAGAAGTTAATATTATATAATTTAATAATCAGTACTTTTAATATTTGCAATTATATAGGTAGATTAGCACATAAATATAATTATAAATTAGTGGTATCAGTCAGCATTTCTGTATAGGTGCATCCCTGAAAAGAAAAGAAAAGAAAAGAAAAGAAAAGAAAACAAAGAAAAGATCTTAAAAGTGGAAACAAAAGAAAAAACAAGCTGTGGAATTAAATGGCGGTTGAGAATTGCTTGACATCAGCCAGTTCAGATCAAACCTTTATGATCTGGCCCTCCTTGAAGGGAAGTTCCTCTACAGCAGCATCAGGGTTGGGAGACATTGACAGGGGGTCATAGTCAAACATGGCCACAAAAATTCGGGAGTCCTCTGGCTCCGACTCCTCATAGTAGTCTGGAGACCGCCGTTCCCGTCCTCCATAACCATCTGAAACACAGAAGAGGGCAAGCTTCTGCTACACACAGAAACCAAAGTACAGCTAAAACCCAAAAAAGACTTTAACACATTTAGCCTAATCTATTTCTTCAGAGGCATGTTCAGAAAATTGTATAAAGTATTCTGCTACATAACTATATGATATATGATTTATTCTTAAAGTGAGGCAAAAACCACATATTAACATAATAAACTCATAAAAATGCTAATCACACCTGATACAAACGCATGTTCCCTACACAGTAAAATTATCTGCCGCACAGCACACAAGTGGGTTAATATACGAGCATACTGAAAACAGTAGTAAGAAATGGCCATGCATGTTAAAAGAACAAGGGAAGGATAAAAACATTGCTGTTTTACTGTAAAAACATACAGAACTTTCCTGGACAGACATGCAGCAACTCACTCGTAATACTTCACTGGAATGATCCACTACCAATCAAAATCATTCAAAAGCAGGTATCGCAAAACACTTTTCTGTACAATTATCTTGTACAAAAAGCTGTTAAGATAGTAGCAAATAGTAGACCATGCCAGTTTAATCAGAAGTGTATATGTAGCTGATAGAAGTGAATCATGCACCCAGTTACTGATAAGAATATGCAGACCATTCACAAGCAGCATTTAAAACCACAGTTATCATAGACCTCTACGAAAGCTGGCACAGGGGTGAAGACATCTCTGCTCTTTGTCTTTGCAGTCACACAACATCCAACAGTAGAAAGACATCCATGCAAATGAAACAAACGAGGATCTCAAAGGAAAACTTTTTAAAGCTCAGTAAAAGATGAACGATGAGGAAAAAGAGGAGGAGAAGAGGGGTTCACGAACACTGTCTGGTGTTTTAGACCACACAATAAGCACAGAGAAAGGAACAATCACCCTTAAACAGACCAAAACCCTAACCTAATCCTAATTATATTTAACTGAAATAAAGAAAAATTAACACGGGAGAAAAATAAAGGTAGAAGTTGCCTCTTGATTAAAACCTAAATAAACATATAAAGATAAATGAATGTAAAGATAGCTCAATAAATATGCTCATTCATACTGTCTTTCAAATGTTAATGAGAGGCTCCCACATGTCTATCCTTCTATGGTAAAGGCAGCTTCTGTTCTTTTTAAGATTAGCAATACAAGTAAAGCTCTAGCGACTGCATTTAAGATTTATAAGTTATTTTATGTTTATCTATAAGGCAGGGCATTCCAGGTTAAAGGAAATGTGAAGTTTGTATTTTTGTTTAAATACTGTAAATGTGTTGTTTGAGCTGTAATTTTCTTTTAGTGCTGGGACTACTGCTGAAGAATGAACTTCTATGTAGTTATAAACAGTACTTTATGGATAGCTACCTGTTTGTGTCCCTTTCTGGTATTCTTTTGTGAATTTTGTGATAAAGTTTAATGTTTAAGGGCTTAGCATGGACAGGAGAGGAGCTGAAAGATTGGATATGACTTTATAGACAAGGTTAGTAAGGAGGTACCATCACACTACTCTCATGTTAACGTGTATTATGTTTAATTCTTGTGACTTCTGAGAATTTTATTTATTTACCATTTATTAAAGTGGATTTTTTTTTTAGTCAAAATGTTTGTCTGTGGTAAACATCATGTGACAGAAGCAGTCAATAGAGTTTAACTTGTATTAAGTTAAGAAACAATTCTTTAAAGACCCCATGAAATCACTCAAAAAATGTGTGGTGGAGAATAAGCTTACTCAACTTTCTCATAGGCTTTGTTAAGTCGTGACGTAAGGAACGCCATTTCTGGGTCCAAGCCTCGACTCGTTTCACTTGAGAATGCCATTGCGACGGCCGTTTATGAGCACTATTTATTCATATTAAACGTTTAACATTTAAAAAAATTAAACATTTAAAACACTTAGTCTACACAACAGTCTCCGTGCTCACAGCGTCACAGACATTAATATTTTAACGATTTATAAAAGATGAATCACTGTCTGGCCATCTGGGATTTTGGTATGGAGATAAAGGTTATGATTATTATTTTTTGATAGTATTACACCACATCGTGTGTGTATATTAGCACAATTTGTTGTTTTCTTGTGGTACGAGATAGAGCGTTTGGACCCGGAAGCGCTGCCGCGAAACGTCAGACTTAACAAACGAATATATATATATATATATATATATATATATACAGTCAAACCAAAAATTATTCAGACATTTTTTATATTTTTAATATATTTTTACTAGTGGGTGCAGGACACTATAGTTCATTTATGTAAGTGAGGATAGCAAAATAAAGTAAACTGTGACATATTATTCTTCATACAGTGGACTACCAGTGTTCAAGGTGTCTGAATAAATTTTGGGTGTGTGTATACATATATATATATATATATATATATATTCACAAACATGAAAAGCTTCAGTTTCATTTACTTCTCGTGAGAGATTTGGCACAATTAACTTCTCTGCTGAAGATTAAGAGATTGCTATGAAAAATATCATGAATTTAAAAAGATAATATCTGACTATATTAATGCATATTAACAATTTATAGAGGTTCACAAAAAGCTTCACAAACAAGTTTAGCAAAAGCTTTATATATTTGAAAGTTTATATTTAAATGTATATTTTTATATTTAATTTAAATATACTTAATTTAATTGAAATAAAAATTTGAATATTAACTGTCAAAATATAATTGCTTATATGTAATGCATTAAGGATATGATATATATAATTCATATAAAATAAATATACTAAATAATCAGCAGCAAAAGCCGGGCAATTTTGTCTCTAAAATCCTTTCACTGTGAACTGCTTTAATTTGGATTAAGAGATAGTCAATATCCAACTTTATTGCATCAGATAAACTTTATTGCATGCAGTTATGGTTTGCGATCTCTTAGCCAGAATAAAATCTGCTTTGGAGCAGGTTAACCGTGTGGAGTAAGATACCTTGACCATGAACACCGCTAAAAAAACAATCTTCTTGAATCCAAAAAATCTGAATTTGCTCAAACTAAATTCAAACTTACCTGGGTAGTCACTAAAACATCTTTACAAATAGGCCACTCAAAGCTAACAGACATACACTAAAAGCCACACAACTCTCACTTTGATTTCATGGGGTCTTTAAACAAGATACTCTTGTAATAATCTGATATATCAGTTCAAATTGTTCTGGTAATTTTTGTTAGATTTTCTTTTTCATGGAGGAGCCACGCCACATACCATATCGGTGTTCAGTTCGCTGTGGGGGCCATTTCCTGCGGTGGGCTACATTGGTATAGTAAACATCGTCCTTGATAGGTGAGAGGTTCCCCTCACTCCCCTCACTGTTATTCTCCACGGTGATCTCTAAGGAAACACCAATCAGAGCATTATAGCCACACCCCCTCTACTCAGCCTGTGAGATGTGGATTATGATGTTTTCAAGGCTCTCTAGATCTGTTTTAGGATCAGAAAGGCCATTCTAATGCATTAGAGTCAAAATGACATACTGATTTTAAAACAGCATTGAAAGCAAGCTGACTTGAGTTGCTCCAGAGTAAAACAGCAATGTTCATGATGATGATGCTTTTCTAGGTGATAGTGTGTGTGCCCTGTTAGGAGTACCATCTGTATACTAGAATAAAGCAGTCAAATAACTCTCCCTCCTTTTATTATTTGTGTATCTGAAACAAGATGAATGGCAGAGGCAAGCCAAAAATGGCAGGGTACATCAAGGGACTCCCAGGGCCTACAGGCCTATATAACTGTCATCATGACATGTACTGTAAGGAAAACAGAGGAACACACAATAGGAGTCTCTATGAAAGATACTAAAGGAAGGGAGGCAGAGTCCAAACATGTAACCTCACTAACCAATGGAAGGGACTGTCATTGGCCTTCTCTGAGCGGGTGGACAGCCATGACTCATCCTACGGCCGGAATGGTCCAGTCGATCCGAGCGTCCCGTTGAGGGAGAGCTCCCTAAAATCTTCAAAAGGAAACATTAAAATGTTAATCAAAACCTGTGGTGCCTTAAAAATAGATATCCTATTAAAAAAAGACTCCCATCAACCCCAAAATGAAAAAAAAAAAAAAAAAAAAGATTTCTTTAGAGAACGAGATTCTAGTCCCAAGTGAAATCAAAACAAGGAGGATGAACCCGCCAAAACATTTAACATAAACAATTGAAACAAACTCTGACAACAACATGAGCAGGGTTTTTGGCAGAAACTAGATGCTTAGCTAAAGACCATTTTGGTTTTTGTTCTGCTCCTCTTTAGCTCATATGGGAGAGTTTTTAATGTAGTTTGTGTGATATGAGCTTTCTGATTCATATAATTCTACATTGTGGTCTGTCTACACTCTTAGTGTTTTAAATATATAAAAGTGTAAATAAAACTATTCATAGGTGCTGCAAATCTGTATATGGACAGTAGTCAGGACCTTAACCACCACAGACATCCAGGGTGACATTCCCCCCAAATATTCAGAATAATGGTCAATTTTTCAATCATGGATTCTTGAATTTTTCATTTGGTCCCCCCTCAATATTGAGTAATATTAGGCCAGTAGTGCAAAGACCTTGATGTATGAAAAGGTATTTGTAGCAAACAACCAGGGAAAGCAAAACACACCAAAAAAGATGTATCTGTGCTGCTTAATTCAGAGAAGTGCAGATGAGATATCTGTTCAAGCCAATGCACAGTGCAGAACAACTAACTGGACTGCGACACAACTAACTCGACTGAAGTTAGCGTGGTGCAAACCAGTTTTAACTGTGCAGCACAATCCTGACTGGTTAGCTCTTCATGGTTGAAACTGTGCAGACAAACAGCTATGACCATTCCAATAAGTGCACCACACTGTTTATTGGCTTGCACAAGTAACTTGTCCACACCGCGCTATTGAATGTGCAGATTTATCCTTATTTTAGTGTGTTCGGCCTTCTTATAAACAATTCTAAACCAGTGTTTCTCAACTCTGTTCCTGGAAGGACCCCAAAACAACACATTTTTGATTTGTTCCTAATCAAACACACCTGAATCAACTCATCAGCTCATTATTAGAGACTCCAAGACCTAAAATGAATAAGGCCTGGGACACACTAGACGATTTTCAAATCTTAAACAATTTTAAAACTGTGGGAGACCACAGACACAATGACAGTTTCAACCGAATTTTAGCATTATTATCCTCTGAACGCACACACTAGATGATTCAACCAGACCGCGAGAACACACACTTGTTGATTGTTGGAACGATTTCACACGGAGACTCGCGAGATCAAATGTGACTTAAGAAGAAAAACAAATGGAGGACAAATGACCTTGTCAGCTGGCTCTCCTGGAAAGCGTTCTGTTTTACAGTGAAAAACAAAGTAGAATATGGGTGATCTTCTTCCTCAATACTCCACTTTCGTGGAATGTTTGTGGCTACCAAGTTTCAGTTATTGAAGCACAAATCATCTGGTAGATGACGCTTGCTTGCTCTCATTGGCTATCGCGGGTATCCCATCAGAGGGAGCCCAATCAAGAGTCGAACGCAATTGATATTTACAATTTGGGATGGTGGAGGATTGGGAGCAGTAAAATAATCATAATGACACCATACAATTGAGGTATTTTGGACAAAAAGTCAGTTGCGACAAGCCTCAAATTGGGCTTCACTCCCCAGATCGTTGGGGATGCAAATCAGGCTCAAAATTGGCCTTAAAATATTCAAGTGTGTGGCCAGCCTAAGGGAGACATACAAAATGCGTACTGACAGGGTACCTCCAGGAACAGGTTTGGGAAACACTGCTTTAAACTGCTTTAAAGTTGGACTCTAGATTATAAGATGGAGGACTGTGACTCTTCTTACAACAGAAACAAGAAACACTCAGAAATGGCCTTTAGGTAATCAAAACAAACCTACACATCCAAAAAATTTCACTCGACACTCTAGGAATCAAACAAAGTCACATGAGATCTAAAACAAATCAAGAAAGTCAAGAAAGATCTTACAAGCAAAAATCCCCCCAAAACAATTGCAATATCAAAAGGTGAAATCAAACAATAACATAAAGTTAAGCAACGTCTAGCGAAATAGACCAAACAAAAAAGTAAAACAAGAAGAACCAAACTAAATGAACCAATGACAGACTGGGTGGAACACCATGAACAGAAGAATGGTTTTATTGCTTATCTATGGGAACACAAAGCAGTTGGTAGATGAGAAGAGGGCGGAAGGGTGAGAGGAGGGATAGGAGACACACACCAGGGGTTCATCCATTGCCCTGTTGAGTCTGGCCACAGAGTAGGCCCTAATGTCCCTGTGATAGGTCCTGCCAACCTCGCTCAGCCTGCCCTCGCTCCGGAATCTGCGTTGGGGATGGTGATGGTGCGGATGATAGTGGTAATGGTGGTACGACTCCCGCATGCTCCTTGTCTCTGGAATGGCATCCAGGAAGTCCTCCTCCACACTGCACTGGCGGGTCAGTGTCCTTTTCCTGCCGGCAGCCAGAGCACGGCGCTCCACTGGCCCTTCGCTGTGAATCACCCGCATGTTGGGGCCAGAACCCACTCGCAGCGGGCTGCCCCCTGTGTATGAGTGGTAGCCTCCACGGTAACCAAGCGAACCCTCCTCCTCGCTCCCGCAGTCTAGTCCACTGTCCGGACTCTTAGTGGTCTGCCTGCTACTGCTGCTGCTCCAGCACTGCGGCCGCTCCTCTATTGAGGTGTAGCGTGGAGAGGAGCGCTGCCTCTGCAGCCTGCGGATGCACTTACTTGGGGAGAGGTGGTTCGATTGCCGCGAGTCCTGGTGGTATGGCCTCGGGCTCCTGCATGGAGTGCCCGGACGAGCCTCCTCGAAACGCAGCCGCTGACCCATGACCTCCACCCCAGTGTCCGGATCCTCCTCGGCAACTTCCGGGATACTGTGGAGCCGCTTGTGGGAGCGCAAGGAGCGCTGTCGTACCACCTCCCGCTGCAAGTCCCAACTGTCTCGCTCCACCGCTAGGTCCTGACGCCTGTAATACGCCTTTTAGAGGCCGGAGAGGGTGATGGACGAGGAAGGAGCCAAAGTTTCAGTTAGATTTGGATGTTTTTCAATTAGTTAAAATCGGGATCGTTTTGGCGGGTTTTGTTTGATGGTGTTAGAACAGGCAGAGAAGATAAAACAGTGTGCAAATAGAGAACAAAATGGGAAAAGAAAGACAAAATAAAGACAGAATTAGTTATCGGAGATCATGGTCGAATGTAGGGCATGCAGTCTCATTCCATGACGGACATGACATGCGACGGAAGGGAATCTGTAGAAGGAAAATGTCAGGAAATGCAAACCATACAGAAAATGAGAACCGGAGAGTATCACATATGCAGGGTTCATTGAGACAATCCACTAACAAGGCACAGTCCAACAACAACAACAACAACAACAAAATCTACAGATGAGAATTCAGAACACATAACATTAGAAATTAATAACAGGCAATCAAAGGATCAAGACTAACAAATCTATGGACTATACATGAATAAAAATAAACCAAAAACAACAAAAAACAAAATGGAGATTCGTCTGCCAAGCAAAAAGTGAATCGTGTTCAAAAGTAGACCAGTAACCTGGAATGGAAATTTAAAAAAAATATATTATTAAAAATACAAATCTCTTCTAATGATTTTAAATTGTGTATGAAAATTGTGATTGGTTGTTTAAAATTTCTACATCCACATAGCATATAGCAGATACACATAGCAGATATTTTGCGATTAAGTGGTGATGGCTGTAGCTAGGGCTGGACGATTATGGCCTAAAATCAAAACCTCGGTTAACTGAACATTTTACCTCGATTACAATTAATTAACAATTTTCTTTTTTTTTTGCCCTCATAGTTCACTGACAAGGTTTGTAACTGTAAATATGATTGACTATTAAAGGTGGGATATTTTTCCCTATTGAAAGAGTGATCTGACATGACATAGCTCACTTTCAGCAGTTATTTTATGGTTCTTAACATTTCTTACAGATTTCTGCTCATTGTAAATCACATAAAGATAAATTAGTACAGTACCAGTACGAGTGATTGCATGTGTGAATACCGTCTCTCTATTAATTGTGAAGCTGTGGGTTGTAAATAGTTCCTACTAGAAAAATATATGCTATAACTTTTGAGTTTCTAAGCGACTTTAGTGATAAATCACTGGACAGCGCTGACAACTAGTTTCTGCGTTCCTCTCTGTGCGCGCGATCTTCACGTTTTGCACAGCTAACGTTACTGTTTATATGAGTGTATGTGCCACAATGCAGCTGCGTGAGCATGGTAGCTCGAAATAATATACATCCAATCGTCTAAAATTGCTTCAATGTCCAAACTGGCAAACCTTAAAACACATACAACTGACAAAGTTTAGTGAAGACGCAAGGCTCACCGCTCGCGCGCCATCACTACGTGTTAAACCGGCATTCACCCCTGTGTTGCTTTTATGCCACTGACTGGACAGGGCAGAGTGACGTGGCTACACATGCGGTAGTATGTTTTTAAGGGGGCAGTATTAACAGGATTAAAAAACCGAAATAACCAACATGGGAAAATTACGGCAGTTTTAGGTTCTGAATTTCGGTTTCGATTACTTTTCGATTAATCGTCCAGCCTTAGCTATAGCAGAATATTTTTAAAAATGCTTGTATTTTTTAGTATTTGAGGTCAACAACGCTGCAAATATCTTTTTCTGTATGATACTAAACTGTAGCACAGTCGTTGAGGCAAAAATATCCAAAAACAAAGAAACATAATCTATATAAGGTGTTAGCTTTCATACCACAATCCCAATGGCCGCTCAGGTCTCCAAAAAGATAACTCAAAACAAAAATGACAAAAACTGAATATAATATACCATTTATTGCTTCATATATTCAATACATAGTGTATTTTCTTTAATAAACCTTTCTGTATTATACTTATTCATATATACTGTATAATTAGAAAGAAATCTTAACAATATTAGACATTTTCATGAAGAGACAGATATTCACAAAATTGTAAAATTACACTGAGAAAAGTAAAACTTAACAGAAGTGTAACCATGAGACAAACATAATCAAAAGTGAATAACCTGTTTCATTTAAGCATACTTTACTTAAATGAGATTCCCAAAATGCCCTTGGAATGATATGTGCATTTTCACCTGATCAAGCAGAAGCTAATTTGACACTTTAAACAGTATAAATTTATGTAATACTTATACATAGAGTACACAAACAAACCCTGTCTTTATTTAATAATAATAACAAACACATTAAACCATGGCAGTATATTCCAAGAGGTGAACACTTCAGGCAAGGCAAACAAATACACAACGTATATATCTGCACATATGTGATTGTCATATGCAATAAATCGAAGAATCTGCTAAATAATCCTGTCAATTCCAAGTAACAAGAGCACCTTCTACCACATAGAGTAATCCAGATCGAATACTACTAAATAGAAATGCATAGTGATGCAGTACTTGAAACTGAACAACACAGTTTGCAACACCTGGAGAGTGTAAAGCATATCAGATCGTCAACTCATGCATTGCGTGTGCAGCCTCAGATTAAGCCATTCAGATGTATCGAGCTTTGTATGACTGGACAGGCTGATACAAAGCTGGCTAAATGACTGGATGACGTCGAAGTTCGGTAGTGCAAAGCGACCCACTTTTAGGACCCAGGAGAGACTGAGGATGGGTTGACCTGTTAAGATCCTGCCGCTCAAGCACCAGAGGTCTAACACCTCCCGTTTTAAATTGAAAATCACGAAAACACAAAAACCCATTGCTAGCCATATTCAGGACAAATCCAAGGAGTTACTTAATAACAAAAATGTGCTTACCTCTAAAAAACCACCTTAACCAAACTGCAGTTGGCCGTTCAAGCCAATTCTACAAGGTTGAAGTGCCAACCAGCTAGTACCACCCCCTCGGAGGAGCCCTACAGACCACGGCATACTCCATCCCCCTTCGTCTGTCCCAGCCTCTAGCCTGCGGCCCTGTGGCCCACGCCCAAGACAGACGGCGGCCGGTAGGGTGTCTGTTCCATACCTTAAGCGTGTTGTGTGAGTTGATGCTGCGGCGGCGGCCTTCTTCCAGCTGCATCTCCGAGTAGAGCTCCTCCTCATCCTCCTCCATGATATCAGACAGATCGGAGCCCCGACTGCTCTCAGTGTAGTACTCCTCACTGTGGCTGTATTGATGATGCTGGAGGTACAGAGACAAAGAGATCTTCATGATTTAACAAAACCATGAGACACCAGGAAGAAATCTTCTGAACTCAATGGAAATCTCACTTTCTGGTCCATAACTTTGTCCCCAATCTCTTTTGCTCATTAATACTTCACTCTTAATTGGTTTTAAGAGTGAAGTATTGATGGCTTCCAAATAATAATAATAATTTAAACATTTGGGGCACAAAAGTTAGTACACCCTATGAAAAATGTAGCTTCCCCTCATATTTCAACATTTTAGGACATGCAGGTATTGGAATGGCATTTCACCAATGTTAACAGAGAAAAGACATAAATCAACATACATTTTTTTACATAAATATAATTATAATTCAATATAATTTAATTAATCATTAAATATAATATAAACAAAATATAATTCAATTTAATATATTGTGACACTTGGAATGTGTATTTTGTAATGATTTGTACAGCATAAATAAACAAAAAGTAAGATGTAGTGACAATGCATGACGATTCTGTCAGCTGGCCCAAAACTCCCAGAAAAGTTTCCCTGAGCAATTATAGAACTGAAGCACTTTAAAGTTGAGAAGATTACTGTTCCTTGGACTCACGTGTCTGCCCAACTCAGAACCTCTGAGAAACTCATCCACAGAAGCTCCTCTTCGCCTGGCGTGGGGGGAATCATACCCGTCCTCTTCCTCATCTGAGTTTAATGAGTGTGAAGCGTTACCCTTCTCACTGAAGATGTTCCTCCTCTCCACCTGAAACAGATCGAGTCAGGGTTTCACATTGCAAGCATTTCACTTGCATTTGCAACTAAAATGCGACATGTGCGGATTGTAAAATGTACTTAGGAGCACGTGTGTGAATAAAAAAAAGTGCCAGCGGGTCCCCAGTTTTATGAAATTTAAGATCATAATAAATCTATTGATGGCCCGTCAAAGGAAGGAAAGACTAGGAAAATTATTTAACCTATTATTCCATATATAGATTTACTATTGGCAGAATAATTTGTTTTATATGTTAATATCAAAACATCAAAATCATTTAGCTTATATAATGTTGTTACTAATTAAATTAAAACAGTTTTTGATAATGTTATTTATATTAAATAATTATTACATTAAAACTAAACAATACTGCATAATAAATGCAGTTTTTAATAATAAAAAGTATTAAATATACAATTATTAGATTTAAATATTACAGTGAATTGTTATTATTATTTAAAGAATATATATATATATATATATATATATATATATATATATTGCATTCTAATAAATTAAATACTTTTTCTTATAAATTTCTCCTTGTATCCATTTATTAAAGAAAAAGACATTAACTGATCAATTTTCATTGTGCCCCTAAAGTTTTTTAATGTGCTCCTAAATTTTTCAACTTAGAAGCACGTGTTTCTTGGGGAAAAAAAGTAAGTGTCAAGCCCTGCATGTACATAATATTTTATCATGCTGCTTCATAGTACGCTAGCAATCATCTGTATTGACATCCTGACATCAATTTCCTCATTTACTCAAACAAACTAGTGGACTCACCCTGCTGTTTGGGGCGCTCCTCTGCGCTGCCTGGCGGGCCATAGCACGAGCCACTGTGTTAGGAATGGGCACTCCCTGAGGTTGAGGCAAGATCCTCTGAGGGGATGGCGAGCGCCGGCCCTCTACGTGAGGGGGCTCCAGCGTGTGCCCCGGGTGCGAAGGGGGTGGTAGGGGTGACGGGACTCGGGGATGCGGCTCCCAGGACTGTCCCGGTCGCCTGCTCATCTCTGGCTCTTTGGCATGGGGGTCTCTGGCACTTGGTAGGAGTTTGGGTTTATACAGGGAGGGCGAGGGGTGGGGATGCGAGGGTGGGGGATGAGGGTGAGGGTGGGGTGGTGGGACGGTGTGAGGTTGTACGTGCGGTTGCGGATGGGTTGGGGGGTAGGCTTGAGGGTAGGGAGGTGGGTGAGTCTGAGGGTGAGGGTGTCCATGGAGGTGAGGCACCAGGAGGCTGTGCGGAATGGCGGCAACGGGAGAGTCTTGCGACTCTCCTTGTGCTGATATTGTCCTCACTACGACCTCCCGTGCTTCCAGACACTGGATACGATTCAGTTCTACTGTAACAAAATCTGCTGTGGGGTACATTATCTCTGCTATCTGAAAAAAAAAAAACACACACAAACAAACAGAAATGTAGGATAAACAAATGTGCCTTTGCAAGGAAAAACAATAAGGAGTGTTTTCTTCTGGTCCAGTCGGGCAGTTATTCAGATATGCCCTGATATTTGATTTGATTTTTCACTGGCATAATCACAAAAATTTTAATTTTAAATTTTTTATTTTTAAAAGAAGTCTCTTCTGCTCACCAATGCTGCATTTATTTGATCCAAAAAAAGCAAAAAAGTAATATTGTGAAATATTTTATAATTGAAAATAACTGTTTTCTATTTGAATATATTTTAAAATGCAATTTTATTCCCGTGATGGCAAAGCTGAATTTTCAGCATCATTACTCCTTTAGAAATCATTCTAATAAATATGATATGCTGATTTGCTGCTCAAGAAACACTTATTATTATTAACAATGTTGAAAACAGTTGTGTAAATTTTTTAAGGACTCTTTGCTGAATAGAAAGTTCAAAAGAACAGCATTTATCTGAAATAGAATAAAAAAAATCTTAAAAAATCTAAAACTTTTGAACAGTAGTGTTTATTATCATAAAATAATATGTTTTATTTTAATGTTAATATATTTTTATATACACATTTTATTTATTTATGTATTATTTATATATTTTTTATATTTTAATGTATATATAAAATAAAAATGTGCAATAATAGCTGGAAATTACACAGTTACAAATGAATTCTGTGACAGAAATAAATTCATAAACACTTTTGTTTGAAAAAAAGAACACCATACGGTGTTTTGATTATCATTTCAACCTATTACAGATCATATTTACAAGACTATAACAAGTAATTCTCACAATTCTGACAATGTTAGTCAGCTAGATGCTTAATACATCATAGAAATCCAAATGTTTGCCAGGCACAAAAACATATACTGTATTATTCATGAATGTAAAACAGTGACAAACTGCACTGTGACATTTCTTCTTCGCCACACTGGTCCTGGACCGTCAAGACTTATTTTTTATTTATTTAAACCTACTGGTACATGAAAAACATCTCAGAAAAATACATTTATGTATACATGATAATTATGTATTTTGAATATACAGTTTTTTTTTGTCTCACAAAAAGGGGTTGATATACAGTATCTCACAGAAGTGAGTACACCCCTCACATTTTTGTAAATATTTTATTATATCTTTTCATGTGACAACACTGAAGAAATGACACTTTGCTACAATGTAAAGTAGTGAGTGTACAGCTTGTATAACAGTGTAAATTTGCTGTCTCCTCAAAATAACTCAACACACAGCCATTAATGTCTAAACCACTGGCCACAAAAGTGAGTTTTCCAAAAATGTCCAAATTGGGCCCAAAGTGTCAATATTTTGTGTGGCCACCATTATTTTCCAGCACTGCCTTAACCCTCTTGGGCATGGAGTTCACCAGAGCTTCACAGGTTGCCACTGGAGTCCTCTTCCACTCCTCCATGACGACATCACGGAGCTGGTGGATGTTAGAGACCTTGCGCTCCTCCACCTTCTGTTTGAGGATGCCCCACAGATGCTCAATAGAGTTTAGGTACCCTCAGCTTCTTTAGCAAGGCAGTGGTCATCTTGGAGGTGTGTTTGCGGTCGTTATCATGTTGGAATACTGCCCTGAGGCCCAGTCTCCGAAGGGAGGGGATCATGCTCTGCTTCAGTATGTCACAGTACATGTTGGCATTCATGATTCCCTCAATGAACTGTAGCTCCCCAGTGCCGGCAGCACTCATGCAGCCCCAGACCATGACACTCCCACCACCATGCTTGACTGTAGGCAAGACACACTTGTCTTTGTACTCCTCACCTGGTTGCCTGCCACACACACTTGACACCATCTGAACCAAATAAGTTTATCTTGGTCTCATCAGACCACAGGACATGGTTCCAGTAATCCATGTCCTTAGTCTGCTTTTCTTCAGCAAACTGTTTGTGGGCGTTTCTTGTGCATCATCTTTAGAAGAGGCTTCCTTCTGGGACGACAGCCATGCAGACCAATTTGATGCAGTGTGCGGCGTATGGTCTAAGCACTGACAGGCTGACCCCCCACCCCTTTAACCTCTGCAGCAATTCTGGCAGCACTCATACGTCTATTTCCCAAACACAACCTTTGGATATGACGCTGAGCACGTGCACTCAACTTCTTTGGTCGACCATGGCGAGGCCTGTTCTGAGTGGAATCTGTCCTGTTAAACCGCTGTATGGTCTTGGCCACCGTGCTGCAGCTCAGTTTCAGGGTCTTGGCAATCTTCTTATAGCCTACGCCATCTTTATGTAGAGCAACAATTCTTTTTTTCAGATCCTCAGAGAGTGCTTTGCCATTAGGTGCCATGTTGAACTTCCAGTGACCAGTATGACAGAGTGAGAGCGATAACACCAAATTTAACACACCTGCTCCCCATTCACACCTGAGACCTTGTAACACTAATGAGTCACGTGACACCGGGGAGAGAAAATGGTTAATTGGGCCCAATTTGGACATTTTCACTTAGAGGTGTACTCACTTTTGTGGCCAGCCGTTTAGACATTAATGGCTGTGTGTTGAGTTATTTTGAGGGGACAGCAAATTTGCACTGTTATACAAGCTGTACACTCACTACTTTACATTGTAGCAAAGTGTCATTTCTTCAGTGTTGTCACATGAAAAGATATAATAAAATATTTACAAAAATGTGAGGGGTGTACTCACTTCTGTGAGATACTGTAATTTCAAAATATGTTTTTGTCTGATTGACCAAAATGACTTGCATAAACCCTTGCATTATATAACACAGAGGAAACATTGGCCATCCACTGACACAAGCGATCACCAGATGGCGCCAGTGAGCAGAATGAAACCTGCACTCCAAACATGTGAACTACCATAACATGTTCAACCTACAAAGCTGGTCTTGGACCTTTCATTGGCTTCTTTAGCAAAGCACACAGCTTCTAGCAAATCAGTAGCTGTTACGAGTAAATGGCATGATGATAGTAAAAAGCAGCAACATCACTTCACCTTTTGACCTTTAGTGCAGACTATGTAGCCGATTACACTGGCTCCATTGGAAGTGCCGGTAGGAGTTAGGGGAGGGGGCTTCCACCGGATTTGCAAGACTCCAGGTGTCTGTCCCAACTGAACTTGCACATCCTGAGGAGGTAAAGGAGGACCTAAAACAAAAAAAACAAAAAACAAAAAAAAAAGATGTTCATGAAATAACAGAATACTGAAACAAAATGTTTGATTTGCTACATGGTTATCATGATTCAAGCAAATTTGTGTGTTTGTGGGTGGGCTGTAACATGCATTATGCTTTCAGAAACACGTGCATGCTTGTGCATGAAAATATGATGCATGTGTAATAAGCATGTAAATGCGCGTGTGGGTGTGCATGCATTTTACAGCCGTAAGGAACGCCAGCTGTGCATAGACTATCACAGTGTATTTGCTTATGTCAGCACTCTGATTTTATGTGGGCTGATTCGTCTTAATCATACTGAGTGTTATATGTGGCTGCCAGAAATGGACTGCACCATTTCAGAACCTAAAACAAACAATGTGCAGTTATCACTTTAGCTGTTTTGCATAACAGTGCTGGAGTGAATGGAGACAGAGATAGAGAGCAAGAGAAAGAGACAAGCAGACATCATTCGCCTCATCTCTTGCTTGGGTTCAATTTAAAAGATGATGATCGCTAGGGCCAGTGTTGGGGGTAACGCATTACAAGTAACTTGAGTTACGTAATCAGATTACTTTTTCAAGTAACCAGTAAAGTAACACATTACTTTTTCAATTTACAACAAAATATCTAAGTTACTTTTTCAAATAAGTAACGCAAGTTTCTTTTTCACATTTATTGACTGACAGCTCTCCTGTCCCCATGTTGAGGTGTTGTGTGCGCTGTGTGAACATGATGGTTATTGGTTCTAGACTAAATGTGAACATGCATTTACTCATCTCACTTGCATGAAAATATTCAGTATTCCTCAAAATGAATAATAAAGTTAATTACTTGTAGAATAACAATCTAAATTACTTTAGATTAGATTTAGAAATAAGAGTGTTGAACTTCCTTCTCCTGTTCTTATTCTTCTTTAATCTAGAAAGGCAGCACAGCTGAAAGGTTTGTTTGAGCTGCACCCTCTACTGTAAAGATGTGAATTTGCATTTCCTTCCACTTTAGGCTTACTCATTTCACTTTTGTTGTGAACTTTCCCCAACCTTCCCTGGGTAGCGATACAGATTTCCTAATTTGATTTGATTCTGATTCAGAAACTCTCAATTTGAATCGATTTGATTTTAATTCGGATTCAATTCCAATTATAATGCCCGTTTTGTTTACATATTTTTCCATACAGAAAGACATTTTCTCAGTAGCCCCTCACTGCAGAACACAAGATCCAGGGGGTGGAGACGGGTAGGTTTAGGGATACGTAAAGTGGGAGGAGTTGGATCTGGATTCAACCTCGCCCCCTGGATCTCGTGTTCTGCAGTGCGGACCATCTCCATTTTCTCTCTGCTAATGCTGTAAATTATACAAGGCCTTCATGTGCTATAGGGAATTTGATAATTACCACTTCTGAAGTCGTGATTACGAGCTTATTGCATTCAAGTTTGGACATGAGAGGGCGTTCATGTGCAATTTTTTTACTTAGGAAATTCCGAGAGCACGTAAAGGCAGCATTAGTGCAGAGGCGTTGTGTGCGATGTGTGAACATGATGGGTATTGTAGCGCTAGACTAAATGTGTGCAGGCATTTACTGATTTCACTTACACAAAAACATTTTCAGAATTCCTCAATATGAATAATAACAGTGAAATGCAATCTCAGAATAGTATGTAAACCTGATATAATTAAATATGTTAAATAATGCAAATATACTTGATGTATTTAATCTCATTTCATTAACCAATGTCTTTGCTGCTGACCTTCGATGATTCAATTCAACCTTACAAATAAGCAAAAATGACTTTTTTTTTTTTTTATTGCAGAAGTAAGATTGTTGAACATGTTTCTCCTGCATTTGTTTGAAAGGTTTGTTTGAGCTGTGCCCTCTACTGTACAGGTGTGCATTGTGAATCCAGCTCCGCTGTATGCTTTTGATTTGTTAAAAAAAACCATCTCATAAGAGTCATTTGCTTGTGAATTTGATGACTCTGTTAATACATAATGTTTTTTTATTCGCTAAGAAAAACTACTGGCTCATAAGAATCATTTGCTTGTGAATCCAACTACTCTGGTCACATCTTTTTGATTCGCTAAAAAGCACTAGTTCATAAGAGTCATTCACTACTCTGACTGCGCTAAAAGGAACTGGCTCATAAGAATCATTTGCTCATGAATCAGACTACTCTGGTTGCGCAGTATATTTTTGATTTGCTAAAAAGAACCAGCTCATAAGAATCATTTGCTCGTGACTTATGGTCACGCTGTAGTATATTTTTGATTTTTGAAGAACTGGCTCATTCAAATCATCTAAATCTTTTGAGTGCAGCCCATCAGGACAACTCAACAGAAAGACTCACCATTCTCACCATTTTTTCTTGAAACACATGTAAATAATTGCACCATCTCTGAACTCAGACAAGTGTCAAGAAGATTTGAAAGCTATGGCAGTTTGTGTCTTTCCTCACAAAAAGCTATTATTTTAATGCTATTATGTAAAAATAACAATATTTTCCAAACTTTTTAACAGCATTTAATTGTGTTAAATGCCATCATGCCAGTTCCTTTCTACTAAAACACTAATTAAACTGTATATGGTTTCCCAGTAACAAGCTCTCACTCAAACAATCAATTAAGAGAAACCATCCTGATGTCAGAGAGCAGGTAGTCCTGTCACAGGTTTGAACTCTTCGATGAATCACACTAATCCACACTGATCACTTCTCTGCCCACCACATGACAGACCATCGGGGAGCGCTTAATCAATGGCCACCCCTCACTGATCAGAGCCCACGGGGCGCTCAGAGCGCTGATCGGTCCAGAGACGTCAGGGGCATGACTGAGTGCCTGTGGAAAGACAGTGGAGCTAAAAGTGGATCATGTAATTTGTGAAGTTGATCCAGAGGAACTGGATCAATGCTCTGTAATTGAAAACAGCTCAAAGGCTGTCTTTATCTGATCAGGCCTTCATTTGAGGCTGCCGCTGCATGGCTAAATGCCTGAAGATGGGCATCACGTAATAAAAGCCTGCACTGTTAGTCCGCAGGGAAGCCCGCAGATGGGTTTACGTCGCCCTGTATATATTGCAGTCTGTAGGTGGGGAACACAACGTGCGCTAGACTAGAGCGAAGGTTCATTTATCTCAAGACATCAAGATGTCCTGAGGCATGCACTTCACTGTGCTAGAAATCCGATAATCTGTGAGCAGGACCGTTCCATCATGAGTGACCTTCCCTTAATTAACATTCTATATCAATTAAAAGTATCAACAAACAACAACAACAACAGCAAAAACATCAGGGATAGTTTCTTGCATTTTCTTCATGGTCTTTAAAACTAAAAAGTCAAAAGCCACTTCTGATATATTGCTTTCCAACTAAACTGGGTTTTCACAAATTCCTTTACATTTTATTGAAGGTAACATTGCAAAATGAATTGTTTATAAAATTAAATGACAATTATAAGTGTATTTACTTTATAAGGTAAGTGGTGCTTTTGCACACCAACAAATTTGTAAATGCTTAAACACACAGTAACCACAATACTGAAGACTGTGCTATGGTATTCACCACAAGAAGGGTGGAAAGCACCTCATGTTTGGTGATTTTATAGAATTCCCAGCTTCAGCTAACACTGGCACATAGATTCATTGATTCATCATGCTTATTTGATGAAGACACACTACCATTCAAACGTTTGGGGTAAATAGTATTGTTATTAGTAGTAAAGAAATTAATATTTTTTAATATAATACATTTTACAATATATTAAAGTAGAAAACTTTTTTTTTTTTATTGTAATAATATTTCATGATATTACTGTTTTTACTGTATTTTGATAAAATAAATGCAGCCTTGGTGAGTATCCTGGCCCTAGTTATATTATAGTTTACTTTGTCAGTACTGACACCTAGTGGTTAGTTTAAGAACTCTGTCACTTTTAGTAATACATCAGCTGTTTTGGATTTCAGAGCTCATTGTGCAGAGATGTGCATCTAAGCCCACCTTTCTCATTTTGCTCTTGAAAAAGCACAATCTGTAAGTTTAAAAGGTTAATTTATACAGTAACATATGATTATGTGAATTTTGATAAGTTATGCATGTGTTTAAGAACTAATTACATGTGACGCTAAATGTAACTTGAGGCACATAATTGAGAAGCTAGATTGTTTATTCATCTTAACATTGCTATGTTCAAAGTTGTGTAAAGGTGATTTATATTCATCTTACATTTGAATGCATTTTACATACTGTTTTGAGCTATGTGAAGTGACTGTAACTTTGTAAGAGGTAGTATTTTTTTCAATATCTTTGTTCATTTGTGTTGCAGTTTCACAAATTGGTCTCCAGTAAAGAGAGTTTTACCCTGATTTCTGTCTACAACCTTTACTGGGGCTTTGTTTAGCTCGCTAAACAAAATAAGAAAAACGCAAGCTGAGGGCAGAAGAGTGAAAAGATTAACTTTGCATTGAGAGCCTTGTAGTGGATTACATGCACCCTATCTCCGGAAAGGTCCAGAATGTCACACTCGTCGAAACACAGCCAAGTTTCCAAACTGGAAACCAGGTCAGAGGCTAAATCCTCAGCCAGCAACGCTTCATCCTCATGTCGCTCCAATAGGTCTAGCCAAGCTGCAGCTGAGGCACGCGCAAATGCAGAGGCCGCACGCAAAAGAGCTGTGTTTGCAAAGCGCCAGATAGGGATGGAGATTGAAAAGGCTAGGATTGAAGCAATGCTAAATGCTCTGAAAGAGAAGGGTGAAGCTGAAGCAGCTCTCACAGCAGCAAGGGTATTGGAATATGCTGCAATTTGCAAACAACGAAAATGAAAGCCCTGCTCGCCACGTACGCCAGCACCTCGATCCAGCAAAGTGTCTGATCTTGCCTTGTTTCTTGCACGTCGTGATCTTCTCACTACCAGCTTCAAAGTATTTGATAACAAGCCAGAGAATTACATATCCTGGAAAACAAAATTCATGAATGCCACTGATGATCTGAATGTAAAGAGCTCAATTTGCATACCAAGTGGCTCAAAGGTAAGTCCATCCGACATGCTCTGAGTATAAGAGCGGCCCATGCACGCGATCCTGAAGCAGGCCTTAGACTTTTGTGGCAATGTCTAAACAGAAAATATGGTTCCCCAGAGGTGATTGAAGCATTCATATTCAAACATTTAGAGATTTTTGCTAAGATTTCTAACAGAGATTTCAATCAGTTGCAAAAGCTCACAGATCTGCTCATGGAAGTGCAATCAGTGAAAGAGGAAGGCTATTAAGGGAGTAAACTCAATTGTCGAGAAACTGCCTCACAGACTTCTGGAAGCATGGATCATTAAGGGAACGAAATACAAGAAAGAATATCTACTTTATTATCCTCCTTTTTCATACTTTGTTGAGTTTGTCAATGAGTTTGTCAATGAGCAACAGATACCAGGTTCTCTTTTCAATGTTCCAGCACATTATCTCTTAAAGCCGAAAAGATCCCAATGAAGCAGTCAAGATTCAGAGCTTCTGTCTCTGCCAGCAAAAGAGGTAGAGTTAAACACGTCTGTAAGTTCCAACACCAGTTGAGTTGACCTCAAAGAACTCATTAGTAAAATGCAGAGGTTTCAGAATCAAGTCCTCAGCTGAAAGGAAGAGGTTTCTTAAAGAGAAGGCCAAAGATTGCAGGGTGACTATCCATTGTTCAGAATGCAATAGCCCTGACCATGGCTCTTCATGATGGTCTAGCTCCATGGCTTGAAAAGAGACCTACCACATCAACAGAGGCTCAAGGCGGGAAGCAAGAGAAACCATCCTCCACAGTGACCACATCCGCCTGCACAGAAATATGTGGAACAGGGCTACAAGGAAAATCATGCTCAAAAATCAGTCTAGTCAATGTTTAACCTGACAGTCGTCCTGAGGAAGAGCGTATGTTGGATGATCAGACTAACTTCTCTCTAGCGAGGTCAGCCTTCTTCCGTATGTTCAATTTTCAAGATGGAGTCTTCCCTTACACGATGAGAAGCTGATACTAGTGGGAGGAGAGCAAAAGACTTTGTGGTTGAGACCTTGGCAAAGTATGGATGCTTCCAACACTCATTGTGTAATTCAATCCCTGACAGCAAAATGAGATTCCCACTCCTGAAGCTGCTGCTTACCATTTTCATCTTCAAGCCACTGCATCTCAGATACCTCTACTGGATCCTCCAGCTGACATTCTCATAGGGAGAGATCTTATCCATGCACATAAGGTCCACAGACAGCACAATGGGCACCGCAATGCTACATATTCCCAACTCCTCGACCTGGGATGGGTGATTGTACATCACAGACCCACTGTGAGTACTTTCAAAACTAGCGTGCTTGGGAACGGCAGGCCCAGCTTTTTCACACCTTGCAAAAATAGCATCTGTTCTAAAGGTTCACAAGCGAAGACCCCAGACTCTTAACATGGAGCACAAAATGATCTCATAACATTGGGAAGCATATCTGCAAACAAACCAATGAAGACGAGGCTTTCCTGGACTTTATGGACAATGAATGCACCAAAGACTCCAGTTTCCAGTTTCGCTGTCCCAGAGGGCATTTGCCAAACAATAGAGACCAGGCTGTCAGTTAACTCATATCACTTCTTGGTACTCTGAAAAGGAAGACAGACATGAAAGACCATTATGTGGAATTCATGGAGACAATATTCAAAAATGGACATGCTGAGATTGCCTCCGCTCTTGAAGTCAACAAGGAATGTTGGTACCTTCCAAGTTTTGGCATTTATCACTCACAAAAACCAGGGAAGATCAGGATAGTGTTTGTTTCAAGTGACCAATACAACATCTCCCTAAATCAAGTTCTCCTTAAAGGCCCAGACCTGAACAACAGCCTGACAGGTGTGATCATCTGCTTAAGATCTGACTCTTATGAGGTGATGGCGGACACTGAGCAAATGTTTCACATCTTTTTAGTCAAAGAGGAGCATCGTGATTACTTGTGATTCCTGTAGTTTCAGGATCACAACCGTGATAGAGACATTTGTGGAGGGCCCACGTTTTTGGCAATCTCCCCTCAGTAGCTGTATACGGGTTCAAGAGAACGGCTGTAGAGGGAGAGCAAGAGTATGGAAGTGATGCAAGGCTGTTCTTTGAACAGCATTTCTTGGTGGACGATGGGCTGAAATCATTCAGTTCAGAATCAGAGGCCATTGATGTACCGCACAGAGCTCAACAGATGCTAGCACGGTCCAACCTCCTCCTACACAAAATCTCATCCAACAGCCCCGTCGTCACAAGGGCCTTCCCAAATGAGGATCTTGCAACTACTTTGCAGGGCCTCGATCTTGCTCTAAACTCACCAGTCATCCAACAAAGCTTAGGATTGGGCTGGGACTTATGTTTGTATTTCAAGTATCCATCAGTGACAAGCCTTACACTAAGCGAGGAGTGCTGTCCACCATGAACAACTAGTATGATCCTCTTGGATTTATAATACCTGAAAGCACTGAGGATGCAGATGATTGTGATATTATTCTGCCCAAGGAAAAATGTGAGATTCTACATACACATTCTAAGGTAGTGCTAAGAGACATTTTCAATGAGACAAGGCATTACTACGTCTATGTTCACAACCGAGTATAGCACATTAGACACACACGACGACATCAGTGGAACTTTGTACTCACTCATCTTAATCCAGCCAATGATGCTAACAGAGGACTGCCCTCCGAGCATCTAACTTCATCATTTTTTCTTACAGGGCCTCCATTCCTCTTACACGCAGGACAAGGTGAGCTTAATAAGGAGCCCTACACCCTCGTCAGCCCTAAAACGGATGCAGAGCTTTGTCCAGAGTGTGTTACCTACTAGCCTGTCACAAATCAAATTTGGAAGTGCAAGGTTCCAACGATACTCCAGATGAAGCTCCCTGTTAAAGGCCTTAGCACGGTAGCAACACATTGCCAAGTATTTCAGCCATTGGTCAGAAGATGTCTGTCACGGGTGGCACATTAAAACAAGCATAAAGAGGAAGAGCAGCTAAAGCAGGCTAAGGCTACAATCATTCAAACGGTCCAGAGAGAAGTCTACAGAGGTGACTTTAAACGTTTAGAACAGGGTCAGTCTGTCCAATGGTCAAGTCCTTTCAGCAAACTCTGTCCATTTATTGACATAGAAGGGCTTCTCAGTGTCAGAGTTCGGCTAGTGAGAGCTTGACTACTATCTAAAGAACTGTATCCAGCTCTTATACCTGGTAAACATCATGTGTGATCCACCTAGTACTGATTGAGTCTATGATTGCCCCATGTTTTATCAATTCCCTGTGGTGTTTCTTTGCCATCAGAGGCCCTGTCAAGATCCTGAGGTCTGATTGTGGAACCAACTTTGTCAGAGCCTGCAAAAAGCTATAAATTGACAAGCAAGGTTGCCACAACACAAACATCCAAGCTTACCTATCGGATAACCAATGTTGCTGGCAGTTCAATCCTCCACATGCTTTATATATGGCAGGGTCCTCGAAGCGCATGATTGGATTTGCCCGACATATCCTCGATAGCCCTGCAAGGCTCACACATGAAGTTTTGGTAACATTCATGAAAAAGTGAGTGCAATTGTGAATGCTCGTCCCTTAACTGCAGTCTGCAGTTCAGTCTGCAGCCTCCACTGATCCAGAACAACCAATGATACTTACGACAGCCATGCTGCTCCCTCAGAAAGTTGGAACCCCACCAGTACCACCTGGACAATTTGAAAATCACGATCTATGCTGAGCACAGTAGCGTTACGTTCAGTATTTAGCCAATGTCTCCTGGGGAAGATGGAAGAATGAATATTTGAGTGGACTTCAAGGACGTCACAAGTGATGCATAGCTAAGCCAAACCTACAGAATGGAGATGTTGTGCTTCTGAAAGATGCCCAGGAGAACTGACTGGCCAGTTCGGATCATAACTAAAACCTACTGAGGTTGAAGTACAAATCAAAGAAAGGTGAACAAAGGTTCTTCCTGAGACCAGTCACAGAGGTTGTTCTTCTGGTTTCTAAGGACACAAGTTAAGATGGTAGCCTAACAATCTTGTAAATACAAACTTCAGAAATGTGTCTGGTAACCATTTTGGCAATGTTGTGTCTGAGGTCAGCTGAACAACTGGAAAAATACAATGAAAAAGTTTATCTCTATAGTGTCAAACAGAAAAATTATTATCTTAGCACATTACCCATATCTGCGGTATATAAGTAATAAAGCAAGACTTGAAATGTGCTATCAAGTTCTCATAATCCGTTCACATAAGACTAGAATAAGTCATGAAGCATCAACCTTATGAAGGGTGATTTATGATATATTAAATGCGTCTACAGGTCTCTCAACACCAAACAAAACATTAGGATTAATTAGCATTCTATATCAATAAAATCTGCAACTGTTAATAATCACAGGCTCTGCTGAGAGCCACGGCACGGCAGGAGACAGCCATACTAATGCTGACGGCCTTTCATTTCCTCCCTGGACAATGGCTGTCACACTCAGGATCGTAGGGAAAAATGAGCTGGCATTGAAAGCATTCTCATACGCATGTCTGCTCTGCTTCTTGGCATTGCAACGAGTGTGTATATGTCTGTGAGTGTGTGCGCCGGTGTGAAATAATGAGGGAGGCAGTATAGAAGGAGCAAGCGAGGACTCCCTCAGAAGCAGAATAACGGGCATCCCCCTCTGTTCTCCCCCTCCGCCCTCGCCTTTCTCACATCCTCTCTGATTCTTCCTCTTTTCATCTTCTGTCGCTCCGCTTCCCTACTGCGACAAACGCTCGTCCCATTTCCATTCATCACGCATTCATTCATTTCCTCTGCTCTCATTCGTCTGTACTCCAAAGCTTAAAAACAAGGCATCTTCAGGGTCCGCTGGGAACAGCGTTGAGAGATGAAGAAAAGCAAAACGCAACTCGGTTGATCAACATCTCAGGTAGACGTCTGCATAATAGGTGTTGTGTGAAAACAAGAGCCGACAGCTCTTCGTTTTTACACTAACATGCCATAGGGTTCTTTTAATGAAGGCAGCTTGTGCTTGTCTACAGTCTCTCTAGGGTAGGAAGCTCATTATGGAGCACTAAACTCCCAGTCTCCTCCTTTAGCAGGGTGAATTGATGAACAGAAACAGCATAGCAAACATCAAGGTTACACGCCTAATGTTAACTGTTATCTGACACATGAGGAACTTCCATGAGGAACAACTGACAAATTATAAGCTATAGCAGGGACATTTTCTCAGAGGAAGCACCATCTTCAAAATATTTGGCTGAGAATATAATTGGACAAGGATTATGATTGCTGGTCTCACAGGAATTGGTAGATACAAAGACAAACTTATTTCCTTCCAGTCCAATTTTTTCAGAGTCTGCTCTGGGTACAGATATTTTCATAATTGGCCCTTAAAAGTTGGAAAAATGAAACATTTCTAGGCATGTATGCAGTGCTTAATTTGTAAATGAATACTTGCCAGATCCAAAACAACAATTAAAAGCCACTGTGGCTGACACTGACTATACAGCTTCAGTTTTCCCAGAACATACAATGACGTCACTAAAATGTGATGGCACTACTATAAGAGCGTCATTCACAAGTTTCTGCATTGCCCTACACCCTAGTGTATTATTCTGATACGTATTCTGTCTACATTGAGACCAAATATCATTCAGTTGATCAGTGATATTCTCTCACCGACGATGTTCTTGCCTCTTTCATTACATCGATTTCTGGTCTAACTCCTGTGGCTTGTGTCTCCCACTATCCTGATTAGTGTTAGAGTTGTCCAGGGGTGCAGTTCCGTCTTCTCGGGATCTCTTTTGATCAGAAACACCATCATCTTTACTCGCGGATATGAAAAATGAAAATGTGTTTGACTGTCTTTTTTATGTTTTGCCGATATTAACATATTTTTATTAAAATAATTTGTCAGGTATATACACTCTCTCCAAACTTTCCATTGCTCACTGCGTGCCAAACAATAAGCAGTAAGCACCAACCAGTGTGAGTGATTCTGAACTTAAGAAAGCTGATTGGTCAAAAATATATATGTGGAGGGCCAATAGCAAAACATAACTTCCAAATACTGAATAAACCCACGCTCGCTCTGTCTCACATGTGTGCACGCACTTTCACCATGTAATGCACTTGCTAATGCCGGAAACAAATACCGGAATGGAAAAATACAAAATCTGATATTTTCCTAGAACAGGATCAGATAGGATCCGGCTCAAATTGAGCACTGTGTGGGTGGTATTGCAGGCTTAATTACATTCATAAAAACCAAGGATGCTAATACAATGTATTTTGATCTGAAAACATAAGCCTTGATTAGGCTTTCTGCCAATTTTAGTCCCTGTCATGATCAAAATGTGAGATTTTAACATTTTAGTTAGGTATGGTCCAACACTGTGCTCATTTTGAGGTACCAGTAATCCTAATTTTGTAATGTTTTGGGAAGAAATTTGGGTAACACTTTACAAAAAGGTTCATTAGTTAAACAGTTAATGTATTAACTAACATGAATTAATCATGAGCAATACATTTGTTACTGTATTTACTAATCTTCGTTAACATTAGTTAATGAAAATTCAGTTGTTCATCATTTGTTCATGTTAGTGCACAGTGCATTAACTAATGTTAACAAGATTTTAATAATGTATTAGTAAATGTTGAAATTAACATTAACAAAGATTAATAAATGCTGTATAAGTGCAGATCATTTTTAGTTCATGTTAATGTAGTTAACTAATGTTAACTAATGAACCTTATTGTAAAGTGTTACCGAAATTTCTTATGATCACCAAGGCTGCATTTATTTGATCAATAGTATAGTAAAACAGTAATATTGTGAAATATTATTACAATTTAAAATAACTGTATTCTATTTAATATATTTTAAAATGCAGTTTATTACTGTAATGTCAAAGCTAATTTTCTTCATCATTACTTCAGTCTCAGTGTCACATGATCCTTCAGAAATCATTCAGAAGAAACATTTCTTCTTATTATTATTGTTAATATTTTTGTGGAAACTGTGACACATTTTTTCAAGATTCATTCAAAAGAGCAGCATTTATTTGAAACAGAAATTTTTGGAACATTATAAATGTCTTTACTGTCACTTTTGATCTAGTTAATGCATCCTAGCTGAACAAAAATATTAATTTCTTAATAAAATAATAATTAATATTTATCAATATATTTGATTTTTAAATATTATATAATAAATAATGAACTGTATTAATTGCATCTTACACTTCATATTAAGCATATATTGTATTTACATTTTGTTTTAATTGAAAAGGTAAAAAAAAACAAAAAAACAATGCAATTAATCATGACCCCTGACTTGTATGTAAATTCTGTAATAAGAAATTTTCCTACCATTGAAGCAATTCAATCTTGAAGTATCAACTTCACGTTTTTGCAAAAACGCATGGCAAGCTGCGACGCAACGAAATATTATGCAATTAATCTGACTGAATGTTTCAATCGATTAACAGCCTTAGTGCTACCCAGATGTAAAATCACTTAGCAATAAGAAATTAATATGTAGAGACTGCACTCAGTGTTAGCTGACTCACCGGCTGGCTGTGTGCAGAACTCCACTGAGACCTCCTTCTTCTCCCTCTGCTCAAGGGGAAGCTGCCAGGGCATCTGATGGGGCCGGGCCACCACCCGTATCTTATACACCGTCATTGGCTTCAGGTTGTAGAAGTGGTATTTGTACCCTCCAGGCTTCACTACATCATACTCCACATCATTCAGGAAGATCATGTGGCTGTAGTTACTGTTGCTCGGCATCCAGGTGAGGTCAGCCGATACTTGTGTGATGTTCTCAACACGAAGGTAATAGGGTGCCACCACCACATCTTTCCCCACCAGCAGTGTGCAGCGCAGCGGATCGGAGAGCCCCCGCTCCGTCATGCTCTGGATGGAGATGCGATGAGTACAGGAGGCCAGGTTCAGCTTCTCAATCAAAGACTTGGTGCGACCGCCGAAGGGCACGCTCATGCGCACCTCCTGATCCACCAGCACATTGTAGCCGCTGATGGGCGTCCACCCAGGTAAAACCACCGGAGGGTCCCAGCTTATGATGACACTCTTGGCCAGCTGCTTGATCAAGGTAATGCGGCGGGGGTAAGGCACGATGTCTTCTCCGATCTCATCGATGTTCACGTCCAGCGTGCCTGTGCCGTTGCTGCAGGGTCCCAGAAAGTCCATGCCCAACCCCATGCTCATGCCCAAGCTGCTCACCCCACTGCTGCTGCTGGTGCCCGTCCCGGTACCCGAGCCCAGGGCATCCAGCCTCTCTGAGAGCAGCGTGCTGAGGGTGCTCACGGCGCTGCTCGGCATGGAGGTGGGGCTGTGGTTGAGGTAGGACGGTTCCTTGATGCGGTCCAAGAGAGGAATCGAGGGAAGCTCCTCATCCTGGACAAAGTCCACAAAGTTGGAGGGAACGAGACCCTGTTGTCCATCCAACAACTCCCCTGGAGAACAGAAAAGGGCATTAAGTGGTAAAAAGAGCATGAGGGAGAAAAGACTATTCATGCTACAAAACAATATTATTAATAGGAAATATGTCAACATGGGAAAGAAAACTGCACTTGTCAATGTCTTCATTTTGACCGCTGGCACTGTATTGTTCACACTGAGGAAACAGTAGCAGTTCAAAAGTTTGGGGTCAGTAAGATTTTTTTAAGAAATTAATATTTTAATTCAGCAAGGATGCATTAAATTGATCAAACAGTAAAGATATTTAAAATGTTTCTAGTTTTAATAAATGCTGTTCTTCTGAAATTTTTATTTACTAAAGAAATCAGTTTCCACACAACTTTTCAACATAGATAATAATAAGAAATGCTTCTTAAGCAACAAATCATCATTAAGAATGATTTCTGAAGGATCATGTGACACTGAAGGCTGAAGTAATGATGCTGAAAATTCAGCTTTGACATCGCGGGAATAAATTATATTGTATAATATATTCAAATAGAAAACGGTTATTTTAAACTGTAATCATATTTCACAATATTACTGTTTTTACTGTATATTTGATCAAATAAATGCAGCCTTGTTGAGCAGACTACCTTCAAAAACGTTCTTTCTTAAAAAATCTTATTGACTTCAGACTTTTGAATGGTAGTTTATAACCACTCTGAAGTAGTCCTGTAATGTGACATACCCTCATAGAAGCCGTCCTCATCCATGGTCCCATAAACATATAGGTACTTCCCAGCCACCAGGGGGAGCTCTGCTTCAGGATGCTCATTGGGGCCATCGTAAGGGTTATAACTGCACAGAGGACAGGCTGAATTTAATTCATGATTTTTAAAAAATTATTATTAAACCCTATATTGAAAGGCATATTCTTGATTAAATCAAACCTAAAGGAGAAATGTACGTGTATATGTTTTGATGTTAAACTATTAGTGCAAAACGCTGATATTACTAAGCAATTTGTAGGTTGATTTCCCTGAAATGTTAAACACATGACGGCGAGCTTGATATAGTGAAGCGAAACCAGTTTAAAACATCATTTTTCATTATTTTTGTAAAACCGTCTGGTGATGCTAGTGGAGCAATGGAAACCCTTAGGCATGCTGACTGGAGGGTTTAAAAGCTGAAATGTAAAGCTTGTTTTTTTGTGATTGTATGACAGCGTATTTTAAATGTTTATCTGCTGTGCTTGGTAGATGAGTAGATTCGTGTCTGTGGTAATTGATTGTGTGCACAGATGTTGTTGATACACTTAACTTGTACTTAACCCAGAATATTTCTTTAAGGCAGAACTGATACAGTGACTAATGCTATTCTACACCTAATCATTACAGCTAATGGCATGATATAACAAATCATTACAGCTAATGACACGCTATAACCTATTATTACACCAAACGCCCAATTGTAACTTATAGCAGCATGTTACAACAGCTGAAGTGGATCCACTCACTTGTAGCGGGCAACACACAGTCGCACTTTGCCTGTGTATCTGGACTTAGACCTGGGGGACGAGCCGATCTCTTTGTCCATCTAAAAGAGAGAGGAAAAGCGGATAGATGAGTTAATAGTCAGCTTTACTAGCTTACAGTATTGCTGTTATAAAGCAGCATGCTAAGCCTTACCAGCCCAGGGAGTTTAATGCTTTGTTTAGACAGATTTTTTGGCGTATCTGACTCAAATCCATTTGGTTTTTTTGTAACAAACCATATGAAATTCAATGTTACAAACCTGATCCAAACCACATTCATATGTGGTTTGAAATCTGATTACATATGATTTTCCAGTCTAATTGGTCATATCGGATTTCAAAATAGTTGCTTTTCATAATTCACGACGTGACTTTTGGCATTGTGCTGTTGTAGATAATGGTGACACTTCATAATTCAGATTATATTTAATCAAACTGCAAAATTACACTGTGAGCTCTCCAGCGGCGATGCGTCTGGGTATGTAGGATTTCAACTGAGGTGGCCCATTACAAATTTTTTGCATATGGGTCCAGGGCTGACTTGCTATGCCACTGGAATTCTCAGACCTCAAGAACGGATTTGAAAACCAAATCTGATTGTGTGCAGTGTGAAGCCTAAGAATGTCAATGACAAATCAATGGGTTTTAAAGAAAATACATGTTTTCAAGTTCTGATTTTTGATCATTTTTTTTGGCAAAAACTGAAATCTGAATTAATTGAGAACAAATTCCTGTGTGCAATCTGATAATGTGGGCGATTAAGCCAATAACACCAGCAGAGCACAGTCTGAGCAGACAGATTGGACTATTCACACCCACACACACTCTCGCTCTCACACACACACAGTCTGTCAGTGTATACTGTAATTATTCTCATAATGGCCAAACCACTGTGGTACGACACACGACTAGAATCTACTTTGCTCTGTTGAAATCTAAAATCTATCTGTTAAAATAGATTTTATTTTATTTTGTTCTATTCATTTCACTCTACACAAACATTATTTTGTAGACAATATCAGTGTTTTCTTGTTTCTTTTTACAACCCGAATTCTGTAAATGTTGGGACATTTTTTAAATTTGAATAAAATGAAAACTAAAAGACTTTCAAATCACATGAGCCAATATTTTATTTACAATAGAACATAGATAACATAACAAATGTTTAAACTGAGAAATTTTACAATTTTATGCACAAAATGAGCTCATTTCAAATTTGATGCATGCTACAGGTCTCAAAATAGCTGGGACTGGGGCTTGTTTACCATGGTGTAGCATCTCCTCTTCTTTTCAAAACAGTTTGAAGACGTCTGGGCATCGAGGTTATGAGTTTCTCGAGTTTTGGTGTTGGAATTTGGTCCCATTCTTGCCTGATATAGGTTTCCAGCTGCTAAAGAGTTCGTGGTCATCTTTGACGTATTTTTCTCTATAGGTAAAAGATCTGGACTGCAGGCAGGCCAATTCAGCACCCGGACTCTTCTACAATGAAACCATGCTGTTCTAACAGCTGCAGTATGTGGTTTTGCATTGTCCTGCTGAAATACACAAGGCCTTCCCTGAAATAGACATCATCTGGATGGGAGCATATGTTGCTCTAAAACCTTTATATACCTTTCAGCATTCATAGTGCCTTCCAAAAACATGCAAGCGGCCCACACCATATGCACTTATGCACACCCATACATCAGAGATGCTGGCTTTTGAACTGAACACTGATAACATGCTGGAAGGTCTCCCTCCTTTTCAGCCCGGAGGACACGGCGTCCGTGATTTCCAACAAGAATGTCAAATTTGGACTTGTCTGACCATAGAACACTTTTCCACTTTGAAATAGTCCATTTTAAATGAGCCTTGGCCCACAGGACACAACAGCACTTCTGGACCATGTTCACATATGGCTTCCTTTTTGCATGATAGAGCTTTAGTTGGCATCTGCAGATGGCACGGCGGATTGTGTTTACCGACAGTGGTTTCTGGAAGTATTCCTGGGCCCATTTAGTAATGTCATTGACACAATCATGCCGATGAGTGATACAATGTCGTCTGAGGGCCTGAAGACCACGGGCATCCAATAAAGGTCTTTGGCCTTGTCCCTTACGCACAGAGATTTCTCCAGTTTCTCTGAATCTTTCGATGATGTTATGCACTGTAGATGATGAGTTTTGAAAAGCCTTTGCAATTTGACATTGAGGAACATTGTTTGAACATTTGTTATGTTATCTATGTTCTATTGTGAAAAAATATTGGCTCATGTGATTTGAAAGTCTTATAGTTTTCATTTTATTCAAATTTAAAAAAATGTTCCAACATTTCCAGAATTCGGGTTGTATAAACTTTACACTTTGTAATAAATTTAAGTCAAATTTTAAATAAATGTAAGTAAAAATCAGGCATTGATTTGCACTGTTACCTTTCAAAATTAACAGGGATAAAATCATTATAATATTTGCATACTGAATTGCTATTAGACTTTCTTGCATTTATTTGGAAACTGAATTATTTTCTTTCTGGCATCTATTTAGCCATCTATAGCTGCCTATATGGGTTAATTCTTGCATTTAATTTACACACAGAACCAAAGTCTAAAGCCTATTAACACTATTCTTGTACTAGCTTGCAAGCACTGGTATTTTATTCAGAAAATGTAAATCTAAACAATTTTATTCTGTAGAACCTCACTTATTTTTATATATTTAACTTTCAGTTTAAAATATTAAACTAAAATAAAAGTGTGAAGGGTTAACATTAATAACACTGATTGATTTGTTTGTTTGTGATACTCACAGCAGTGGCGATGACAGGCCGCACCTCTGAGAGGAAGGCCCGCCGTGGGCTGGAGGGTGTGCTGCGTGACAGGAAGGTGGGTTTGACAGACAGGAGCTCTACCTTCTCCCCTTCAGTCATCTGCAGAGGCCGAATGAGCTCTGAGATCTTACTCATCGAATCCTCATTACCTTCACACACACACACACACACACACACACACACACACACAAAGGTGACTGATTACTTCATTACTGTGTACAGCCCCATCCTCCTCCCTCCATCTCAGCACATCATCACTGCTGTTGATCTTATCAGTCTTCAGATTATTCAGCATTAGATTTTGTTTCATATTGCCTTATGGGAAAGGTAAAGGATGAAAGATGCCAAACTGAAGATGAACGAATATGTTGACTATAATCAATCAACACCTTACATGAATGAAAATACAAAAGGGATTTGGACAAAAACTACCATTCAAAAGTTTGGGGACCGATAAGATGTTTCATGTTTTTGAAAGAAGTCTCTTGTGATCACCAAGGCTGCATTCATTTAATCAAAAATACTGTAAAAACTATTGAAATTTATTCCTGTGATGGCAAAGTTGAATTTTCAGCATCATTACTCCAGTCTTCAGTGTCACATCCTTCAGAAATCCTTCTAATATGATGATTTGCTGCTCAAGAAACATTCCTTGTTATTATCAATGTTTCAAACAGTTGCTGCTTAATATTTTTGTAGAAACCATACATTTTTTTCAAGAATAGCATTTATTTGAAATAGAAACCTTTTGTAACATTATAAACGTTATTACTTTCACTTTTGATAAATTTAATGCATCATTGCTGAAAAAAAAATTATTAATTAAAAAAGTATGTATCTATACATTAACAAAATGACAAAACTTATAACTAAAAGCCATTTATTTTAATCAAATAAAGCACAAACACTGTTAAATAAGAATGTTTCTTAGCTTCAAAATGATAAAAATCAATATACTGATATACTGTATATAGATGTATTGTTAATTAAATAAGTGTAAGCCACTATATAGTTGTCAAACAGCAACTAAATGAAGTTAGTTCTGTTTGCAGATGCAAATTGATTTTATATCGCAATGACAAAGATGCCCAAAAGTTTCCAAATATTTTGAGGTCCTTCTATACTTTTATCTGCTATTTTTTAAAGCTGCAGTCCGTAAGTTTTGCCTCTTTGTCGCCATCTCTGTTTGAAACCTGCAACTGCAGTTATTTGCGGAATTATCATCTTTACGTGGGTTGGGTATCTAATGTTTGCTGTCAGTCACCACATCGGTGTGGATACCATCTTGTCTTGGAAGTATGACCAAAATAAGAATTTTAACCAGAAAATGTCATATGAACAAGTAAGTAACATGTCTGCCACTTTTGAAAAAAACAGCATTACAATATATCGCGCTGCCAATGATGATTTCACGAGTTCACATATCCATATAATTAAATAAAGTTATGCATATTTAGTGTGCTGTCCGGGGGGAGGGCTCCGAGCTTGGAATTTCGGCCCGAACCCAGAGTACTCCCCCCGATGTGGTAATAATAGATAGAACTAGAAGTGAGGAGATGGGGTGGTGGTGGGATGCTGATAAACACTCTTTTGACTATGGGTGAATCTCCAGTTGTCACTGATGATTGTCATTTGGACCTTTCTGGATTACAATCCGCCATCAAAATGATAAGTTTAATTATTGCAGCTGCTGTGAGAAAAGGCTATAAATGATCCGCCACCTGCAGCATCTTCACATGCCATATAGCCTACTAGCTGGGACTCCTTCTTTCTGTTTACAGATGTGACGTAATGACGCAAAGACGAAGGGCTGCATGCTCGAATTTGCCGTGGAAACCCACCAGTACCGATTTTATTATAAAACAATATTATAAGCTTACCGTTGTGAATCGGGCTTATGCAAGGAGATAGTTTTGAACACACATTGGTTATGTACTTGCTCGAAAATTTATTTTGGATCATTTTTAACCAAAAAAAGTTAGCAGCTTTAAATTAATTAGAATGAATGAAACAGTAAAATGTCAAATATGGATTTTCACCACCACATTATCAAAACTATGTAAGAAAGTGTCAACACACGATCTTCTTCAGTATGCATACAGTACCTTTCCCGGAGGGGGCAGTGAGGCCGTTGAGGAGCTGGGAGAGGGTGAGGGGTTTGGTGGGTGAACCGGGCGAGTCGCTCCCAGTGAGCTGACTGCTGCTCAGAATGTCTAACTTCCCAGCCTGCAACCTGAACTTCTCCAACTCTTTTGACAGCAGGTTAAACTGCTCACTCTGTGTCCGGCATTTTTCCTCCAGTTCTCTCACTTTAGCCTGAAAAGAAAAGGAGGGATGCAAAGAAAAGGAAAAGAGAAAGACTAGTATTAAAAACGCACAGAGACCAATTTGTCTGGTCTGTGATAAAGAACAAGATTCTAGCAGCACTGACATTTACAACTGTTAACATCTACACTTCACATTAACTAACCGAACAAAGCTAATGAATGGAGCCAACGAACTCTACCAACTGTGGTAAGCAACCTACAGTACAATACTACATGAATGGCCCACATCTAAAAGGAGGTTTTTCCTACCAAAAATCGCATTGTGTTCTTAGTGCGAAGGACACTTCTCAGCTTCAGACACCAACAGAATCAAACAAAGACAGGAGTCAATCTATGTTCAGCTGTAATTGTACAACAAATCTCTTTTTTGGTCATGAAGTTAGCGATGGGAAGTAATATTACATGGAGGAGGGTACCACACATGCCAAAATAACAGTAAAAGCTGTTTATGCCTGATGATTTGACGAAACTCACATGAATACTTGTACATCAATACTAATAACTGCATTAGAGGTGTGAGTTTGCATTTTAATCATGTCAACATGGAACTGTAACTTGTGCAATGTGTTTATGCACAGTTACAAGTTTACATAAATCACTAAACAGGGCTTTTTGGGCAAGGAAATTAAAGGAAGGTGGTGGAAGGAAGACATGTCACGTTCTGCAATCCATCAGTCATGTTTATTGTTGCTGATCTGATCTGCAAACGCACATATCCATGAGGCGCTAACAGGATTCAGCACAAGGCAGCATACATGCATCGCAACACAGGAAGAGCAGAAAGGATGAGGCAGTGAATGAGAAACTTTAACCACTGACAACAAACTTACTTTCATGAACATGCCCTCAACTACAGAGGCTGCCCTCATCTTCATTTATCTCCTGTTAAGCATCTGTACTATCAAAAAAAAAAAAAAAAAAAAAAAAAAAAAACTGCCTCTCAAGAGGAATGAGGGGACAGCTGGATGGTTTCAAACAACTTGGTTTGGGGAAAAAAAAACAAAAAAACATAAAACTTAAATCTACAGTGGAAGACTTTTTTTACCCTTTGTTTAAAGATGGTTTTTCAAAGACAAATCTGTTTTTCATTAGTTATCAATATCTATTAAAATGGCAACAAGAATACGCTACCACCCATTTTACATACATTTTACAAATACATTTCAAATAATAGTAACAAACAATTCACTGAATTATTTAAATATAATGTAATAACATTTAATTTTATATTGTTTTTTATTCCATATAAATTATTTAAAAAAAATAGTTTAATTTAATGTAAATATTATTTAATTTAAATAACATTAAAAACAATTTAGGTTAATTCATTTTTTTTTAATATATATGTATCTTTATAAAACGGTTAGTTCCTGTCCTTAATTCTGATTGGTCAATAGCTGTGTTTTATTCACGATAAAACATGGCTATGGCTGCTTCACTTAACCGTTCTGTGTATCACTACACAACACCCTTAGCAACCACTCTTAGCAACATTAACTGTATGTTCTCAATTGATATTGTTCCTATGTATTGTTCATTGAAGCTTACTGTATTATGTAGAAGAGTATTGTGAGAAAGAGTTCGATTGAGCGAGTTTATTACCTGCATTCAGATTTAGCATTTTCCTTCAGGTCAGTCCTATGTTCATAATAAAAAATCTGTTTAAATGTCTGATGCATTATCTGTTTTGTCCATTTAACATTTAAGGGGTTTTCCCGTGACTGACAGTGCTAGTCAAAGCATTTGTCAGTTGTGTCTTGTTCCGTGTTCACAACAATTCATTCTTTTCAATGTAAAAGTCTTCGCTACTGACTGACACACTCATAAAGACAGTCTTTGCCGCCATCTAATGGCATAATAATGTAATTTCTGTTGCTGTTCACAGTCAGGGACTATTCTTTCCGGCGGAAGGCTTTTAGTGAAAGTTTACTTCATGAAAGTTTCATTGATACATATTTTTGGCTTTAATATTTGTATTGTGTGGTAACCGTTTTATAAAAGCAGTAAGGTACTCGAGGCTAGTGCTGTATCGTGAATAAGTCATGGCTGAAAGGGTTGCAGGCACTCCGCTTCGCATTGTGCCTAACAACGCCCTTCAGCCGTGACTTATTCACGATACAGCACAGCCTCGAGTACCTTATTGTTTATATATATATATATACATATACTGTATAATGTAATAAATATTTACAAATATAAAATGCAATAAAAAGCAGCTGTTTGGCTTTGACGACAAAAACGTGCAAAACATGACCTGTTTTTATACTTTAAACATTTATAAAACACATAAACAACTTTTGTCTGGTATGTATAAAATGACTATGAAGAATGATGGTTTGTACTAAAACGGTTCAATAATTTGATCTATGGCGATATAGATCAAAAATATTGATCAAATGTTTACAGATCAATCATGGATATGAGCGGAATTTGACAGGACAGCTAAACGAGGTGACAGAAACTACCCCAATGAGTCACACGGGGAAGAGAGGGAGAACTTTGAGGAGAAGTAACTCGAAAATACCTGCATGCTGTCCAAGTGATTCTGTATATGCAAAAAACAAAAACAAAAACAAAACAAAAAAGACCAGTAACATAGTGACAAGAGATGTAAGAAACCAAGCAAATCACAGTTGAACACACAAGCATTTCTTCAGTTTCAAAAGTCACAAAGACCCAAGATGAGTACAGTTTTTTCACCCACATTTTCCCTTAATTGCCAATTAATGACAGCAATGAATGAAAAGAACAAAGCGAAATATGGTAAATAAATCATAAAATGTGCATCAGAGAAATGTACATTAGCTTAAAATATTAAATAATGAAACTAATCAGTGAGGATTTTTACACAAGAACTTACTTTATTAGTTTATTTAATAAATTTGTCTGAATAACTCAAAATATAAAAGGTGTAAGCTAAGATGTGACTCATATGGTAGCCAGATTTTTGGCTAATATGAGAAAATACATGATGACGCATGTGGAATGTGCTGTACTTTAAAGGTCAGCCAAGATACGATTTAAAATGCATGCTTATATGCACACTCACATACACATGCACTAACATTCATGAGTAGACATCGTTACTCACCTCTAACAGATGGACGGCACCTTCATGTTCCTTCTTAGCCTCAACCTGAGCCTATAAATAACACAAAAATAATATTAAACATCATTAATACCAAATCTGTCACTGACATGCCCTTAATAAAAGTCATGGCCAGAAATATTCCTACATGTTCCTACATCACTCTACTGGCAGATCAGCCCTTCTTTTGCAAACTGCTCCAAATCTCACATTTGCATTTTCAAATGTATTTAGATCCGAATATATTGCTTGCCAGTTCCGAACAGTCCAGTGTTGTGCTTTTAATGATATATAATTAGTGAAATATAACGTATTTTTATTGGTAAACATAGAAATATATGGGATTAATCTAGTACACATGTTCATACACTGAACTGTAATACTTAAACACTTGGTTTCAATTACATTTATTTAAATATCTTTAACTTTGCACTGTAAAACCGAATAGTGAAATTAATGAAATGAAATGAGTTTGTTTCACTCAAATAATAATGAAAGTTCATCGTACTTAACAGAAAAAAGTTGCATGAACTCAAAATTTGATTGTAGTAAGCTGAACTTAAAATGATTATGTTGCAGGACATTTCTAATTTCCAGCATGCCTTGTGTCAGACTGTATAAGGAAAAAATGTTGAAATTAAGTGTTATTTTGTGTGTTTTTGCACAAGATTAACATAGAGAGACATAAGTTAGTGTTTAATGTTGTGTTATGTTGGGATTTACTTAAATGTTATTTCTGAACTTATTGAGTTTTAAAGTCCTGTTCTGTCATCATTGCTTTGTACAAATGTTAGTTTTTGCTTAGTTTTGTGTAACTTTATTACTTTGAGTTTAAACCATACTTTGACCTTAAACCATTTAAGACAATCAGTTTCCTCAAACCATTTAAGTACCTATATAGTTGTTAAGACTTAGATTTGTTACCTGAATTCAAACTGAATGAGTGGAATAAACTATACAGCTGCACGCACATAGTGGTTGCAGAAAAATAGTGGTAGAAAGTGGAAGAAAATGTGCAAAATCCACAGAAGAGAAAAATGTTTTGTTGTGCCTTTGGATGTCGGAATTGGAATGCAAAAAATATAGTCTTCATTTTTATAGAATGCCGTCATTGAAAACACCCTTTAAACGCAGACGTTTATGTCACAGACTGGACTGATGAAACCTGCAATGAATTGTCTACTATTAAAGCAGGAATTTAATGTAAACAGTAAGTCTACATAATATTCACATATGCAGTTCATAGAGGACAAACATACAATTCATGCAGTTACAGCATGAAATAATTTTTAAACCTATAACATTTTACATAGATAACTTTTAAACATAGCCTATAACATTTTTATTTCACAATTCTGACTTTTTTTCTTGGATTTTGCGTGTTTATATCTTCCGGTTCGGACTTTATAACTCGCAATTTTGAGTTTATTTCACAATTCTGAGGGGAAAAAAGTCAGAATTGTGGGATAAACTTGCAATTCTGAGGGAAAAAAAAGAGACAGGATAACGAGTATTAACTCTTAGCAAAAAAAATAGAATTGTGAGATATAGACTCGAAATTAACTTTTTTATTCTTTTATTCCGTGGCTTCCATAGACTGCTACCGCACAACTATCATTTTCTGCAACCAGGCAGGCTCCACCCACAAAAAAACGTCATCACTGAATATTGGTCTATTGGTTTTAAAACTTAAAAGGTTTAAGGCAATTGGTTTCCTCAAATAAAATACCTTATCAGGTTTTACAGTGTAGACATATCAATTTCTTTAATTATTGCCAAAGCAAATGTAGTTGCTTTGCCTTTTACCAAATTGTTTTGTTTAAATCCAACAAATTTTGTTTTCTTATAATACACTATTTACTTGTTTATTTTAAAACATTTTTATTAAATACATGTATTCATAATTCATTATATATCATTTAATTAGTTCAGTTTGATGGAAATTTGTCATATTCTTTTGAGTGTATAAACATTCTATTCCCAGGTTTGGTTGAATAAGCTTTAGGCAACACAGACTTGTGATTCGATGCAGTGCATTGTAGGGTCATTTATTGTAACTCTCAGCAGCTGTGCAAAACAGCCTTCAGTTCCACATGAATAGAGGAACATCTGTTTGAGTGTCAGCCTTTGCAGCAACAAACATGTAATCAACATGTAAAACATGTAACAACATGTAAAAACATTTCAGAAACATGTATGGAGACAAAACTGCGTTCTTAATGTCTTGACTTCTTCTGATGAGTACATGTGTCATTTCCTCTTTGTTTATTCTCCTCTGTAATCAGAGTGCTCCATTCAATAAAGACAGATGATAACTCAAACGTTTCAGTGGGTGACAATGTTCTCGCATTCTGGAGAAAATGTCATATTTGATCACCTGCTCTGCCATTTCATTAGAGAGTAATTTACTGTGGGCGGTGAGACAGCAGCACTTTTCTTTTCATTCAAAAGAGAAATAAGTGGAATATTTCAGCAAGTTACCTGAAACTGCTGAAACACCTTTTCATTAAACATCTCTCTTCATTAGGAGCACTTTGACAGCTGGATTTTATTATTGCGTGTTTCTTCAACTTCAGGCAATTTTGTGTCACAGGGGTTGAATTTTAATTAAAACTAACTTCTTTCTTTTTATTATATGAAAGTTGTATTAAAACTATTTTGGAAATTTTTTTACCATGCTTAATCATTAATCTTTTCAAAATACCTTGTATGTAATGATTTTTACTGTCCTAGAGCTGGAGTTTCTATCTTAAATGATGAAAATCCATTATAAAAATATGATACACATTTCTAAATATTAAAATCTAAACAAAGAGCATAAAATACCCCCTTAAATATTTATTCAAATTTAAATAAATATAATATTCATTTATTACCCCCCCCCCCCTTAACAAATATTATTTAATTTATTTAGAATACATATTATATGAAATCAGCCTTAAGTCAATTTTCCAGTCATGTTATTGTAAAAATATTGTAAAAACATATTAAAGGCAAACTATTTAAGTAAGCAATAAGGTACGAGAAGCCGTGCTGTATCGTGAATAAGTCACAGCTGAAGGGCATTGTTAGGCACGATGCAAAGCAACCCCTTCAGCCATGACTTGAGCACTAGCCTCGAGTACCTTAAACGGTTACCACACAATACAAATATTAAAGCCAAAAATATGTATCAATGCAACTTTCATGAAGTAAACTTTCACTAAAAGCCTTCCTTCCGCCGGAAAAAATAGTCCCTGACCATGAACAGCAACAGAAGTTACATTATTACGCCATTAGATGGCGGCAAAGACTGTCTTTATGAGTGTGTCAGTCAGTAGCAAAGACTTTTACATTGAAAAGACTGAATTGTGAACATGGAACAAGACGTAACTGATAAAAATGCTTTGACTAGCGCTGTCAGTCACGGGAAAACCTCTTAACTGTTAAAAGGACAAGATAATACATCGGACATTTAAACAGATTTTTTATTGAACATAGGACTGACCTTAAGGAAAATGTTAAATCTGAATGCAGGTAATGGCAGGTAAACTCGCTCACTCGATGTCTTTCTCACAACTCTTCTACATAATATGGTAAACATCAATGAACAATATCAATTGAGAACATACAGTTTACATTGTTAAGAGTGGTTGCTAAGGGTTTTGTGTAGTGATACACAAAACCGTTGGGTGAAGCGGTCATAGCCGTGTTTTATCGTGAATAAAACACAGCTATTGACCAATCAGAATCAAGGACAGGAACTTACCGTTTTATAAAATGAATTAAAACACACATACAGCCCATAGTTAAAGAAATACCCTATTACCACTCCAAAATCTTCTGACAAAACCACCCACTAGCTGATTATCCATCTACTGTATACCATCATTGACCAGACTGAAACCACGTAAACCGCCTATCACCAGAATCCATTCTCGATTGATGAGTTTAATCAATGTATTTAATCAGACACCATAAGCCTTAAGCATGACACAAGGTCTTGTACACTCTAGTCTGTGTGTGAGCTCGATCCTATGGTTTGGTGTGGCTGGAAACCCTGACCTCTCACCTTCTGCAGAAGGTCAATCTCCTGCTGCTTGGCACTGAGGACGGCCAAGGCTTGTTCATGCTCTAATTCTAGCTGCTGCCTCCTCTCTGCAGCCTCTCGCATATGCTGGGAAAGAGAGAAGAAAGCAGGAGGTGAGAGGAAACTCAGCAAAGGATGAACACAGACAGAATGAGAGCAACCATCAATCATTGTTAAAGGGATAGTTCACCCAAAAAAGAAAACTCAGTTGTTATTTACTTACCCACAAATTGACTTACTTTTTTTGAGTGGAGCACAAAAGGAGATATTAAGAAGAATGTCCAAACTGCTTTTTTCCATGCAATCAAAGCAGATGGGGATCAGGGACAGCCATGAAACCATTGACTTTCATTGTAAAACAGCTTGGACATGCTGTTAGATAACTACTTTTAGTGATACACGCACAGTCACACAGTATGGATTTGGAACTGCATTAGATGATAATAACATTTAATTTTTGGGTGAAATAATTCCATTAAAAACTTTTTAGGTCACACAGCTTTTAGCTGCTGTTAACACTCAACAAAGGAGTCCCTGTACTCATCTATAGACCCTCTTTTTATATCAGCTTATAAAAGATCATCAGTCTCCAGGAGCACCAAAGACAAAGATCCCTTCTAATCCCGTAGTATCTGATCTAAACGCTAAGATTTCTGTCGTACCCGAGCGTATCAACTCAGAATTAGGGGGCATTCACACTGTTCGAGTTTTTGCATTCCACTGCGCTGCTTTTCCATAGTTTTTCTATGTAAACATACATGTTTGACTGTTGCGCTTACATCCTGCATCTATTTGTCTCCATCCACATTCCTCCATCATAAACTTATTCCACACGGCTTTGGGGGGGTTAATAAATGCCTTCTGAAGCGAAGTTATGCATTTGTGTAAAAAACTTGAAAATGGAAGGCGGTCTGGCGGAAGCTAGATATTTTACTTCATAACTTGTTAAATATGGATATTTTTTTTTTACACAAACTCATCGCTTCGCTTCAGGAGGCCTTTATTAAACCCCTCAGAGCCGTGTGGAGTATGTTTATGATGGATGGATGTGGATGGAGGCACTTTCTTCAGCTCATACTCGTTTGGTAACGCTTACTGCTATTATAAAGCTGGGATGCGTCAGGATATTTATTAATATTTCTCCGACTGTGTTCATCAGAAAGAAGAAAGTCATATACACCTAGGATGGCTTGAGGTTGAGTAAAGCTTGGGGTATTTTTTTTTTTTAAATTTGAAACTGAACTAATCCTTTAAGGAACAGTATATCCAAATATCATTCTACAAAGTCATTCTAAAACCACAGGCTATTTCTTTAAAGGATTATTCAGTGAATAACGACTAAATTTCATAAAGTTATCATATGACTTCACAAAACTTGGAATACATGTGGTTACTACAAACTGTTGTTGCATGGTTTTGAGCTGCACTTCCTTTTGTTGAAGAAAAAAAAAAAGCATATGGGTTTGAAACAACATGAGGGTGAGTAAATGATGGCACAATCTTCATTTTTGGGTGAACTATTCCTTTAAGCACTGAAAACAAGAGCAAAATGTCGTCGTCAATCAGGTTTGTGTCATTTGCTTCACCCCTTCAGGTAAAGCAAAAACAGAAGTGAAGCATCATGTCAATCAGCCAGACTAAGCACAGCCACGGAGCTTCGCATGATCAATAAAGGCTTAAGGGTCACGGCTCTGTACATGAAAGGGTGTGTGCAAACAACACAGCTTGTTCAATCAGCGCCGATTACTGCCCGACAACATCCCCAGAAGCTCTTCTGACCTGTTAAAAGTACACAGTGACAAAACCTAGCAATCTTCTTTCCATTTATGACAGGTGAGGTTACAGGGGATAAATGGTAAAAGAGGGATTTTCCATGCTGCTATGAAAGAGGAGTGCAGGGAAGAGGAAGGTTAGAATAATCTAACCTTCAGAGGACACAAACTGTACTGTGTGTGAAATATGTTATGGTTATCTGATCATCAAGTGTGAGCGAATATCTCTATGCATATTATGGGACAAAGCATCTAATAAAAATCTGAAAGAGTCTCATTTGTGTGTCTTAATAGATGATCAAGTACTTTTTACTTATTAAATAGCTTAATCATTTTAACATATAATAAAATAATAAAATGTAACAAATAATAAAATATTTTATTTATTTATTTACTTATTCACTCACTCGCTCACTCACTCAATAACGATTACACTGTTCCAGCTTATTTTGCTAATAATAAGGCATCTGCATTAAAACTAGACAAACATGAACATATTGAATACAAATTATATTTTATTGGTTTAGACTTATCTAAACCAATAAAATCTTGTGATGCTACTAGATTAGTTCCTTATTTTTTTTTTATATCAAGGCTGATAGTTTTAACATATTTCTCACTTTGTACATTCAGAAAAACTGTCACCTTATAACTGAAATTTAAAAAAAAAAGCATATTTTTTTAAACAATATTGACAGCATGTATATCTCACATTCAAAAGAAGTGCCGGGTTAGTATATTTTGTGGGGGGAGGGTGTAATTGTGCATAACTGTTGTGTCATGCACAAACGCATTCCGCAGTGCCTTAGCTGGCTGACCATTTAGATCACATACAGCAGTGGTTCCCAAACTTTTAGAGTGGCATACCCCCTGCGGTGGCGTACCACCTCTCCTCCACTTAGACTGCAGTCACACCTTTTACATGAAGGGACAAAAACTGCCCCCTTAAATTAACTTTTAGTTGCATTTTCAAAGTTTGAATGTTTTATATCAAATTCTTAAAATTCCATTAATTTCATTATTAATATAATAAATAAAGCAATAAATCAAAGTAAATAATTTCAATCAAATGAAATCAGTATTAACAAAAGCCATCTTTGCACTGCAGTGGTACAAACTGCATCTAGATGTATTTACACACTGTTTAATGTTGCTCAGAGGTGGCATCAATTCAGTTACAATGGCACAAATAGGCTAATGTTGAGATAATGTTTTAAATTAAAATAAGAGAAATATGAAATGATGGTAAAAACTAAATGATACTTTAAAATATTAAACTAAAGCTGCCAGTAGGTGGCGGCAAGTCTCTGTCTTAATGAGTAAGTCATCAGGCCCTATCATACACCCGGCGCAATGCAGCGCCAGGCGCGACGCAAGTGTTTTTTGCTAGTTTCAACCCAATGCAGCTATCATTTTCACGTCCTGTGCCACATTGTTTAAATAGCAAATGCATTTGCACCCATGGGCGTGCTGGTCTGAAAACAAGGTGTGTTCAGGCACATTGTTGGTGCGTTACTATTTTGAGGCAGCTGAAATAGACTGCGCCACTGACCAGCTGAAACCTGGTCTAAAGTCAATGGCGCAATATTTGTTTTGTTATTTAAAGAGCGCGTTAGTAATATGCGCTTATATGCGCGTTAGTAATATGCACTCTGCTTATTACACACACAGGGACGCGCAGCACCACACAAACATGCCAAATATTAAGAATAAAAGAATTACAATGTAAAAGATTATTATTGTGTGCATAAAGATAAAAATGCTTTGGTGGAATCCGGCTTTTCCCGTAGATGGTCTGCTCGCACGCTTTAAGATCCGTTTCCTCGCTAGAGAAGTGTTCAGTTTTTCCGCTTGCAAATTCCGCAATGTAAATAGTGAATCTGCCATGGTGTAAGCGCAACTGGCTTTTAAAGGGAATGGGAGATGAGACTCTGTGGTTTATTGCACGTTACGCCCAAAACACACCCATTACTCATTAAGAGAGCCATGCGCTTTAGACCATGCACTTAGATCGTTAAAATAGGGCCCATCGATTCTATTCAAGTGGCTGAGACTGCTGACTTATTGTCTCGCTGCCCTATCAGGCAATGACTTCAGCGTTTGCGCATGAAGACTTCTCACAAAACTGATTTCGGACAGACTTCTGAGGCAGTGTAACAGTTTAATGATCTACAGCAAAATAGCGCGAGATTTGATGTTAACTAAGTGAATATTTAAATATTACAATAGTAATTTCTCGCTAGAAATTACATCAAAAGTGGAAAACAATGGTCAAAAACGTACATTTACAAACAAACTGACCACCAACAGCAACTTTCAGATGCCATCTTTATTTTTAAGCTCAACTGTCCAAGTAACTGTCACAGAATGGAACACACAGGATTGTGGGATATCAAAGGCAGCAAAGGATACATCTATGCTGCCTTCAAAAATCAATCAGATGGAAGGCATCTCAGGAGACAGGAAGTGAAGCTAACTTTGGATTCGGACGTGCCTTGACGTCTTCCTACTTTGGGATGTGTCATCCGAAGGCAGAATTTTTCAGTTTTTGGATGCAGCCAGTATTTATGAATGGGTCATTGAATCATTGACTCTCCCGATTCGTTTAAAGCTTCAGATTTGTATACTAACGAAACACCGCTGTGCGTTGCTTGAAAACGCACAACCTCTTCTGCAGTGGCTTTTATTGGAACTATTATTTTGTTTCAAAATATAGCAAACAATACTGACAATACTGAGTTTCACTTAATATCACATTTTTGTTTGTCGAACTGTTGTATAAAACAAATGTCACATTTGCAATCGTGTGGATATTTGGGGAAAATTGCATTCTTGCTTGTATAATACATTATCAACATTAAAAACAAGAACTCACACAGGATATGTTTTTGTATTGAAGAGTCTTAAATCAATCTCTATTCATGCTAGTAAGTGCTAAAACCCCACTTTTACAAAGGTACATTGTCGATAACGGCAGTAATGTAGTGCGCTTTGCTAAGGCAGCATACTCTGCATGCAACCTATCATTTGCATGCTGCTTGTGTGGATGCAGTCAGTTTTGATCGCAAAAGATGATTTCATTTGATTGGATGTCATGTATATGACGTTTTAAGGCAATACATTTCTCTGTTTTTACATTAGAGGTGGCATTTTGTCTGTTAGAAATGCATGCTCGGTTTTAATGTTATTTTAAGGTGGGGCAGAATTAAACGAATGATAAATTCAGCATTTTGTTCACGTACCCCCTATGTCACCTCATGCACCCCCAGGGGTACGTGTACCCCAGTTTGGGAACCACTGACATACAGCATCCAGATCAGCTGTTAGTACTCAGTCAAAAGGTCCACATTCAGTTAGTGCTGGCTTCTGTAAAGTCTTTAGATATACCTGATGAATGGAAAATATGGAAGGTGGCAGGGACAGGGAAGGGGCAGGAGAGGGTTAGACGTTAGGGGAGGGGTAGGGCACTCCAGGACTCGTAGTCGATCACAGATCCACACTTTGAGGGTGTACGACAGCTCTAAAAGGTAAAAAACAATCCTGTGATGCCATAAAAGAGTACAAGGGGAGAAAAAAGGTTTGAAAACATAGATGAAAAGTGGAGGTCATGATCTAAATCGCTTTTAAACATGGCCAGCCGGGTTTCCTGAAACATCTGTCATGAGCTTGTATAACCCTAACCTAAATTATAACACTTTGATCTTAGGTTGAAATAGCTTGATAGGGTGAATCTCACAAAATGTAACACTTCACCCAAAAAATCTAAAGAAAAAAATATAATTGTATTTTTCATAAAGAAAATGAAGCCTATTTTAAGGCCATATATAGTTAATACTGTAACAATATTTTTTACAATTACGCACAGAACAAATTCCCTTTACTGAAATGTGAAAAAGGTCTGTAATTCATGTCATTTAGATAGATAGATAGATAGATAGATAGATAGATAATTATTTTTTACAATGCAAAATTAAAGAATTTGAGAAATTAAAAAATAGGCTTGATTTTCTTTTTCTACAACTTATTTTTCTTTTGATTATGGGATTTACACTGGCTGGTTCTCACCTTCAGCACCTGCTCTAGGTTCTCCAGTTTGCCTTGGAGCTCAGTCCTCTCCAACAGAGCGCAATCTCTCTCCACTGTCACAGTGTACAGAGCCTCCTGCAGCTGTTCATATTCACTTTTCACCTGACAGAGAGAGAGAAAGAGAGAGAGATTAATCAAGAATGTCTTCAGGCTTACACTGTTTCCCCTCTTACCTCTGTTAGAAAGGTGAAAGGTCATTCTATCCTGCCAAAAAAAAAAAAAAAAAACATGTCGGAGATGTAGCCTAGTGGTTTGGACACGTGTTTGACATAGTGCTCATGCAAATGACAGGTTTGAAATCAGTTGAATAATTTCTAGGCCCTGTTCCACCATTCAATTCCAGTTCTCTCTCTCTTTAGGCTATATTTAATTTAAAAAATAAATAAAGTGTGTTTTATTTCATTAATATCACAAGGGGAAAACAAAATAGGTTGATTTAGTTCATTTATTTCATATGAACTACTGAAGGTGAGAGTTTAAAATAGTAGTTGTGAGTGTCAAACTGCAGTAGATCTGAAGTGGGGTAGAGGAAGATCATGTATGAATAACACCATCTGGATCCATGTGGCCACAAAGCTAATAGGTGAAATCGTTCAACAATCTACCAACCTCCAGCATACTCTTATAAACATCAGGGTCTGAGAGGGCAGCTCTAGATGCCCATATCCTGACCAGGCACATCTGCTCCACTGTCAGACTGTTTTTATTTCAGTTTAAGTATGTAACCGCAGCTGCAAAGTACTACTATTGCACCAACAGCCAGCTAAAAGATAAAATTAAATTAAACAAAATTAAAATAAAATAAAACATTTAAATGATTTTTTTATTTATTTAAATTTTTTATTTTTTTTTGTAAAAAGTAAAATATGACGTTATTTTATATATATATATATATATAACATACATACATACACACACACACACACACACACACATATATATATAAACAAAGTATTAATATTACCAAAAAAAATTCTACTAAAATGTCAAAAATGTGTTAAAAAATTCTGAACATACTTTTAAAAAGTAGTTTATTTCTTTGTGTAAAATGTTTGAAATGAGAAAAGATTACTGTGTACACCTTTAAGTAAAATTAAAATGCATATCAATGATGTAATGAATATTTTATAATATTAGTCACTATAATATAATAAATAATAATACAATAATAACATATTACATCTCCACTGTTATATCACATAAGAGGTTTCTTCAAATGATTACATTTTGCTATTAAATACATTAAATTCAATGATTTGAAAATGATATATTCTGTTTGTCTTCATTCACTTATATGCGATAAATGGAGCATGTGAAGTCAGCACTGAGCTCCGGGGTGGGAGTCGTGTATTTAGAGACTGAGAGCAAAGGGGTTGACGTCCTGTATCGATCGCAGCGTCAGTCATGATAAAAAGCTGAGCTGACAGAGACAGAGGCAGCAGGAACACACTCCACACCTGTCCAATCTGACACTCATCTCTTATCTGCAACCTGACCCACACACCTACTGCAACAGCAATTACAGCTGAATATGCTTGTTCTAGAGAAAATGTGTTTGACCTATTACACTTGTATTGTTGATTCTTATGACATTCAACCGGCATGTTGTTGGATAGTCACAGTGGTGTTGAGCAAAAGACCTTCAAGTACAATTCAAACAGAACATGATATCAAAACTGACCATATTTCTTTTTTAATAAATGTAAATGTAAATTTAACAACTTAATTTTCTGCTTGGATAACCAAAGCATGTGGGCAGGTAAAAAATGAATACCAATAATATCAAAGTGCAGCATTTAATGATCCAACTATATCTGATCAAAGTCCTTCTCTATTATTTTCCAACATGCTGTGAATGTCGTTTCAGGCATCGTGCACCCTGGGCAGTCTAATTCACATTGCCAAAATTTGCATACTTTAGAGGGAACATTTATTGTAAAACACTAGGGAATTTTTTATTTATTTATTTTTTTTTTTTTTTAGATTTATTCAACTATAATAACCCTTGAAAAAGTATGAAAAACTTTGGGAAAGAATGGAGTATAACCACAACCACAAAGTACTATTTCACCAATAATCAGCTACTGTAGCAAGTAAAATAAAATAAAATATGCAGTTAAATAAAAACAAAGTACTTATGTTACTAAAAGAAAAAAATAGTGTCATAAATGTGTACATAAATGCACATAAATAATGTAAAGTACTGTAACGACAGACAAATCAGATACAATTATTTGTTATAGGTAACCAATAATTGTTTAAAGCACTCTGGGGCCTGTCCCCCATCCCCCGAGAAGTTCTCTGTTACAAGTTTTATTGCGCTAAAGAATGTGGTTGCCACATGGAAGAGCAGAGAAAGAGACACAGAAACGTGCATCTTTCCTGCATTTTCCCCACAGAACACAGACTTTCCTGCATTAATTTATAGACAGACCGTTCTATAAATTAACATGCACATCCCAAAGAAATGGTATCCATTATTGCTGTTGTTGTATTGCACTCATTGTATCGCATGTTTTATGATACATTTAAGGTAAGTTCAATTATGCCATGTTTAGTGTCTATGGGTTCGTATCGAGAAGATTTAAATGCTTGTGTATGCGGTATGTCCATACCTGTGCAACACATCAGTATTACAAGAATCTTTAATAGTTCTTCTTCAAAAACTCATCCAGTTAATTTTGCTCGATCGTAAAAGCCCTGACAGGAGGCGTGTTATCGCCCGGAAATACAACATCTTCATTGGTCCGGTCAACAACTAAGAGGTGTGACTTTGACCAGAGGTTAAAAGCCACGGAACAATGCCACTCCCTCTCTTTCCTTGCTTCTTGGAAGACTGAAGAGACCCTCCTTCTTGCTGCAGGCCTGTAGGCCTAGGCCTGCATGCCTCAGCCTACAACCCAGCCATGTGCTCATCTATGAGTTGTTTCATAGTACTTCATCTAACGCAGAAGATACTGGCAACAACTTCGGACCGAACCATCAAGATTACAACCCAGCCTGCAGATCCGATGCTCCTCAGCCTAAAGGCATCTTGCAAGTATTGTACATTTGAACACTAAACAGCGATTTAGTATTGATTTGTAAAACTTACCTTTGTCAGCAAAGGTGTTTTATTGCTGAGGAAACTGATGATTCTTTTCCAGATTGTCTTTGACTTTTTCCTATAGCTCCATTCCCGGTTCAACTCTATCATTGCTCAGTTTTACCTACGTATGTGTGTGACCTGTGTGTATGTTATGTGTTTGTTAGTTTAGTTATGTGTTTGTGAGTTAGTTAATAAAGATTGTGCACAATACATGTTTGGTTCTGACTCCGTCTGCTAATAAATTGCCTCTTAAGTGATTTAGATCCTGACTACATGCTCTGAGTAGTACTGTACAATACGAATGTTGTTTTTCCATAACCTGGAAATGAACATTTCTTAGAATTAATAAACAATCAACACTGAGTGTTCACTGGACAAACAGGTTAATTGATTGTAATATTAATCTTAATGTAGCTACATCCTGTTAATCTGATTAACTGATTTACATATTCATAATTAATAATCATAATGAGTTATGAATCATTATTAATATTTCCCCTTTGAGTTAATTCGCTACAGTACATCAATGATGACTATTATTATAGTCATTATATAATATAATTCTAAAATTAATATAATTGTTAGGTTTATGTTCAGTTTGTTTGTGTTTTAGTTTGGTTTTGTTCTGATCCTGTTTGCTTGCGTTCTCAATCCTTGTTTGTTTCTATAGTTACTGATCATGCCCTGTTTGTTTCCAGTTACTGATTAGTTTCACCTGCATTTCATTTAGCTACCCCACTACCCCAACAGTGCATTCATCTCATTCTATTGGACTGGACTCTGTAATGAGGTAAAGACCATAATCCCATATCCCAGTGATGGTCCTCAAGGGAAATTCATGGATTATGTTGACGGATCTAGAGCCCAGCCAGCTGCCAAACATACCCTTCACGGACAGGCAGTCAGAGCCCACCACCGACACAGAGCCTGAGCCTGCCTCGAAGCAAGTGGCAGAACCAAAGCCCAAGCCAAACACTGCCACGGAACCCGAGCCCAGCAGTGAGTCTGCCCAGATGCGAGAGCCAGCAACACCGTCTGTCCCAGAGGGCATCCTAGTGGAGTACAAGGGTATGAGATGGAGCCCCGCCCATACTCTCGCTGCTGAGGGTGAGCTGTGCCAGGTCCGAATGCAATTGTTTGAGGAAACAGAAGAGGGTTTTGCCCAAAGTCTCCTGTCCCACCCAGCTATAAGTCTCCTGCATTTCCACTGGTCCCGCCCAGCTCCAACTCTCCTGGGTCTCCACCGGTCCTGCCCAACTCCAACTCTCCTGGGTCTCCAATGGTTCCACCCAGTCTCCTTCCTCTGCTCTTCTGTTTGCTCCTCTCTGCTCAGCAGATCCACCTCAGGTCTTCCAGTCTCCAGTTTCGCCTTGGCATATGGATCCCCTTTCTCAGCCCCCGAGCCGTCAAGCATGTCACTCCACCTTGGTCCGTCGACCAGTCGGCTTCACCTTGGCTCCTCACACCCTCGACTTCACATGGGACCGTCGTCCTCACAGCTCCACCAGGCTCCCTTGTCCCTCCAGCTCTGCCTTGGTCAGTCATCGCTCTGACTACGCCACGGACCTCCGGGCCTTTGGCTGCACCTCGTCCCTCCTCCCCTTCAGCTCCGTAGGGCTTCGCCTTCCCTCCGGCTCCACCTTGGTCCTCAGTCCCACTGGCTCCGCCTCAGTCTTCCATCACCCTGGCTCCACCTCGGCCAATTGTCACCGTGGCTTCACCTTGTAATTTCAGGTTTATGTTCAGTTTGTTTTAGTTTGGTTTTGTTCTGTTCCTGTTGGTCCTGATCCTTGTTTGTTTTTATAATTACTGATCATGCCCTAGCTTGTTTCCATAGTTACTGATTAGTTTAACATTCATTTCATTTAGCCACCTTTGTTTGGCCAGTGTATTAATACCCTGTCTTTTAGGTACTCCTGGTTAGTTCTCGTGTATGTACTGTGTTTTGGTTCCTCTGAAGTTTATTAAAGAGTGTCATTTATATTTTCCTTGTCTTCATTGAGTGCTGCTACCATCACAACATGTGACAATAATAATATATAGTAATATAATAATGATATATTGCATAATAATGCCAAAGTGCTAGCAACACAAAGTTTCAAACATGGTCTAGAATAGCACAATCTACACCAGGTAGGAATCAAAAAAATAGTAAGAGCACAGAATATAAGAGTGAGCAGTATGCAGTTAAGTGCTCACAGAAGAGATGAGTTTTCAACTGTTTCTATAATATTGTCAGGAGTTTGGCTGTCCGGACAGCTAGTCCACCAGCAAAGAACAGATTTGAATAGCTTTGCAGTGTAAGCTTCACATCAAAATGTTATTAATGTATGTATGCATGTTATTGTAGGCCAGGCATGAAATACAATGGTTAATTTTCCGACAATCTCTCTGTCCACCAAAGTGTCTCCGAAAAACGCTGAAGATTTACAATAATGCTGAGCCACTAACAGACTGGATAGACACGAGCTGTGTAGATGGAGCAGCTGCCATCTTGATGACTGCCATTCTGAGAGCTGGAACAGAGCTGTAGATTCAATGATGTCTTACTCTGAAACAGCTATTTGAGATGGGGGGGGGGGGGGGGGGGCTCACAAAATAAGTCATGCATGAAGGACCATTCTTTTCAAGCAAGAGCAGGCTCACATGACTCACACGCTACACCATTACTGCTCTCAGTTTAACACTGGAACATAAGGAGCCGTTTGTGCTATAGCCTGCAATTTAGGCCAATATATCCACCTTATTTTCCACGAAAGAGCAGGTGCGGCCATTTGTAACTTAAATGTGTCTGGCTTCCAGTGTCATTCGCTTCCAGTTATTTTACCTGTACAAAAATATTATTATGCTGCTTTATATTGCAAATTTTTAATTGTTATCATATATTTTAATTTCATTATCATAATCATAAACACACTGGCTTGTAGCGCGAATAGTTTTACCGTTTACTGCACATTGTTATTCTTCTAGTTATTTTCTTATAGCGGCTAAAGAATCGGAAGTCTCGCACATTCAAAGAAAAGAGCTTACTTCCGCGTTGCAAAAATCTTTCTTTCAACGTACCTTCTGTTGTTTATTCATGTACATTTCATGCTATAACTAGTAGTAAAGACCATATGTATACACTCTAAAAAAATGCTGGGTTAAAAACAACCCAAGCGGGGTTAAAAATGGACAAACCCAGTGATTGGGTTGTTTTAAACCAGCGGTTGGGTTAAATGTTTGCCCAACGTGCTGGATAGTTCTATTTAACTCAACTATTGCTTAAAATGAACTCAAATATGTTGGAAATTAACTTTTATTAATATGTTTAATTAATGAATAATAAACAATAAACATTTATTAAATAGCTTAATAATAAATATTTACCTTTTGATTGTTATTGTTGCCTCTAGTAATTATGTGTCTGATTTTTAATTTCCAAACTATTTTGGGTTCATTTTAAGCCAGCCATATAGTAATTTTTAAACAATATTTGGGTTAAATAAAACTGCCTAGCACATTGGGCAAACATTTAACCCAACCGCAGGGTTTGTCCATTTTTAACCCAACTTGGGTTGTTTTTAACCCAGCATTTTTTAGAGTGTATGCATATGGACTTTACTACTAGTTATAGCATGAAATATACATAAATAACCAACAGAAGGTATGTTGAAAGAAAGAGACTTGAAATGTATCATGCAATTCACTCAATCAGTGTTTCAAGGGTTTTTATTACAGCCACCGTTTAAATGTTTATATAACAATGAATTGGAGTAGAAACATAATTATATAATTAAAAAAGTTGTTGTAAAAACTGCCTTATATGCAATAGTTATATACAACTCACTTTTTATTTGAGTGTTGATTTTAAATACACTTTATTAATTAATTGATAAGGCCTATTAGATTCATTTTTAAGCTAAATGAAAATGTTTCAGTTTCGTTGTTTCAGTAAAAAAAATAATTTCGGTGCATCACCACAAGTATGAATTGCATTTTTAACATATTTTTAAATTAACAGAATAGGAGAGAAAAATGAGTGTCATGTCAATGACCCAAAAACCATTAGCATTAATAAGAGTTTTGCCTCCCTAACAGCTTCCACTCCTCTGGGAAGGTTTTCTTCTAGATGTTGGATCATGGCTGTGGGGATTTACTCTCATTTTCTCCCAAGCTCTCCTATAATCATTTGAGCAAGATAAATGCATACAGTGTACTGTTAGAACTCACAGTTGTGGGAAGTGTTATACTGTAATTCCATTTAAACATCACACACTCACAGTACAAAGACTTTCTGATGATTTTGCATAACTGGGGTTCCTTCATATCGTTGTCTTTTCTTTCTCTCTCCTTTCCCTTCCTCAGTATTTCTATCAGCCTCATAGGGACTGCATTCATAAATGTCTAATGAGGGAGCGGGGATCCTGTTTTGCAACAGCATTTGACAACACACCTACTCGGACGTATCGGACTAGGCCTACCTTCGAACAGCTCAGCAGGAGGATATTGCTCTGCCAGGATAGGATGCCAAGATGTGCCTCCAACTAAATACTGAAACAAACATGACTAAAAGATTAACTATAAGCAGGCTACAGGGGTGCTGATGCTAGCAGGCATAAATCAGAGATAACAGATCACACATGCGGGTGTGAGACAGAACTAGGGGAGACCAGAAAAGTGCACATCAAAAGAAGACTAAAGTAGACGATTATAGTTCACAGGTGCTGCAGCAGAAGACATAACCAATGGAGCCCAGTAAATATACCTGCTGCTGCTTGATTATAGCAGACCATTTAAAATGGAGATCATAATAATGATAATAACGATTTTTAAAACATAATAACAATTATGAAAAAAAGTGATATGTAGTGCTGTGTATGTGAGTATTATACGTCTGTGCGATGGCAGTTATGGTCCATCAGTGCCGTGACAAACAAGCACTTGTAAACATGCTGCTGCTCAAGCATGAATCCAATAATGTTTTTGTTTTGTTTTTTATATAAAAATCAGCTATTACAAGAATGTAATATCTGCCAGTTCCAGAGAGCAGTACTTCTTCCTATCCACTCTTCAGACCCTCAAAGAAAAGTCTCCAATAGATACGCTGAGTTACGTACAAACATACACGCCACAAACTGACTTACAATGTCTTGTTTAACAATGTTTCTTGACGCTTTCATAAACCAGGGTCTTCAGGAAATTGCTTTTTCATGACAACATGCACAAACTCATACTTCAAGACCCTCATCGCAAGATCAACATCACAAGGGACATCAACTTCACTATTCAGGAAATTACATTTTTACCCCTTGAGGACCAACACACAGACATATGCCCTATACAGTAGACACATACAAATGGTAGATTAGAAAATACCCAAAAATACAATGATACCAAGAGCTAAAAGGGAGCAGAAATGCGCCCTTTGACTCAGAAAAGCTCCAGTGAACAGCTGTTCTTAGTTGGACTGAATGACTTGGAACAGGCTTATTGTCATTAACTAAATCTAAAATCTAATCTGAAATATTAACAAAAACTATAACAGTATACCAATGACAATAAATTAGCACTGACTTGGAAAACTAAACCTCATATTATTTAATAAAATGCAGAGCAATTATCTGTCATGATACAGTATGGCTGCCCATGCCACTACAGATCCATTTTTAACACATGGAAAGAGACATTTATCAAATGATTAACTGGATTCATGAAGGAGCACTGCTCTCAGTCAGTTTAAAGTATTCATGGCATTTTCTGTCATTATTTGAGACATTAAATCATTTTGTACTTTGGTACGGACTCTTTGCCAGTTTGAAAGTACTAACTGCCCAACATTCTGACCACTGACAGATACTCAGGGTCCACAATGAACTTTTGGCCAATGGCGAGTAAATTCAATCATTTATTGGCTACAAAATTATTGCTAGTTAACAAAGTGCACTGAGCGTTGTTTTATAGAAAAATATATTTACAGCACTGTTTTTTTTTTTTTTTTATATATATTTTTTGAAAGAAGTCTCTTATGCTCACCAAGGCTTTTATTTGATCAAAAATACAGTAAAAAAATAAAATATTGTGAAATACTATTACAAATATTTAGAGGTCGCAGGCCAGCAGGTCCCCAACATCAAGCCATGTGCAACTTCTCCGACCATCACAGAGTCAAACTAACCACGCAAGTCCGTCGTCATTTTTTTTATTCAACGCAGAAGAAATTAACTGCAACTTCAACACCACCGACTCACGGAACCATCAAAATATTCAGAGATTTCACAGACTGCTTCATCTGCGAAGGCAATGCAAGTATCGTACATTTTAACTAAACAGAGGTTTAGCATAAGCAGTACAATCCTCTTAACAAGATGTTTTGAAATGAGAAGCTGATGGTTCTTTTCATATGGTTAAATGACTCTGTGTCATTGTTTCATTCTGTCACATTAACTTTCTATTTTACCCATGTATGCGTGAGTGTATGGTATTTTGGCCAGCTGGGAACCCGTGAAGAGCTTATAAAATGTATAAAGGAGTCAAAACAGTGGCGGGAATCCATCCGTCACATACACAAACAATCTGCTGCGTGGGAGACGCGCGTCTGATGCCTGTCATAGGCAAACTCGCAACTATGACGAAAAACCGATATGCGTGAGGATTCTGTCATTTTTAGGGTATCATCTTCTTGTTTTTGGTTTGATTACATGTCTTTGGTCCGTGTTGCGTTCATATATCATTCGAACTGCACCAGAGTTCGTTTGGAAGCGGACCTGAAACCCATCTTTTCAGCGGTCTCGGTCCGCTTGTTTGGTGCGCACCAGGGTTCGGATGGCAGCGTTCACACATGTTTAAATGAACCGCACTAACAGAACAATCGCACCAGGTTTCATTTTAATCGAACCAAACAAGTGTGAACGCACCCTTAGTTGTACTGTACAGTAAGAAAGTTATTTTCCTTACCTGGAAATTATCATTTCTTAGAATTAATAAATAATCAACATAAATAATCAACACTAGTGTTCGCTGGACAAACTGATTAATTGATTGTAATATTAGTTCAACTACCTCAAGTTAATCTGATTAACTGACCCAAATATTCATGATTAATTATAACAAGTTATGATTAATAATACAAACCTGATTCCAAAAAAGTTGGGACACTGTACAAATTGTGAATAAAAAAGGAATGCAATAATTTACAAATCTCATAAACTTATATTTTATTCACAATAGAATATAGATAACATATCAAATGTTGAAAGTGAGACATTTTGAAATGTCATGCAAATATTGGCTCATTTTGGATTTCATGAGAGCTACACATTCCAAAAAAGTTGGGACAGGTAGCAATAAGAGGCCAGAAAAGTTAAATGTACATATAAGGAACAGCTGGAGGACCAATTTGCAACTTATTAGGTCAATTGGCAACATGATTGGGTATAAAAAGAGCCTCTCAGAGTGGCAGTGTCTCTCAGAAGTCAAGATGGGCAGAGGATCACCAATTCCCCCAATGCTGCGGCGAAAAATAGTGGAGCAATATTAGAAAGGAGTTTCTCAGAGAAAAACTGCAAAGAGTTTGAAGTTATCATCATCTACAGTGCATAATATCATCCAAAGATTCAGAGAATCTAGAACAATCTCTGTGCGTAAGGGTCAAGGCCGGAAAACCATACTGGATGCCAGTGATCTTCGGGCCCTTAGACGGCACTGCATCACATACAGGAATGCTACTGTAATGGAAATCACAACATGGGCTCAGGAATACTTCCAGAAAACATTGTCGGTGAACACAATCCACTGTGCCATTTGCTGTTGCCGGCTAAAACTCTATAGGTCAAAAAAGAAGCCATATCTAAACATGATCCAGAAGCGCAGGCGTTTTCTCTGGGCCAAGGCTCATTTAAAATGGACTGTGGCAAAGTGGAAAACTGTTCTGTGGTCAGACGGATCAAAATTTGAAGTTCTTTTTGGAAAACTGGGACGCCATGTCATCCGGACTAAAGAGGACAAGGACAACCCAAGTTGTTATCAGCGCTCAGTTCAGAAGCCTGCATCTCTGATGGTATGGGGTTGCATGAGTGCGTGTGGCATGGGCAGCTTACACATCTGGAAAGGCACCATCAATGCTGAAAGGTATATCCAAGTTCTAGAACAACATATGCTCCCATCCAGACGTCGTCTCTTTCAGGGAAGACCTTGCATGACAATGCCAGACCACATACTGCATCAATTACAACATCATGGCTGCGTAGAAGAAGGATCCGGGTACTGAAATGGCCAGCCTGCAGTCCAGATCTTTCACCCATAGAAAACATTTGGCGCATCATAAAGAGGAAGATGCGACAAAGAAGACCTAAGACGGTTGAGCAACTAGAAGCCTGTATTAGACAAGAATGGGACAACATTCCTATTCCTAAACTTGAGCAACTTGTCTCCTCAGTCCCCAGACGTTTGCAGACTGTTATAAAAAGAAGAGGGGATGCCACACAGTGGTAAACATGGCCTTGTCCCAACTTTTTTGAGATGTGTTGATGCCATGAAATTTAAAATCAACTTATTTTTCCCTTAAAATGATACATTTTCTCAGTTTAAACATTTGATATGTCATCTATGTTGTATTCTGAATAAAATATTGAAATTTGAAACTTCCACATCATTGCATTCCTTTTTTATTCACAATTTGTACAGTGGAATCGGGTTTGTATTTCTCCTCTGAGCTAATCTGCTACACATCCTTGCTAAATAAAAGTATGAATTTCTTGAAACTCACTCTAACTCCCCCTCAACTTTTGAATGGTAGTGTACAAAATATTTTTCCTTATGACCTAAAATTAGCGTTTTTTTCCTCACAGGTCAAAATATTTGTAACTGTGATTTCTTTACATTAAAGTCAAACCTTATTCTTTCAGTGTTTCTCCTTTAGCATACACCAAAATCAGCATGACATTTAAAACTCCACACAATTCTTCCATACTCATACACCACGCATTGATATACCCATTCAGAGATGAACTCATCAATCTCGTGAGTGAGTGGGTGGTCACTGCTGTGCTCCTGCGGGGCAGGGGGACTCGCTGGATTGAGTTAGAGGATGCTGAAATGTATGCCGGGCAGCCCAAGGCCTCCAGCTTTATGAGGAACAATCCTCCACTTCCACTCATGTGGCAAAAACACCATTAGTGCTCTTCAACAGGGAACAAATGATGGCGCGAATGGATTACAATGCCGTTGTGTGTGTGAGCAAGTAGATGCCGAGGGTTTGTCATGCAGCCGTAAGCTACTATGAGACCGACTGCTTACCTGCTCATACTTTGCTGCCTTCTGGGTATCGTTGAACAACCGGAGATTCAGACGTGCTTTCTCCTGCAGAACATGCTGAAGCTCACTCTCCTGTCAACACACACACACACACACACACAGAAAGAGAGAGAGAAAGAGAGAGGCTAGATTCTCAGTTTTGTGGTACAAATTTTCAAATGTGCTTGTGTCTAGCAGAAACATTCACAGGCACACACTGATAAACACACGTTTAGACTGCAGGGTGTATTCCTGGTAAGAACAGAGAGTTTCTAACACAGCTAGGGTTGGTCAATGCATTATTAATTTTGAGGAGAGCAAGACAGGGAGAGAGTGAGTGAAGACAGTATAAGAGAGAGACGCTGCGGCCCATCTGTCTTAGAAAGACTGACACTGAGGGTTTGGACTACAGAGATCAGTAGTCAACAGAAATCATGCCGTCTCCACAGACAAAGAGAAAGAGAGCGAGTCCATCACTAAGCTGGCATGGCCTCAGTGACATTCAGAGGAAGAGGAAATTATTACATTTTGATTCAATATTATCAAGATATTTAAATTCTGTGGAATTACATGAACCTATGAACTGTTCACAGACTTTAATTTAATTTTAATTTAATTTTGATAAATGTGCTGACTTATTTAAAATTTTACTCTGCACTATTATTGAAAATAAATTCAGCAAGGATGTATTAATTTATCAAAAGTGAAAGACTTTTATATTGTTACAAAAATTATATTTAAAATAAATGCTATTTTTAAACTTTGTATTAATCGAAGAATCCTGAAAAAAAGTACAACTGTTTTGACATCTGCATCAAATTTGCATATTAGAATAATTTCTGGAGGCTAGAGTAATGAAAATTTAAATTTTTAAAAATATGTTAAAATAGAAATTTTAAATTGCAATAATACTACTTTTATTACTGTTTTACTTTATTTTTTTAATCAAAGAAATCCAGCCTTGGTGAGAGTAAGAGACTTCTTTCAAAAACATTCAAAAATCTTACTGACCTCAAAGTTTTGAACAGTAATTTAATTTAATTTTTATTTGTTTTATTTGTTACACTACTATTATTTTACTAATTTCACATATTTATCACTGTACATACAATACAAATGTACTGGTCTTATCATACCAATCAAGCACACTAAACTGAAATCAAAATATAATTGAAAGAGACAGACAGAGAGAGGAAGTGAGAAGTACAAGAAAGCAATGCTGATGAGGCACTACTCAGGGAAAAGACAAGAGAGGAGAGAAGCACTCAGCACATTAAACAGCATGCTGGTTTTATGATTGAATCATCTGTACACCTTTAAATAGCTCTGTGTAATTAGGTTAACTTCTCAAATCATTGGTTAATCCTGAATACTGCAGAAAATTTGCATACGCCCCCTAACCAAACCCCTATTCCACACAGCTTCAGATTCTTCCCTCACTGCAAGCGGAAAACTTAATTACACTCCAACAACGTCTACTGTATGTGATGCGACGCTAGCGTCACTTACTCAAGTTATCTTCAGGCAAGAGCCACAAATGTGAGTGTTCATGTGTTCACATGCACATCTGATATGCTGGGGCATTTTAAGGGTTAGTTCACCCACAAATGAAATTTCTGTCATTAATTACTCACCCTCATATTGTCCCACACCTGTAAGACCTTTGTCATCTTCGGAACACAAATTAAGATATTTTTGATGAAATCCGAGGGTTTTTGAACCACAAATAGGCAGCAACGTCATTGCACTTTTTGAAGTCCAGAAAGGTAGTAAAGATAAAATAGCGTAGGAGAATGACAGGGGTGAGAAGAAGTCATTATTTTTGTTTTTGCACACAAAAAGTATTCTCGTCACTTCATAACGTTAAGGTTGAACCACTGCAGTCACATGGACTATGTCTTTTCTACCTTTCTGGACCTCAAAAAGTGCAATGACATTGCTGCCTATGTGTGGTTCAGAAACCCTCGGATTTCATCAAAAATATCTTAATTTGTGTTCTGAAGATGAATGAATGTCTTACGGGTTTTTGACATGAGGGTGAGTTATTAATGACAGAAATTTTATTTTTGGGTGAACTAACCCTTTAAGGAACATGAAAATTTTGACTTCCTGTTTTCTTTCTACAAAGGAAGAATGTATTGCTCAGAGCGGTGATTCTCAACCACATATCCCAGGAGAAAAATATTTGATTTTGCTTTGCTAAGTCTACAGACAAACAGAAAAAAATAAACAACTACAAAAAAATGTATCAAATAATAATGATATTATATATTTTCCTAAAAGGAAAAATATACATATTGTATACAATTCATACTGTAGACTGTGTTGGTTGTTTGGTATTTTTAATATAGTCAAAACATATTCTGATACAGAGAACGGAAGATTCCAGAAACAAGTGTGTGTGTGTGTGTGTGTGTGTGTTTGTAATTAGTGTATGCCTCACTTCTAATACATTATTAGCAGGCTCTTCCAGCAGAATGAATAGAATGTTTTCGTAATGACCTCCCTCGTGGCATCCCTCCCATTTTTCCGTTTGGTTTTTTTATTTTTTTATTTGCAGCTCATGCAAATTATGCTGCTGCAGAAGCAGCGCTGAGTCTCCTGGGCAGCTTCATGCAATTTGTTAGTGTTACACATTCGATGTGAATCAAGTTTATATGTGTCTAATCTGTAATCATTAGCTCTCTCGCTCTCTCTCCTCTACACTGGGTCACTCCGTTTTTTCTCAAGGCTTAGTCTATCATCTGTTCAGAGTTTTTCTGGATCGATGTTCAGAGCGTGGGCTGCCAATGCAATCATGTGCAGCTCAGGAGAGATTGGAAGTGACTGCAGCGAATTGACACTAGTTGAAATGACAATGGCCTTTCGATGGGAGTGAATGGAGAGAAATGGAGGTGATATTAGTTCTGTTATGAGGCAAAAGTGTATGTGTGTGTCTGTATATGTATGTGTGTTTTCATGAAGGAAAGTGTCATTAACATGAGATGTCGTTTTATATGTTTTCTTTGCTCTTTTAATTACATTGTTACTTTGGGAGCTTTATTGGAGTAGAAGATTAACAGTCTGTTAATAGAAAGGAAGATCCATAGATAAATTGGTAACAGTGTACAATAAGGTTTCTTTTGTTAACATTAGTTTACATGAACTAACAATAAACACAATATTTGTACACCATTTCACGAGTTCACACTTACAAATAAGTCAGATAAATTAAATGGTAAACGTATTTGGTGTGCTGCCCGGGGAGAGGGCTCCGAGCTCGGTAATCAGCCCGAACACAGAGCATATATATAATAATATATAACTGTATACCAATACAGTTGGCAATGAAAATAGTGAAAATATACAGTTGGCAATACTGCGTTGGTAAATATACAGTATATTCGAGGTATTTTATGAGACAAATTATATATATATATATATATATATATATATATATATATACTAATCAAACCATGCTATTCCACACTGACCAAAGCTTTTATTTTATTTTTGGATGGTATTGTAGCCAGACATCCTGCTTTGTGGAAAATGTCCAGTCGGAGCGAGGGTAATGTATGTCGGGCCCTTCCAGGAAATAAGCGGCATTGACCTTTGAGACGACGCAATCTGTTCTGTTTGCTCGCCAAAAACACCCTTCTCTCTTTGCAACCGCTCTGTTCAAGAGATAGCTACCATATCCCCATTGACACCAGGATTCATGCTACAATGAGCCTGAGATATGGTAATACCGAGATTATGAGTTAGTCAGTAAAGACTAAGGTCATAAAGTGTAAAAGGGATTTTCAATTTCTGAAGAAAATGTGAGTGGTGCTTAACCATGCAAAAGTTATCACATATCATCAGAGTGGTTGCCGGGGCGTTGCTATGCGGCTGCTAAATGCTTTTGAGTGGTTTTGGCTAAATCTATAGTTTGAGTCACAGTGACTTCTGCTCTGTGACGTCCACTCAACAGAAGCATGACCTTAGAAGTGTACAAGCCAGAATAAGTCCTTTTGGCAAAGTCACACTAACCACTTCAGTAACGCATATCTACACACTAACAATTACACCAGAGGCACTGTCCTGTCCATATGTTTACACAAAAACTGAATTGTGACATGAATTAATGATGGTATTGTTGACCCAATTAGGAGGAATATACTAAACACATACAATATGCATATGCTTTAGTGAATATCTGCCAAAAGCATTTCAGTGTCTTTGATTCTGATGAATAATCTCTGATCTAATGCTTCAGGTGATGGTCCTACTCCAAATTAACCACTGGCATTTTTGGCTCCAAGAAAGCATGTGCTCTCCACTCACACACATAATGCTGAAAATAGGGCCAAGCTATCTCTCTCTCTCGCTCTCTCTGTTTCTTTTTGATCATATATATACAGTCATGAAAAAAAGTTAGGACACCCTATTGAATTAAATGGTTTTCTGTATCAGGACATTATAAAAAATCATCTGGTCCTTGGTAGGTCTTAAAATTAGGTAAATACAACCTCAGATGAAAAACAACACATGACAAGTTATACCGTATCATGGTTTATTTAACAAAAACTAGGCCAAAATGTAAAATCCGTGTGTGACAAACGAAGTACACCCTTACTGCTTCCATTAGAATTAAGAGGGTAAGTAGCAGTCAGGCGCTGCTAATCAAATGTCTTTGATTAATTAATCATCAGCAAGTGTGATCCCCTCTATAAAAGCAGAAGCAGTTTGCTGGTCTGGAGCATTCAGGTGTGTGTTAACACAATGCAAAGGAGGAAAGACAAGGCACGTGTACTTTCCTGGTACATATATAGTAATTATGTTGTACATACAAGTTAAAGAGTGGTAACACAAGGTACTTACCTGACATGTATGTACATGGAAACTAATAAGAAACACTGCTGTACTTTCCAATGGTGCAAACATGGTAACTACTTTGTAACTATAGACAAGTGTTGGGTAATAACAGGCACTTACTTATAGTGTCCGTATATGGTAACTAACAGACACATTACTGTACTTCAGGGCCGCTGCTAGCAATTTTGGGCCCTATGAAAGAATATGAGGTTGGGCCCCCTACACACCCATTCCACACCAAACATAAAAACCAACCTAGCTATCCAAAATCTTTGTCTGCAATTTAATAATATGACCTATTACTTTTGCTATTGCTTTTGACCACTAGGTATCAGTATTTAGTCAGAGACCTACCATGGCTGTAGCTAGCAGATCATTTATTACACAAATGTAATAGAAAAATACAGTACAGTAATCAAATATTCATAAAAAATGCAACATTCTTAAACAAAACCAATTGTTTAGACAAAATTCAAGAAGGTCCATATTTTAAAGTTCTTTCTAACTTGTACTCTGCCTTAAAAGTAACATAGTTCTTGTAGTTGTTTAACTATAGCATTTGTTACAATAAGGATATAATTACAGGAAAGACCATATGGCTCCTCATTACCATTTTCTCTTTTTTTCTTTGTATCTAACATTTATGAAAAATAGCAATACAGTTAGAAACTATAGCTACAACATTTACAGTCCTATTTCCATGTACTTACTATGAAGATACTAGTGAATATACCAGTTAGTTAATGTGTAAGTTACACCTGTGGCCGGCTGCATAAACTTAGTCTCTATGTTAAGACTGTGACTTAAGATCTAGTTTGACCCTGGGCCCTGGGCACCTTGCAGTCATTGAGTCGACCAAATATATGTATACCAAATATGTATACCGAAGTATTCTAGAGTCAAATGTGAGGTCATCTGTCCGACAGCTAAAGCTTGGCCAAAATTGGGTAATGCAACCGGACAATGATCTGAAGATCACCAGCAAATCTACAACAGAATGGCTGAAAAAGAAAAGAATCAAGGTGTTGCACTGACCTAATCAAGTCTAGATCCTGACTGAAAAGATGTGGCAAGAGCTGTGCATAGACAAATGCCCACAAACCTCAATAAACTGGAGCAACGTTGTAAAGAAGAGTGGGCCAAAATTCCTCCAGAATGATGTAAGAGAGTGATAAAGTCATACAGAAAATTATTACTTCAACTTATTGCTGCTAAAAGTGGATCTATAAGCAATTGACTCATAGGGTGTCCTATTGGCTTTATATTTGTATTCAATAATGACACAGTGTAATATGTCATGTGTTGTTGTTCATATGAGATTTTATTTTACAAATTTTAAGACCTGCCAAGGACCAGAATATTTTTTATTCTGTCCTGATACGGAAAAACATGGAATTCAATGGGGTGTTCTAACTTTTACACCTGACTGTATATATACACTCTACAGTTCAAAGGTTTGAGGTCAGTAAGATGTTTTTTTAACAAATGAGCACTTTTATTGAGCTAAGGATGCATTACATTGATCAAAAGTGACAGTAAAGACATTTATAATGTTACAAAAGATTTCTATTTTAAATAAATGCTGCTCTTTTGAACTTTCTATTCATCAAAGATCCTTGAAAAAATATATCACAGTTTTACTGTATTTTTGTTCAAATAAATGCAGACTTAAAGGGATAGTTCACCCAAAAATTAACAATTTTTCATTACTTACCCTCAAGTTGTTCCAAACCTGCATGAGTTTCTTTCTTCTGTTGAACACAAAAGAAGATATTTTATAGAATGTTGGTAACCAAACAGTTGACGGCACCCACTGACTTCCATAGTAGAAAAAAATACTATGGAAGTCAATGGGTGCCCATCAACTCTATAATTACCAACATTCTTTAAAATAATTATCTTCTTTTGTGATCAACAGAAGAAAGACATTCATACAGATTTGGAACAACATGCGGGTGAGTAAATGATGACAAAATTTTCACTTTTGGGTGAACTATCCTTTTAATAAGCATAAGAGACTTTATAAAAACATTTTAAAAACCTTACGTGATTTTGCTACTGAAGTATAAATCAGAGATGCTATTAAACATCTGTCTTAAAGCTCTTATAGTTCTGACTCACAAGACAAGGATTGCAAAAGTAGTATGACAAGGTCTTTGAGAAACTTAATGGCCCAATAAAAAGCACATTAAAATGTCAGTACTGGAAATATCACCCAGCCCTAGTTGAAAAGTGTTACAGAAGCAACCAAAAACAACAGCATGGGAATTATTCTTGGACGTGCATGAAATCACACGTGCATGAGGCTGCATATGTGTGCATGTGGACTGGCTAGAACAATCAGATGTAAATGTGATGAGTGATTAAGCAGAGAGGCAGATGGCCCCCTATAAGAGAGACTGTCCCAACATCCCACTTTCCAAGACACAATGCAACACCACCAGTCACAGCTTTACATTACAGGCTGCTGTTCTCATACAAAACAACAACGGTTAGGAGACAGGAGAGCAAAATGGTGGTCGACGGAAATGGCGAAAGCGTGAAATTGGGTTCTGAATGTTTTTTCCTCAAATTGCTTTTCATGTCATGTAAGGACAGCATCTCTCTTTTTGTTTACAAAAGCAACCGCTGGAGCCAAGGGGACAAACGGTCCACTCTGCCACTAATGGACACACAAAAACATGAAAGTATATGTATACTCATACAACACACACACACTACACAAACAACCCAGGGCACCCCGTAGATGGTCCAAAGGCTGGCACGCACTGCTTTTAGGTAATTGAGTTTGGCCCTTGCAGCTCACCGCTCCATCTTTTAACACAGTGCGCTAGTGAAGTTGTACACTGGGAACACTGTAGGACTGATTGCATTTACGTAAAGAGGTCACGGGGGATAAAAATATGCACTCGTAAAACTTTAGTTAAACGTCCTGTAATAGCATACTTTTAGTGTTATGCATGGTGAAGAACGTATAGCCTGTTTTTAGACGGATCCACACGCTGAGACTGAGGGAATTTGACACCAACTCAGTCCTCAATATTGGTTTAAAAAGTTTCTTGATCTCAGTATTATTCAATGTTATTAAAGTAAGACAATTATCCTGTTTATACAGTGTTACATTGCAAAATACTGTAAAAATGGTACAGTAAAAACCTGTTAAGTGGTTAACTGTAATTAAGTGCCTTGCTCTATACATTGAAAAAAAAAAAGGTAATAGATCTAATGGGGCATTTCACTGAAATTTACAGTAAAATACCATTAAATGTACAGTATTTATAAGTGAATTATAATGGTAACACTTTACAAGGTTCCATTTGTTAACATTATATTGTTAAAGATGCATTAGCAATAGCAGTACATTTTAGAGCATTTATTAATCTTTGTTCATGATAGTTAGTAAAAACATAATTGTTTATTGTTTGTGTAGGTTAGTTCACAGTGCATTAAAGTTAATTGATATTAAAAATGTTTAAAAATGTTAGTTGATTAAATTAAAAATGAAATTAACATTGACTAATATCAATAAATGCTGTAAAAGTATTATTCATTGTTAGTTCATGTTAACTTATGCAGTAACTAATATTAACAAATGAAACCTAATTGTAAAGTTTTACTCGTATAATTTACAGTGAAAAACATAAATTGACACTGCTCACATGAACAACGTCGGCCAATAATGAGTCGGCGTTCTGACGTAGTACACGGAAGCCTGCACTGTCTATAGAATGTAAACAGCGTAGGAGACTGACAGGGGAGAGACGAAATTGTTGAAAAAAGTCGTTATTTTTGTTTTGTTTTTGCGCACAAAAAGTATTCTTGTCACTTCATAACATTAAGATTGAACCACTGTAGTCACGTTGACTATTTTAACAATGTCTTTACTACTTTTCTGGACTTTGAATGTGCTAATTATGTTGCTTTATATGGGGGATAAAAATTTCATCAAAAATATCTTAATTTGTGTTCCGAAGATAAACTAAGGTCTTACAGTAGTGGAACGACATGAGGATGAGAACTTAATAACAGAAATTTAATTTTTGTGTGAACTAACCCTTTAAGTAAAGACCAAATGCAAAACGCAACTTGATTTTGGCCTCGGTGCTCTATGTCCAAAGCCATTGGACCCGCCCAGCACGTTGTTAGCCATGGCTCGCACTGGCCCGACAGTGGAAAAGTGGCTAATGTCACCAAAGAAGTGTGTTTTTGGTTATGAGGGAAAGATAACCTTTTTCAGCTTCCCAAAAAACCCAGCGTTAAGGGAACAGTGGATGCAGTTTGTTTGTTCCTGACATTACTGTGACGAATGTTTTATAAACAAGGCCCAGTTTTACGCTGGATTTGCAGATCATTTGAAACTGAAAGCTGGAGTGGCCCCAGTAATAAAACGTCCCGGTCATGAGTCGGAACCGCAGGCTGTAAGTAAAAACGCATCAAATGTCTGTGTTTTGTTGGCAATCGACGCGTAAGTGCATATAATGTAAACAACACGAACGTATAGGGAATCAATGTGAACGTATAATAATATGTTTACTCTATGTATATGTATATTTTTTTGTGTAGGTTTTAAATATAGGTTTTGAATGTGTACTGATTGTACTGATTTGTATAAGTTTTGAATTTATTATGTGTGCTGTGTATTTTGAGTTTAATGTACACAATTGACCGTTCGCAAAGACCCGCCCCCTTTAGTTACTGTTGCTATGTCCGACAAGCCATGCCGCTCTCACGCCACATCATGTTCTCACACAGTGAAAAATACATCGTGGAGCAAAGAGGACACTGACAACGTATCGACAGACAAGACAGAGCAGGTTACTTTTGATATGAAACAAGTCTCAATTTCAAATTTTGTAATTTTTAAAGAAATTTAAACAATAAATACCGTTTTGTGGCTCTTTAATGTGTTGTGACAGATTGCTGTAGAGCCTCAGATCAAGCAGCTCATAAACCGATCATCTCTTCCTACTAGTTCATTTATATCATCAAATAAACATGAATGAATCAAACTCGTCAATTATGTATATTTACGTTAAATGCTAGACTCTCCAATATTTAATTTGAAATTCAAAGTTTAAAGTACAAGTTTAAAAATAAATTTGTTAAAACATATGCATTGTTTTACGCAAATAAACAATCTGTATTTGAAAACTTATATATGTTATATGAAAACAGTATATTTTATTTATTAAAATAATGAATAAAAATAAAAATAAATAGTTAACTCAACTGTTGGGTTATTTTTCACCCAATTCATTGGGAGAGTGTGACCCCCTACACAGAGCTAATATTAAACTAATTGCATATATTTTATTTATTATGGACGTGTATTTATATAGTTTTTTTCATGACTCTAATATATTATAATGAGAGTATATAAAAGTGAATAGAGCTGCATTTTCTAAGTTCTGAGTGGCAGTTGAGAGCTTGAGTTGCCGTGACAACACTGGCACCTTCAGACAACGCAGAGGACCGCTTGCAAAATCTTGTCTTTCTCACTTTTTTTATTAAAACAGGTTAGTTCAGATGATTAAATTTCAGAGAGAACCTGTAATTCAAATGCTTTGATGTCTAACAAATGTTTTTTTTTTTTATTGAATAGTTATTTTATTTTTATTTTTAAATGGATATTATGTTACAGAGGAGTCCGCTAGTGGTTTACAATTTAAGAATACTATAAGTCTATGACATTAAATTAAGCAAATGTGTAAAGGTCATAAAAAGTTAGATTTTTAAAAAGAAGTATTTTAATGCATTTATTGAGATTTTTTTTTTTTATAGTGTAAAAGGTTAACTGTCAGTGTGTGATTGCAGATGATTGAGAAGATGTCTGATTGAGAAATGTGATTTTTCAATTGTTTGACAATTCTTTAATGAAGTTTGGCACAAAACGATGAGTCATGACCCATCTTTCCTCGCAAAACCAAGTCTTTGGGTGTTCCTTTTATATCCAAACACGATGCCCTCACCTATTACCAATTCACCTGCTAATTGTGGACTGTTTCAAAACCGTTTGACTTTGATATTCTGTAATCAAAATCAAAATGTGTTTATATTTACAAAATACAATTAATTTGGCAAGTCATTGTACTTTTGTCACTTAAATAAAAGTTCACGAGAATTAACAAATCACAGATTCTTGACTGTATTGCTTTTACAAATGTCCCAACTTTTCTTGATTTGGGGTTGTATTTTAAACATCTGTTTTAAATATGAACAAAGTGTTTCTCTACCTTGTAAGGATAACATAAGTTCATCAGCATATAAATGCCCAAACTTTGTGTATGGACTGAGAGAAAGCTGGGCATGAAGACCATCTCTTCAGTAAATTATCTTTCTCTCCTATGCCTTGACCTTTAATAATAAATGAGAGATCTCTTGACAAAATAACTGGTGTTCTGTCCTGTGATTCAACAATGCTTAATTTCAAGTCTACAATTACAAACACCATATGTGTTTGCTGTTAAAGTAATCCAGTATTTATTCAGTAACTTATTTTTGATTTACCCAGATCTGGTCCAGTTCACACCTGCAGTGAAGCCCCTCCCACAACAATTCACCAATAAACTGGGGATATTCACATCATCCTACAAGAGAAGGACAAACTCCAGGTGTAGCAGCTAAAATCCGTGTGACTGTTAAAGATGGAGTTTACTGAAGTGGAGATTGAACTGAGTGATGCAGAGGAACAAACAGGTTGGTGTCCATTCTTGAGTCTTCAATAATTCTGTGAATTAATAAGCAGTAGCCTATATTGATGATAAATGATAGAGAAATGAATGTAAATTACCATAACATTGTATATACAGTGCTCAGCGTAAATGAGTACACCCCCTTTGAAAAGTAACATTTTAAACAATATCTCAATGAACACAAAAACAGACTAAATTTAAAAAAAAAAAGACTTAATATTTTAGACTTAATATTTTAAAGTTTTATATAACATCTGTTTAACTTATATGTTTAACTGTTTAACTTATAACATGAAAGTAAGGTTAATAATTTAACTTAGAGAACAAAATTTTCAGTTTTACTCAAATTAGGGTGATGCAAAAATGAGTACACCCCACTGAAAGTCTCTGGAGCAAAGCTACAATTTAGACTACAAATGTCTAATTTAACAAGAATTCAAGCACAGGTGAGTCTAATTATTCATTACACAGGTGTCCAGCAGACAGTTGACTATAAAAGGGTGTTAAAACCCCTTCCCATTTCATGCTGTCAGCAATGGCACCACATGGAAGAGAAATGTCATAAGACCTGAGAAAGAAAATTCTTTACACCAGAAGGCTACAAGAAGATCAGCAAAGCTTTACTTATCAGTCAGAATACTGTAGCAAAAGTGGTACAAAAATTTAAAAAAGATGGAACTGTAACCATCTCACAGAGACATCCAGGACGTCCACGGAAGTCGGCATGCAAGTTCACTGCAGCTATCTAAAGAAGTAGAAAGCCAAACTGGGGTGACTATTTCCCGTGACACAATGTGGCGTACACTGTAGAGGAATGGCATGCATGGGTGCCGTCCACGAAAGAAGCCTCTCCTAAAGCCCAGGCACAAAAAAGCCCGCCTAGAGTTTGCCAGGGCCCATGCTGACAAAGATGAAGACTACTGGGACTCTATACTCTGGAGTGATGAGACCAAGATAAATGTTTTTTGAAACTGATGGCTTCAAAACTGTATGGCATCGCAAAGGTGAGGAATACAAAGAAAAATGCATGGTGCCTACAGTGAAACATGGTGGTGGCAGTGTCCTTATGTAGGGCTCCATGAGTGCTGCTGGTGTCAGGGAGCTGCATTTCATTGATGGCATCATGAATTCACAGATGTACTGCTCTATACTGAAAGAGAAGATGCTACCATCACTCCGTGCCCTTGGTCGTCGTGCACTTTTCCAACATGACAATGATCCTAAACACACATCTAAGGCCACTGTTGGATTTCAGAAGAAGAACAGGGTGAAAGTGATTCAGTGGATCCTTATCTGAACCCAATCGAACACCTATGGGGAATTCTGAAGAGACAAGTTGAGCATCACTCTCCATCCAGCATCCAGTCTCTAAAAGAGGTCATTCTTGAAGAATGGAAAAAGATAGATGTTGCAAAATGTCACCAACTTGTTCATTCCATGCCTAGAAGACTTGGTGCTGTCATTAAAAATCATGGAGGCCATACAAAGTACTAGACATAGTAGTTTTTGTTGTGGGGTGTACTCATTTTTGCATCACTCTAATTTGAGTAAAACTGAAAAATGTGTAATCTAAGTTAAATTATTGTCAACATTTTGGAAATTGATTTTGTGTTCATTGAGATATTGTTTAAAATGTTACTTTTTAAAGGGGGTGTACTCATTTACGCTGAGCACTGTAACAGTATATGCAGATAACATTGTATAAATCATCATAATATAGCCTTTTTAATCATATCAACAAGTGATTCAAGTAACTGACAGAACTGACCTTTACACAACAAAGATACAGATAGATACCTGATGTCTTGTTTTTTGCCAAGTGTTTTTTTTTTTTTTTTAATTTTCACATTTATCTTCCTTAAACGGGTTCTAAGTTCTAAATATGTTAATTTTAGATCAGATGGAAGTGAAGGAGCAAAGACACAAACTAAATGAAGTAAAGAAACACTGTGACTTCAAAACTCAAGGAACAAAAGCCAAGAAGCTGCACACCTGCTCACAGTGTGGAAAGAGTTTCCAAAGTAAAGGAAACCTTAATATACACAGGACAATTCACACTGGAGAGAAACCGTATACATGCACTCAGTGTGGAAAGAGTTTCAGACAAAAAGGAAACCTTAATATACACATGGCAATTCACACTGGAGAAAAACCGTATACATGCACTCAGTGTGGAAGAAGTTTCCAAAATAAAGGAAACCTTAACATACACATGACAATTCACACTGGAGAGAAACCGTATAAATGCACTCAGTGTGAAAAGAGTTTCAGACAAAAAAGAGGCCTTAATGTACACATGACAATTCACACTGGAGAGAAACCGTATACATGTACTCAGTGTGGAAAGAGTCTCCAAAATAAAGGAAACCTTAATAAACACATGACAATTCACACTGGAGAGAAACCGTATACATGCACTCACTGTGGTAAAGATTTTAATGTGTCATCAAGTATAAAACGACACCTGAGAATTCATTCAGATGAGAGGCCTTATGTGTGCTCTTTCTGTGGAAAGAGTTTTTCACAGCTGTATCATTGTAAACAGCACCAGAAAACACATAATGAAACAGAGATAAACTAGAGAGAAGCCGTGCTACTGTACTCAGTGCGGGAAGAGTTTGAAACATCGGAAAAGCCTTCTCACTCATCTTAAAAAATATTGCAAGTGAGCAACATTTGTTTCACCAGTTAACAGTGTAAATGAAGTCGTTGTGTTTTTATTTTCTGTCAGGCTGGATTGTGTGCTTAGCAGGTCTTACTTGAATAAGATATTTATGTCATTTACTTATTAAGTGTACTATATTGTGTTCTAATTTTTTGAGAAATAAAACAAAAACAGCATCTTTGTCTTGACTGGTCTATTAAATACATCCTGTTTGTGTTTAGTTTCATTTTCATAGACTTTTAGTTTGTTTTGCTTCAGTTACCTGTTTTTGTTGTTCTAGTTTCCCACCAGTCATTAGTTGTCATGGACTATCACCTGTCTGCATTTAGTTTATTATCATTGTGTATTTAAGTTCCTCTTTATTCTCTGTTCATTTGTCCGTTCTTGTCAACATTTAAGTGAAGTTTGGTTAATTTAATCTTCTGCCTGTTTCTGTATTTTGAGTTATATGAGTGGAATACAGGGAAGCAAGAAGTTATAGAATTGTTTGAAATTCGGCAGATCAACAGCCTTGAGCAAACCATCAGTTTCTTAGTTCTAACACACCCTTCTTTAAAAGGGGTAGGGATACTTATACTTGTATACTTATACTGTATCAAGTAATGAGACTAAAATTGATGCTTGAATGTCTCGCCCATTTGAATAAATCTGTCCTGATGCAATTTGTTGAGGCTCCTGTTGATCTTTGCTGAAGTTGTCTTGATGAGAGCGAACCAGTTGGAGTCTTTGGTGAATGGAAAGACAAGGCCACAGCCTGGCACAAACTTAGGGGTCCTTAGAAGACTTCTAGCTCAGAGTCTCAGATCTTCACATCAGATTTTCTCAGAATCAGCCTGTGATCTTGTGATCAGTGATCTTTTAAAGATGTCACACCCTCAGGAGGTGAGTGAGCCAACAGGTTGTTGTTCCTTTTGGATTTTTTTAAAAACCTACTTTTGCAAACTAGTCCTAGGTTTTTGGCCTGATCATAACCAAACCAGTGCAGTATCATTCTCAGGAGTCTGATTGTCAATAATTATCAAAAAAGCTGAAATTTCGATTCACGGTCTCTAAGGACTGCCAAAAAGTTCAAAGTGGACGGAACCACTTACTAAAATGGCTATAACTCATGAATGGAATGAAATATTTTCACCAAACTCGGCATACCTATGTAAGAGCTCATTCTGTGGTCGCGTGAAAAAGGATGCGGCGACTGGCCACTTTGTGGTGCTATAACAGGAAAAAATGGCAATAACTACTTCACTGTTAGTCCAATTGAATTGAAAATTGGCATGCAGTGTCTTTGTCCAAGGTGCCATGATTGTCTATGAGCACACATTGACGTATCTCAAAAAACATGTCCGCCATCGGCCAATGAATTTTGAGCAGCTATCAGACAAGGTTAACGGAGGCCGATCGGAACGAAACTTGCTGGGAAGGTTGGACTCACGGCCCTAGAGGCCTGTGAGAAATGCGAAATAAATTGGCAAAATAAATCCCCCCTCCCCCCCTTCGTGTTTTCCACATACGTAAAGGATTGTGTATTGCCCGATTTTTCGCACACGCCCACGTACCACATTCGTACCACGTGGTAGAACTCCTCATTCTGAGCAACTTTGCCTCTAGGACCTCCACTGTCCATCGAATTGTTCGTTAAATATTGATTGATTGAAAAACCAACTTTGGTAAACTGGTCCTAGGTTCTTGGATCAACCTCGATAACTGTTAAAAAGCTTTAATAACCATATATTTCCTATGGTAAAATGCATGTATTGGCTGTAAATGGTCTTTTCCATCTATGATCGAGATGGTTACAGGCTTGCTAATTAAAACATATGACCTTTTTACGCATGTGCTTAAAGGCCTTAAAGCGCTTGAACCCTGATAATATATATATATATATATATATATATATTTTTTTTTTTTTTTTTTTTTTTTCCTCCCATTTTTTTTACAGTGTATATTTACAACCTAGTGGTGTCAGGCAAAAAAGCTGACTGCATTTACACCTTAGTGTCGTGCTGGAGTTGTTGCTATGCTTGGAAAAAAGAGGAAAACACTGAACCGTTTGTATTCCATAATATCTCAGGATCTTCCATCTGGAACGGAGTGAAAAATGCTGATGTTTCAGGTGTAGTTCACTCATTATTGGTGGAGGCCTGGCAGCTGTAGAAGTATAGATGAATGTTCTGCCAATCCACAGCAAACAATGTTTAATAAAGAAGGAAAAAGACTTCTATCAGGCCTTGCCAATGTTTGTGTGTGTATAGACCTGTCAGGAGATTAAACTCAGTGTTTTTCCAGTCATTACTGTGAAAATGGAGCTCCTGTGGCAAACAGAGAGCCTAGCTTTTTAAATGAGGACATAAAGGCTTATTTTGTTTTCAAATAGAGTAAATTATAATCATTAAAATCTACTCCAAACCATAAGAGAAAACATTTAGTACTGTTAGAATATATATACATTACAGCACCATTCCAAATTTTGGGGTCAGTGAACTTCTTTTTAGAAAAAATTAATACTTTTATTCAGTAAGGATTCATTAAATTGATCAAAAGCTTATAACACATGCTAAATAATTCTATATAAATAAAAAAAGTAAAATGTAATTATTAAAAAAGAGGATCAATATTTTAATGTGACAATCTATATTAACAGAATTAATATTTAAATAGCGATGCACTTGTCCCTTGAGTTTACAGCACATGATACAAGAGCTCATATTCAATTAATTCCATAAACGACCAATAACCAGGAATCAAATGTGAAACTTAGGGCATGACCCATTTAAAAAGTCTTCCTCAGCTCTAAAAAGCCCCAGCAAAGCCTCTCTCATGTGTAATGGATGAAAAGTCTTTCCCGAACGCTGAGGTGAGAGGAATACAGAAGAAGAGAGAGGCTCTTTAAAAGAGCTTCCCTGGCAGTCAGGGACGATTAGTCTCTGTACATACGCACGCACTCTTTATCTCTCTCACTCTCACTCATCTTCCTCTCTCTCTCTTTTCCCCTCTCTTGTGCTTGCTTTTTTGTCCTTCTGCTTGCTTTGTTTCCCCTGACAGTGGACCTTGGAGTCAGCTCTCCATGTCTGGTATATGTGGGAACAGTGAGAAAGACTGGGAGAGAGCGGAAAAGAGAGAAAACGCCCTTGAGAGTGATGAGTAGGTATGAACTTGTGTGTGTGTGTGTGTGTGTGTGTGTGTGTTTGTAAAACAAACAGCATTTCCAAAATTCATGTGCTTCATCCAGGCAAATGTCAGCATCTGTGTTCACCAGCACCTGTGTTGTCCCAAAAACTGTCCCCCTGGATCAAAATGTATCATGCCAATCAAAATGCAGTCTAATTATGATACTAAAGCACACAGTTCTCATGGGTGGGCTGGCAGAAGTGGGCCACTTCCCACAAGGTTGGCGGTTTGATCCCTTGTGCAATCCTACATTGCCTACCAAATGTTTTGATATTGAGCAAATGCTTCATAACATTACATGTGCTCTGGTCAGAGTTAAACGTAATGTAAACACCATGCTGATATCTGTCTATAAAAAGCTCCCAAAACCATTTAGATGAAAACAAAATAAGCAATGACAAACATCACTGACAAGAAAGCCAACATGTTGACCAAACGGACAACCGAAAGTGCAGCAAAGTCCTTGCTTTTTGGGAATAAAAGACCATGTAGTATTTAATCTAGCTCTCATGATTCAAAACCTTTCACAGTCCACCCACAGCATTTATGAGCTGCAAAAATATGTCATTCAGACATTCTGCATAAAGTGGTGATAAATTTCATAAATGGTTCACATTCCTAATGGACCTAACAACAAACCTGCAACCCAGGAGCATGATACTTCATATTTAAGCGTTCACATTTGTCTCATCACTGACAGTTACCAAATAAAATGTCCAATTTTCACAGAAAATGACAAGCAGTTGCTTTGTCACTACAAATCACTGACGGTGTAATTATCCATCGCAGTATTTTACTATTGTTACTATGGTTTCTCCATTTGATCTGAATTACACACATAATTGTGCTCATGTGGCCACGGTATATACAATGCAAGATTTTAATTTTTAATTTGTTGTGGGTACTGTAGGCCCCTAAAATAGTTTAGCCCCATTACGGCCCCTTATGAATCACAACTACAAAAGCAGTATGGTGGAAGACTAACAGTAAATATCTCAGAAGGGCCTCAATATGACACCCAGCATGTGAGACCCTCTCATAAGATGTGAACTTGTAAAGGCTCTCACCAGAGTTTGACATGACTGGCTCTTTTTCTTCACCTCCTCCTCAAGGACTTCACACTCCTTTCTTTTCCTGCTGATCTCAGTCTCCTGAGGGAGGAAAGAAAATAAATACTGTTAGATGGATAGATGGATTCAATTTGCTGTTAGAGTAGATGTGGCCTAATGCAAACTAGAGAGGCTGGATGCGGCATAACACACAATCTGTGTATGTATATATGCATGTGTACGTGTGCACGTGTCCATGTAGGCAATAGTACCACATTTTCTGAGCCAGCAGGCACCGTATACATCATGGATCTATAAATAGCAACCATTTGCTATAGCACAATGTTGCAATGCCACCAGTGAGAAGTCTAAAAGTCACTATAAATACAAATCCACGAAAAGAAAAACAAACGCACACAGAGTTCTAATGCACATACATAGTCATGAAAAATGCACACACTCGATGTAAAAAACATGCTCATATCTGTCTATAAAAGTTTCCAAAACCATTTAGATGAAAAAAAAAAAAAAATGAAAAGAAGCCAAACAGCCAAACAAAAGACAGTACATTATCTAAAATAAAATAAAATAATTTGGTCTGGTTATTAATCTAATTATATTTATTATATGAATTATAATTATATTTATATATTAATTATATTTATATATCATTTCATATATATATATATATATATATATATTTCTCTTTATCTTCACTGTACATGCAGCTGAAGTGACCCGTGTTCTGTTGGCATGTCAGCATTGTTCAGACCTCAGCCTGAACAACATACAAGACTGATGAGTCTCCACTGCTGATGTCATTTCCTAATTAGACCCCACTGTGATACGCACACATACATGAACACACATTATGAGACTGTTTCAGCATTCTGTCTCATAATACACTGTTTCTGCCAATGGCTAAATGACTTTATTGGTCTTTAGGGAGGTAAGTGTATCGTGGGGCTGTATGTGGGATTGTGTAGATATATACGTGTGTGGGCTACAGATGGTCATCTCATGCTCATAATGGGTGTATCAGTCTCAAGAGAGGCTGACATAAGCTGTGTGTGAGTGAGTGTTTGTGTGCATGCAGGTATTAGTGAATGGCAACATCCATCCTGCTGAGTGACACCTGGGATGGGGAGATAGAAGACCCAATTTCAATAATAAACGAATATCCATGAGGATGAATGGATGGTTAGATGGATGGATGCATGGATTAATGGATGGAAAAAACTGTTACAGAGATACTAGCTATTCAACCCTTTACTGGTTCATAACACAAGTGTAGGTGTTAAAAACAGCCGTGACATTAGCCAGCCTGACCTTTTTTGTTGAACAAAATAATGGATATAATTAAAAAAAAAAAAAAAAAAAAATATATATATATATATATATATATATATATATATATATATATATATATATATATATATACACACAATGTATATGACATTGTATAAGATTTACAGTACACAAAAATATATTTATATTTAACATACATACCTGTAATAAACATATTTGTATATATTGCAAATGAACTTACTATGAAAATTGCAATTTAACTGCATTAATAAAGTTTATGGTGATGTGTAGAGTTTCTGTAAGTATTTGGCATAATAGTCGGGATGCGTAACCTATTAATTGTTAAAAAGCCTCATTATTTGATTGCCATTAATGTGGTATATATATACATATATACACACACACACACAGGTATATGTATGTATGTATGTGTGTATATATATATATATATATATTTCTTTTTTTTTGTACAGAATGTGTGGTCATTCCTAGACCATTATATTATTACAGTGAAGTCATCAGATATAAAAATACCCCTCTGAATGATATTTTTTTGAATCCACATTCATGGATCAGAAACTGCAAACAGATACTGTGGGCTAAAGACAACCGGCTCTTCAAATATAATCCTTTAGAAACAGAGTACAAATGATTCATGGGACATGTACATCATTATTTTCTGTTGGCCAGAGATCCAGGTCATCTCCTTACATACAGATTACAAGTCTCTGCAACCCTAAAAAAACAATTTCCAGATGGCTTCCACAACTTCCAGTTCTATGTTCGTTTTTGATGGTACATTTGGAAGCACTTCTTTATCTTTATACACACACACAACCAAGATTGTTCATGACTTTGAAAGTATCTGCTACATTTATTGGGTTAAAATAACTGTTTTCTATTTTAATATATTTTAAAATGTAATTTATAACTGATGGCAAAGCTGAATTTTCAGCAGTGTCACATGATTACATGATCCAGTGTCACATGATCCTTCAGAAATCATTTTAATATGTTGATATTTAATATGTTCTTATTATTATCAATGTTGAAAATCTGCACAAAGTTGTGCTGCTTAATATTTTGTGAAAACCATTATACATTTTTTGTCTTTTCTGTCATTTTAGATCAGTTTAATGCAGTATAAAGGTATTATTTCCAAAAAATAAACACTTACAAACCCCAGACTTTGAATGGCATGTATGAATATATTATCCTAAATTATATATGTAAATAAATATATAAATATATATATTTAGAGGAAAATAGTGTCAGCTTGAGTCAGTTCAGTTCAGTTCAGTGTTGATTTAATTATCAGTTATTAATTTAGTGCATTTATATATATTCATAATATTGTTGAATAGTAGGTGTCCCCAACTAAGCAAGCCAGAGGCGACAGTGGCAAGGAACCCAAACTGAATGAATTATATATCACCTAGAAAGCACGCAAAGATCACTCCATCCATCTCAAGTCATCACAACCTCACAAAGATCCACTATAATCAATATAGCTGACTGCACAGTGAATCTCTTATTTAGCCTACATAATGTCAACACTTTGTTTGTCATAAGTTAACTTATAGCGAGAGGATTTGCGAGCATGCAGAACTCAGAACTGGACAAAAACTACAGAGTTTTGAGTAGTGAGTGGATTCTAACTTAAACACGTCTGATTGGTCATTGCGCTCAAGAAATCAACATGTATGTTTGTGATTGGCTACATTTGTTTAATGCTGCAAAACACATTGTAAATAGAAACCTTTGATGCTTTCAAGAGCGCAAACACAAAATCTGTTCCGCCAATATGCTATTATTACGGGGGAAAAAACTGATCCTAGACCAGCAGTTACAGGTAGCTCTTCCCTCTATAGCAATAAGAAACAGCAGCAGTCAGTGGTTTGGGTGAGAAAATTCCAAGCTAGTTTTTAGTTTAATTCCAAGTCCGTGGCCAGTGGAAGACTAAGCCTCTGCCTATGCCTACACTCATATATGTAAGAAGCCCCTGCGTATCTATATATCACTGCGTATCACTGATCTATATAAATGACTTACTGACTTATAATGACTTATTTAAATTGATCAGTGACATGGACCCTTTTCACGGACTGTGATGACGCGTTTCCACAGTTATCAACATCGCAAATATAGTTTTTCACATTTTCTTTCTCTTTTCTTTTTTTTTTAATTTAACACATTTATAATTTTATACTTTGTGTTATATCACCTTGGCAGTAAATTACAAAAAAGGAATTAACGCTGCTGAGAGGGTGTTTATAATACAACGTCTGTGGGAGTGGAGGCAAATTTGACATCTTTCTCTCTTCTGACTGCTGTAATCAATCTCTCTATATTTTTCCCTATTTTGGAAAGTCATGGAAACACCATCACAGATATTTTCTTGTGCTATTGGAGAAGAGTTCTTATTATAAATTATATTTGCTGTTGCCTATTTTTGCACCACTATAGAGGTTTACCCAACTATGTTGACTTCTTATGTGAAAAGGGTCCATTTATTCATTAACATTCCCCCTATCCAGTGCAGTGTGGTGAAGTGAAATGATCGGTTACAAGACTTGTTTTTCTGTATCTCTATCTGTGTACTTGTATCTCTTAGTATGTCATAGTCTAGCGTGTTCAGAGTGTATTTGTGAAGTTACATAACATGACTTGGCACTGTGGGTCTGTAATATGCCAGAGAGTAATGGCTGTATCATTCTGCAGTTTGCCACTGCATGCTCTTGTTTAGCAGAGCACAGACTTATGTAATATAGATTGGCAGCATAGATCTGGGGCGTGCCAGTGTTTAATGGCTGTTATAGAGCAGTGGGTTGTTTCCGACATGGTGGTAAGTGTTAGTCTGAATATTTAACATATCATCAGCAGCCATTTGTTTTAAAGCGCAGCACTGATGTTCATTTAAAACCCTCCGGCCTCGCATTCAGCTAGGCTACAGACACGGTACATCGATACCGCACACGCTGAGATTAAATGGACGGAGGGAGAAACCCGTTCAGTATGGTGATCTATCAGGCTTAATCAGCCTTTTATATAATGCCTTCACACTGATGCTTTATCCATCTCATCTTCTCATGCTGTGTAACACTGTTCAAAGCTGTGCAACCATCTGGAAACTAGAGTTAATTGGTACTCAGGTACAGCTCAATTTTTGACCCATTATGAAAATGCATATGGTTTTTGTTTAACATAAGAACTTATTTTGTACTGTAGCAGGACCATAGTAGCCACAGGTAAAACACCGGATGGACACTCACTAACAATCTAAACCTATCAATCCACCAATCTACCAATCGAAACTAAAAACGAAATGTTTCAGAAGACTTCAGACAACTAGAGAGAATCTACGTGGCAGAATATCCACTGACTGCCAAACAGTTAATAAAACGTATACTACAGGGCTGTTGAATGCTCGAATCATATTGGTTGACCAACATTCTAAGGTGTGCAATTATTTTCAGGGAAACGCATGGCTAAAGTAGTTCTAGGCAGGTCTTGACCGCATTGCAGTTCCATATCACTTCAAAAAATGTTTTCAGTTATTTCAATAGGTCCTTACAGCCTACAACCGCAAAAGAAACAAAACCCACAACGACACCGACTAAGCAAATAAATACAGTAAACAATAGGATGAAAACGACAAATTATTGTCATTGTTTTTGCCACAAAATACGTTTTATTGTGTCCTGAAAGCACATACTCTTTCCCGCTCTGTCTCTCTCTTTCAAACGTACACACGTACTGAGTACAAGAGTAAGAGTGTTAACCGTAATTTGAATAATTGATTCCGGGCTGTTGAATTCTTAGAAAATAATGCACACCCGAGGTGTAACGACCTCCAGAGAAGGGTTAGCACCGCTTTTGCGGTGTTATACAAATATTATTTGGCTTTAATATTTGTAATACAAATATTAAAGCCAAAAAATATGTATCAATGCAACTTTTATAAAGTAAACTTTCACTAAATTTTTTTCCGCCAGAAAAAATAGTCCCTGACCGTGAACAGCAACAGAAGTTACATTATTACGCCATTAGATGGCGGCAAAGACTGTCTTTATAAATGTCAGTCAGTAGTGAAGACTTTTACACTGAAAAGACGCAAGACGCAACTGACAAATGCTTTGACTAGCGCTGTCAGTCACGGGAAAACCCCTTAACTGTTAAAAGGACAAGATAATACATCGGACATTTAAACAGATTTTATTATGAACATAGGACTGACCTGAAGGAAAATGCTAAATCTGAATGCAGGTAATAAACTCGCTCACTCGATCTCTTTCTCACAATACTCTTCTAGCTCTCCATAATACAGTAAGCTTCAATGAACAATATCAACTGAGAACAAACAGTTTACGTTGCTAATCAGTAATCAAAATTTAATTCTCTCTGTCTGGTTATTAGAAATTAGTCAACATCTTCGTATTGTTGTAAACATCTTAATATTGTTGTAAACCAACATGAGAGCCAGTATACAGCACCCCAGAGACAACACACCTGCAGTTGTATTGCTTGATTTGTCCATTTAGAGTGAAGCGAACTGACTCACAGCTAAAGGACAGGTCACTGACACTATATTACCACCTCACACACGGTAATAGCAAGGTCAGTGGTTAAATTCCCACGACAGGCTTTACACACACATCCCTGTGTATTTGGTATTTATGAGGATATGGAGAGAGCAAAAAAGACATATGAAGAAAATGTACCAGTTTGATTCAAATCAAAACTCTTCAATTTGTCATACTGCCGTGTATAGTATACTCAATCCCACTATGTTCAATCCCGCTCATTTCCATACTCAATGTAATACAAACTACACAAATCTACTTTTTCGTGCACACACAAGTGAGATCACACATGCCCTCATAACCATGAGTCTGTTCAGCATGTCTGCCGGCTGCTGTCCAGACACACTCTAATCCTTCTCTCAGCTGCTACCGATCACAGATCATTGGAAAAGGCCGAATTAATTACATAACATCAATGTCTGTGAGAGCTCGATGCTCGAGGGCTGCTTCACTCAACACTAGACACAGTCTGACTCATTACAGGGGGGCAAACATGTACCATAGTGATGAAAATAAGTGCATGTATGCTCACCACACACACAACATAAAAGTACACAATGAGTAGTAATGCTATTTAATATATCTTATAGATGCATTCACAAAGACCATTAATAAGATCACACAAAAGAGCCAACAAAGAGAGTGTATGTTGCTGTGTACAAAACTGTCCCCAAAAGTGAGCTAAATCAGACAAAACCTCTCTTTGGGGACAATCGGAGATGTCCTCAATTAGAAAATCAATTCATATATAAGGCAAATACTATTTTTTCTAAAAAGGAAAGGCTTTTTAGGGTACAGTGAGGGTTTTTCTAGTGTATATCCGTTTTTTAACTCTAAGACCCCCCCATTGTCCACAACAATATTCAAACACAATATGACTTTTCATGTTGTTTGTGGTTTAATGGATAAGGATTAAGAAAAGTATTTTTAAAAATATTTTTACTCTCAATTTCCAGATGATAAAATATGTAAGAGCTTGGCATAACTAGAAAAATGTATATTCATTATAAAAATTATCTTGTAGTTAAAAGTTGTTTTAGCTTACATGACTTTTCAAATTCTAGAAATCAAACTTTTAAAATTAGACTACCTCATATATCAAGGTTTTTACAAACAGTGGAATTATAATTAGCTTTATATAAAAACAATATAAGTTATAGCATGTCTTCATTTAAACATGCTGTTCTCTACACATGAACAATGTCATTTCCACACAGCAAAGACAGCATGAATCATTTTCAATTAAGGTTATATTTAGGGCTGTCACTTTTAGTAATCGAGTAATCAGTCGATTATTTTGATGATTAATCATGTAATCTGAATTTTTTTGGGTGATAATAAAAATAGACCTATGTGAACAATAGCCTTAAAAATGACTTAAAAGAAAAAATACAGTAGAAAACAAACCGTAAAATGACTTAAAATACATATATAATAACAATGAGGCATTAATAATTGGTTTAAATAAAGTATCAAAAGCAAGTAATCATATGGTTTTATTGAACAACACTGTTAAAATACATAATGTAATATACATACTATAAAACATAATCAACTTGCACATTATGTATTATTAAAAATGCCTGCAGTGGGTGCAAACGGCCTGATGATTGTTGTTGTTACACTTTACAGCATGATCAAATTCTTGTTTAATATTGGCCAAACAACATTTAATTCAAATGTCCACTTAATCTTTAATATTTGGCCACTTATTTGAGATAGAAAAGCTAAAGCAAGGGTTTAAACTTTCATTTTGAAATTGCAATGAACAACAATTTGCATATTTAGAAACATATTGATGTATTCACCTGTGTTGGCGCAGGTTTACAAGTGATTTACATTAAAAATCTGGTGAAATGGCACACAGTGAGTTTCCAGATGAACGTTATAAGCAACCCAAACTCACAGAATATGCAGAGATGGAGTTTGTAAACCGAGCTGCTGAGACGCATGTAAATGATAACAGTGCAATACTTCGTTATGAAACACAAAGCACGCCAGACTTTATGCATTCCCAAATGCACATTATTGGGAACCCAAACAAACAGCACATGCAGAGACTGAGTTCGTGCGGAGCAGCATTTACTGTGAATGGAACCAATCAATACAAATAAACAAATGCCTGAAATCCTGTTTTTCACCACTAAGATTGTGATTCTGCTTCATTTTTAAAATTGTTACTTCGAAAAGAATGTTTTTTATGTCACAACTGACCTGTTCCTTGACAACTAAAAAAACACACAGAGTGATGGTCCAGTTTCTGGCTATGTTTAAAACCTAATGCAACATTCTCACATAGCATCAACAGAAAGGAAGCCATCGGGGCAGTCACACTTTATTTTGATGGTCCACTTTAGACATTCTACTAAGTAACTTGTCAACTACATGTCAACTAACTCTCATTAGAGTATTAGTAGACTGTTAGGTTAGGGTTAGTTGTTAGGGTTCGGGTATGAATAAGTTGACTTATATTGAGCAGAATGTCTGTTGGGGACCATCAAATTAAAGTGTTAGCAGATATTAAAGGTGCAATATGTAATATTTTCTGTCCGCTAGAGGTCGCTAGAGGCCTATTCAAAACAAAGGCATAGCTTGATGACGCCAAGTTTGAGCGCGGAATCTTGGGACATGTGGTCTTCACCTCAACGGCTGGTGGAAAAGAATTGGGATAGGACTCGGGAAGAAATCATGTTCATGGATGAGATTATTAACGTTACTGTAGTATGAAGCAGAGCAGGACCGAGTGTTGTGGGAGCTGAACAAGGCCGCTGGAGTGATTGCACAACACACGCCTCACGAGCAGCGGAACTTTTATTATGCCACAGTCGCCGGCGCCGCTTCCGCTTTTCCGGTCATGAGTATGAGGTACAGGTAACACAGCTCTGTTTATCATATTAGATACATTTGAGTGTGTGGAAAATGATGTTATGACGTTACACTTGTTGCACACTGCAGTAAGAGAGATCAATTTTAGAATATCATTAATAAATGCTGGGTGGCTTGTGTTGATAAATGGCATGCAATTAATTTTAAAACATATTGTATGATGGAGAAGATGCTGTATTACTGTTACTAAAAATAAAGTTGCATCTGATTATGCTATATTAGCCACTTCACAAAACAGTGTTTTTCTCTGAGGCATGGTAAAGCATGGTACTCACAAAAAAAGAAAATTAGATTTAAGCAATAAGACTAAATGTGTTGAGCTATATAACAATAATTAGTTTTCTGTCTAAAAATATATCAAAACAGTTGTTCCCTTGCCTATTAAAACATGTAAATATTAAAGCGTCTTTGGTGTTTCCATGGTTTCTACAAAATAAACCGGAAAACCGAGGGTAACGCAGGTATGACGCAATTGACAGGCGACTCCTCACACATCCCAGAGCCTTGGTTAAAATTGCAATTTTCTCACGATTTACAAATAGTTGCAAACATTTGGGATATTGTAAGTACTCAAGTGAAATAAACCATCGAAATAAAGTGTTACTATCGGTGCACATCAGAATCCAATGTACACATAACATCTTTTGTACTAAAATCCACCCATGTGGTCATTTCTGCTTAATATATCTTATGCTTGAAGTTTGCTATTTCTATTATATTTTTACAAAAAATATGCACTGGAGTTACTAAATATTCTATAAAGCTCAACTGAATTTGTTACATTTGTAACTTTAGAAGCCAATCATAGGACGTACCTTCCTTTCCGCTACTGACTGACTTGGCATGACTTGGCATGCTTTCAGACACAACCTTTCTCTCTGATCCTAAATGAAGACAGGTGCTTCTCCCAGGGAGCTAAAAAGCTCTTGATCTCATCTGAACAGGCCTAACATATTCACACACACATAATGATCCCTGTCGAACATCCACTCAAACTTATTCATCCAAAAGCCAAACTAAATTGTTTTTAGTTCTGGTACAAAACAATTCAGATAAATTAGCCTCAACTGGCCTTCACAAAGAAGCAAAAACTGTTTTCAACATTTTCAAAATTTCAAACACTGTAATGTTTCCAAACTTTTGACAGGTACTGTATTTGAACAATTTGAGTGTGGGGGTAAACTAAACAAATCCCTATAATGTGAGAACTAATTTACATTCTTCTTTGCAGCATTAGCAGATACCTTCACAAAGAACTGCTACCAAAACAGAACATTAACAGCAAAAAATGAGTGATGTCTACAGGACAATTTGACACTGAATTTAGTATCTCTATCAAACACAACCGGCTTTCCTTCTGGGATTATAAAGATGAAGAGTGTGTGGGCTGAGATTTGAGCATGTTAGTGACTCAAAGGGGCTTGAGCTTTGCTTTGAGTTTAACAGAGGAACACAAAGACAGACCAGGCCAATTAAAGTAATGTAGTGGAACATACACACAGCACATCACAACTGAAACTACCAACAGTCTCTCTCTCTCTCTCTCTCTCTCTCTCTCTCTCTCTCTCTCTCTCTTTCTCGCACACAGTGAGTAAGAAAAGTGCTGAGGAGGCACCCCTGCAGAGACTCGGTGGATAACAAATTGCTTTATTTTCTTCTCTGCACACAGATTGGACTGCAGGCGCTGTACAGTTCAAAACAGCCTCTCCTTCACTTCACTCAGCACACATACACATATGTTCTCCCTCTCCACTGCTAATATTTGGTCACTTCTACTTAAAAGAATCTTCATCATCAATCTGTGGTTGGTAATAATAAACAATATATGTTGCAATAGCTTGCAATAGCTCAAACACAGCACAGGGATGCTTTATTTGAAACTTTGAACTAAAGTAAACCGTCATTAATAAAATAAGAACAAATTAACAAATTGCAAATTGCAGCACAAATAAATACAATAGAATAAAGAGGCAAATGAAATAAGCTAGAGTAGAATTCAGAAATTAAAGTAATCAAATGTAAAATAGCATTGGACAGTCTTCATTATAAAAATTAAATACAGATTAATGCTTACAATTAAAGTTATAAAAGTTATTCTGTCAAGAGCAGTGAGTGATTTTCTCTTTGTTTTTTGTTCTTTGATTAACATGACAGACAGCAGCAGGAATATTAGGCTGCTGTCACTTTAAGAGCTTATGTACATATATAATATATATGATTACATGCGATTCCTTTTTCAACTATTTACATTCCAAAACTGACTGGTCACCCAAATACTCACCAAGAGGGGCATTTTGACATAATTTTGTGTGTATTTGACCGTTTAAGCGCAACAGGCACGAAAAAGAGCACAATTTGATGCTCGCAAGCTGTTTGAGAGGTGGCTTTATGTGCACGCCATATACTGTAGATCAGTGGTGCACAGCTTTTGTTGTGAGCGCGAAACCTGCAGGAATGAGTAAAAATTATGCGCAATATTGTAACATCAAAGCTATTCATCTGAAGCGAACGAGACGAGTGAATGTGAGGAGGCATGGTATCGGTATATCGATACTGCCGAAAAGAAGTCCTGGAATTGTTCCAGATATTTCAGTATCGATACGTTAGGCCTGGGCGATAAAACAGGTATCGATATTTATCGACGGTATGCCTTCATCGATAACGATAGAAAAAATGTTCGATATAACTCTCGATATACTTTCACTTTTAAATGCATTACAATGTAAACAGACATTAAGTTCTGTTGCATGAACAACTCTCAAGCTCGCGCCATCCCTGGATCACAAACGAGTGACACAAACAAGTTGCTGTAAAGTTCAGTTGCGCAATCGCCACGTGAAATCAGAACACACAAACACATGAAAATGAGTGCTGTACCTATTGGCGACGAGGAGATTGTGAATAAAAACGGACATATCAGCTCATCAGTGTGGCAGTTTCATGGTTTCCTTACGTCTTACAGTTGATCTACTTCAAAGTTCGTCTTGAGAGAGCAGTTGTCATGTAGGTATTAACAGCTGCACAGTGTTTTCAATCACACAGTATCTTTATTTCTGTTACAAATATTCAAATTATCACAGAAGTACTGAGATAAAAGTTTATAGTTCAGATATAAATAGTAATGTCTATGTTATCGATCAAAAATAAAGAAAGAAACTTGGCGCTGAAAATGACGCATTTATCGATTACATTGTTTCACCACTAGGTGGCGACAAGTGACTGGTTAAAAAATGCATTTACAGATGTATAACAGATTCAGTCAAATACACTGATTCATCCAGTAATGAAACAAGAGTATTTATGAGTGAGTCATTAAATCATACACAGATTTTTAAAAAAATAATTAATTCAAATGAATTTAAAATTTTAAAATAGACTGCAGCAATTAATATTTTGTCAGAACCTCTGGTAAAGTACATGTTATTTTGTTTAGTTGTCATTCAGAATCATGATCTCAGTTTGAAACAAACAAAAAAAGTGTTTCTCATTTTATCCAGAATTGTGCAGCTCTAAGTTTCTTTAACACTTATTTATTTAATCTTCATATAAAATATAAGAAAGTATAAATATATTTTATTTTGTTTTGTTTTAAAATAATTTGTTGTTTGCTTTAATTAAAAATGCATTGATTAAATTCAAACTTTCTTTTTTTTGTACTGGTCTTTTTATAAAAAAAAGTTATAAAAAAATGTTCAATAATTATCGATACCGGTCAATATGAAATATTACATCGTGATAAATTTTTTAGCTGTATCACCCAGCCCTACAATACGTATTGAAATATTGTTATTTTTGACAACACTACACCAGACCCATATCTCAGACATTTTTTACATTTCAGCCAGGATGTATTAAATTAATCATTAACATTTTTAATAAATTTCTAATTTTGATACATTTTTAATTTTGATAAACTGACAGTTACATTGTTCTTTTGAACTTTCTATTCATCAAAGAATACTGAAAAATTTTGAGTCAAGTTCTCTTCCGTGTCTTCTAGCACTTTATTGGCATTCTTCTGTCACGAAAGACAATGGAGTCTGCGCCTTGGGGTCACTAGACATTTTGTTGAGTTACAGAGCCTGCTGTGACTGTACAGCCCGATGCTTGAAAGACATATTCTGTTGCAATTACTGCAAGTGAAGATGCTTGTCTCTGTGGATGTTGGGTCTGTTCTCTGTCATCTGCGCTCTCTCTTATCTAACCACTGGTGCACTCTACTCTTTTTGCTTATTTTGATGCCTAGTTTGACAGTGAGGCTCCATCTATCTCCTCCTAAGTTTGCTGTACAGCAGGTCTTTGGGCATTCGGCCGGTGTTCATGCGGCTGACATGATGTTCCAGCGCAGACATCTCTGGGTGAGCAAAGCAAACTTGCTAGGTATTCCCGCCTGTACGAGAACATGTCTTCTAGTGCTTAAATAGACAAATACACAAAAAATTATGTCAAAATATCCCTGACAAAACAGTCAGTTTTGTCTTCACTGAATGTAAACAGTTGGGAAAGAAAATATGTGTAACAGTACATTGGATCTGTGCATTCGGTCTTAGGGTGTACTCACACTAGGCACAGTTGCCTTGTACCGTGCCCTGGTGCGACTGACCCCCTCCCCGCTCCCCCGCTGGCCTGCACTCATATTGCACTTACCGTTCCAGGCAGGAGCACGCTTACATAATTTACAATCCAACTTTTTGTTTTGAAGAAAACAGGAAGAAAAGCGCTTTCATTAATAGACTGCCTAATAGATTCATCATTTATGCCATGCAGTGATTTTCACTTGATTGTGCTGCACGTATCAAAAGATTATTACAGAGGCAGCTGACTTTGATGGAGGAATTTGCAGCTTTATTCACAAACTACAATTCATGTTCACCAATAAGGTGAGAACAAGACCCATTATGAACCTATATATACTCAAATTAATTGAATCATTTATAGAAGGTGTTTGCTGTTGTAATGATGACAGTAGCGCACACAAGAGTAGTAGCTGTTTGGTGGTCCGACACGGTTAGTGATCACACTACATGCATACCGAGCCGGCGTTCTGACGCAAAACTGTGAAGCGCTGCACTGTGTTTACTATGTCAACAGTGTAGGAGACTGACATGGAAGAGAAGAAATTGTTAAATAAAGTCGTTGTTTTTGTTTTGTTTTTACGCACAAAATGTATTTTCGCCGTTTCATAACATTAAGGTTGAACCACTGTAGTCACATGGAATATTTTAAAGATGTCTTTACTACCTTTCTGAGCCTTGAAAGTGGTAATAATGTTGCAGTCTACCGGAGGCCAGAAAGCTCTCGGATTTCATCAAAAATATCTTAATTTGTGTTCCGAAGATGAACGAACGTCTTATGGGTTTGGAACAACATGAGGGAGTACTTAATGACAGAATTTTCATTTTTGGGTGAACTAACCCTTTAAAGTGACAGCAGCCTAATATTCCTACTGCCATCTGTCATTAATGATAATCAAACAACAAAAAAGAGAAATCAATCACTGATCTTGACTCAATAACTTTTGTAACTTTAATAAGGATTATATAGTGTTATCTTACATTTGATTAAATTTGATTGCAATTTCTGTACCTGAACTTTGTTCAGTTGTATTTATTGTTAATTTGTTATGAAATTTATATTAGTTAGTCTAGTTGTTTTTGCTGTGGTATTTTTGTTAAAAATGTTGTTGATGAAAGTTCTTTGTAAGAATTCTTTAGGCTGCTGATTTCTGTTCATGGTATCCAGCTGCAACAGAATGTTTTGCAAAAAGGCAATAAATGTTTGATATCTAAATGTTTGACTTTTTATTTATTTTATTTTTTACCTTATTGGAATTGAAACTGGGAATCGATAAGAATCGGAACTTCTAAAATTCAAACGATACCCAACCCTATTGATAATAATAAGAAATGTTTCTTGAGCAGCAATTCAGCATATTACAATGATTTTGGTGAGCATAAGAGATTTCGTGCAAAAACATTTAAAAAAATCTTACTGACCCCAAACTTCTGAGTGGTACGGTTCTCACCCTCATGTTGTTCCAAACATGTCTGACATTCTTTCTTCTGTGGAACCCAAAAGAAGACATTATGAAGAATGTTTCAACTGTTTTGTTGAAAACAAAATCGGACCCCACTCACATTGTAAGAACAACAACAAAAAAATACTTTCTCAAAATATAGCCTAATGTTTAACATAAGACAGAAAATCATAGTTTTGGAATGACATGAAGAGGAGAAAATGACAACACTTTTCATTTCTGAGTGAACTACCCCTTTAAAATGTATTCTGGAATTTTATAGCTTACTTCCATGTTCTGAAAACTAGTTTTAAATGAATGATAGATTAAAACCAAAGCCCTCTCTGCATCTGTTAAACACACACACACAAACAAAGACATGTGCTCTCGGCTTGGTTACTGTTGACATGCTCACTGGTCCTTATCTGAGGATAAGACAGGAATGTCAGAGCATTCGTTGTCTGCTCCAGAGAATTCATAAACAAGAAAACAACAAACAAAGTAAACACATCAGATGACCCCGTCACAGATCTGACATCTCACTCCAGACCTTGACTTGATCTGACTTTGAAATCGAGCATTCGTAAGGTTTCTCTCCGAAAAGAACGAATGAAAGAAAGAAGACGTAAAGGACAGTGAAAAAGAAGTAGGTTGGGGGAAGAGAAAAAAAGAATGATGACAGACAAATTTGACCTTTCTCTGTTCTGTACTTCGAGTCCTCGATTCCAGACAGAGCACCCAGACAATCACATTTTTACTTCCTTCCTGTCTTTGAGCTATATGACGAAGCCAAACAAACAGAGTACGTTGTTTTAGAAGATAATAACATTTTGTCAAATGAATTATGAAATAAAATATGTCATGACAGCAAACAGACTGCAGAAGGATAAAAGGCAGTCTTGTGCACACTGTCTGTATCCCGGCAGCTGAACATGCCCAGCGTTTGCCACCAAGAACTAAATATAGCTTCAGTCTGAAATAGCAGCTATCAGCATCAGTGTGATGCTGATTGGATAGACAGTCATGATGACAGTGGAAGAATTACATCAGACGACCTACTGCTCCTCAACATTACATAGCAATCGCATGTGTGCTCTCTATGTAATGTTGAACCGCAATGAGATCACAAGTGTCATACGGAATAATCTGCCCTGTCTAGGGAGGATGGGTTCTGTTAAGACAGCCATTATTGAGTCCTTTATTGGGAGAACAAATAAAATCCTGGAAATGGAGTTGCTTCAATTGAGATGCTTCAAATAGAAACGTTTACAGTCCTGGGATGCGTTTCACATAGATCATGGAATCATTGGCACAAAATAGTCTCTACGATCAATATAGTTCATGATGCTTTTGAGAAATACAGCCCAGGCCAGAATTATTGGCACTAGAGTTGTCAAAAGTACCAACTTCGGTACAAATCAGTACTGAAATTGTAAAAATGTGATGCTTTGAGCTCTGTTGAGCGGATTCGTAAACACCTCTGATTGGCCATTGTGTTCACGCGCTCATCGGATATGTCTGTGATTGGCTACAATGATCAACGCACGGGAGTGTATGAAAGCACACGGAAGTGTTTGAATTTGAAAGCAGGTGTCTATCAGTGGACTGGTCCTCGATAGACGCCTGCTTTCAAACGCTCTGTGTAAGCGCTTGGTGAAGAGTGTCACTGATGACTATTTACAACATGTTTTTGAAGCATTGATCATTGAAGCCAATCACAGCCATATCTGATGAGCACGTGAACACAGTGGCCAATCAGAGGTGTTTACGAATCTGCTCAACAGTGCTCAAAGCGTCTCATTTTTAACATTTCAGTACTGTCTTGGTACCGAAGTCGGTACTTTTTACAACTCTAATTGGCACCCTTTGGTAAATATGAGCAAAGAAGATGTTTATTCTTTTGATCTTTCATTCAAAAATTCACAAAAATCAAACCCTTCATTGAAGTAAAAGTGGGCCAATAATTGTGGCCAGCATATTTTAGAGAAAAACATTGATGTCATAATGAGATTTTTGACCTTTTTCAATGCATTTACTTCAATGAAAGGTTAGCTTTTTGTGAATTTTTGAATGAAAGATCAAAAGGATTAGCAATGCAGATTTATTTTCACAGCCTTCTTTCCTCACATTTACCAAGGGGGCCAATAATTCTGTCCAGAACATTATTTCTGGCTTGGCTGTGTTGAAGGGTTGATCCAACAGTTTGCATTGGTGGACAGTTGCATAATGATTGTCCCAATTGAAGCATCTGATCTGAATGATCTGCATTTTCTGAAGGAAATCCCAGAGCAAATTTAAATACTGAATAAACTGCAGAAATGTGTAAGTAGTATTATGAGGGATTTCAATATAATGCTGCCTGGCAGAAAAAAGAGTTATTAGATGAAAGAAGCACATGAACAGATTGAAAAGTCTGAAAGAAAGTATCTCTGATTTCCGAGCAGGGAATGAATGAATGGAAAAATCACCACCTCAAGGGAGACAGAGAGAGTTTGTTTGTCAGCAGATTTCCACAGACAGGATCCCACACACACTGACTGACTGCACAGCCTCTTTTCTACAGATGCCTGAACTAGTAAGTCAGCAGTCAGTCAAGTAGAGAAAGAACCCATTCGTCTCTGAGGCGAGGGTGGAGAACGAGTGAGGAAAAAAGCAAGAAATATCCTCTTCCGAGCACTTTTAAGAATGATCAAACACTTTAAAACCTCAAACTGAATGCTAAGCATGCAAGCTCTGACACACACACATACACACACACACACACACACGCACACACAAACAAAGTCACAAAAACACTTCTGCTGACAGTAAAGGCTTAGTCACTTCAGGCGTTTTAAATTATCAGATTGCTATCTTATTAAGCATGCATTTCCCATTTACATATCTTATAAACGGTTACAGTAGCTCTCAGATCGATAAAACACATAAAGTGACCAAGTGCAAATAATCGCTAAACCACAAAGATGCACAGAAAAACAAATGGCATACCAGACCTTTCACACAGATTGTGAATCTGATCACGTAATTCGATCCCATTATGATGTCGAGCAGATCTAGGCTATTATGAATACATTATAGAGGCGTTTCATTCAGTAAAGGGGATCTGAGAGTGGCTGTGACTGACAGTGTATTTCACAGTACAACTGCCTCTGTTTATGCTACAGGCCAACAGAAGGAAGGGCATATGCTCATTTTAATGACCAATCTCTCCTTTGTCTTTCTGTTTGATTTATTCAAAATACATCTAAGAGCAGTTAAGCTCAACTTGTACAACTGAACAACCCAGCATAGATCTACACCCATCATCACCTCCCTGAAAAAAACTTCCTCAGTCAGAACAGAAAAATCACTTTTCATTTTTTTCAGCTACTGCTAAATTCACATTCAAAAAAAAAAAGTTTATATTTAAACACTTATCACTAAAAATCAAAATGAACAAAACAAAACACAAAACAAAACAAATCAAAAAACAAAACACTGCTTGGCTGGCTTGGTCTGTTTTGCTGGTTTGTGGCCAGGATGGAGAGCAGCTAAAACATGCTAAACCAACTAAAATTAACAGACCAGTGGTGCGTTTCCCAAAGCGAACTTTGGTCGCAAGTTCCGTCGTTACCAATAGAGTTCAATGGGACTTACGACCATAGTTGGCTAAAGATGCTTTCGGGAAATACACTCCAGTTTAGGTCAGTTTATGCTGTTTTCCAGTAGGGTTTACTTAGGCACTATGAGGATTCAATGAATAGTTGAGGAATGAAATTATCATCTAAATTATTTTCTGTGCACACCAACAATGATGGTGAACAGCATGACTATGTTGGTCCAACTGGTAGACACCCATCAAACTAGACCGGACATTCATGCTGGCCTAATTTGGTCTTTTCAGCAGGGTAGTAAGAGTACAAGCCAATAACAACAGTCCTATAATTTAAATGTTAACATGTTTAATGCATCAATAAACACCTAAAAACTGTCAAATATCTACAATACAAAAATATAAATAAAATATATGATATATTAATAATAATAATAGGTAGAACAATATATGAATTATGTTAAAAAAATATTAATATAAACTCTAAACAAATATTTAAAATTATATTATGTATAAATCGATGTATAGATATATAAACATGAAACACACAAAAACAGGAAGGCTTGATACAGAAAATCAAGTGACTTATGATTTTAATAATCTCAGAAGTCGTCTTGTGGCGGTACTCCTGAACGGTTTACATTCATATCAAATTCTCAGTTGTGCGTCAGAGAGCGGGCGTCTTCAGAGAGATGCAGAAGGCTTCAGACAGACTTCACTGATCACATCAGCTCTGATATCAGTCCATGAGCCGAGCCTTTCTGAGTGATTTGAGAAGTCTATAGAGGCGACCTGGAGTCCCTTTATATAATGCAAGCAGGTTATGCTCTTGCTCACTGTCAGAGCTGCTGTTCATTAATCAGAGCTGTCACTGAGGGAGCGCACGCTGGGCATAATACATTTAGGAGGCGCTAAAATATCATGTGGCAGCTTTGTTGGCTAATCGCATGATGATGATTTACACTGTGTGAAAGAGATGGAAAAAAAAACTGAGCTCTGTTCTCACACTGCAATTCTGCTGTGGTGGCCAGCGCACATCAGTCAGTCAGAGAGACCGTTCTAGCCTTCTGGGAAAAAGGGAGTTATTTGAGCGATCACGTCCAGCCAAAGTAACACGCTTGTTTTGACTCACCGGGCTAAGAATAGAAGAATCTTAGAGAGGAAGAGACGAGGCAGGCTACTGTAAGTTGGGAGGGGCTGAAGGGTGAGAGCCCACAGGAACATTTTATTGCTCAGAGGATGCTCTTTCATAACTTAATGGAGTTCTTAATTATGGTTTATCGAATTATCATTATTGTTTCTTAGAATTTCTTAGGAGAAATAAAATTAGACAAATAACACAACATTTGTTGACATAGTAAGAGCCGATAGCTATCAAATTAATGTGTATTAGTATAAGGTGTTAAATTTGTGATTCTTTTTCTTTCCTACAGTAGCACAACATTATTAAAAAACAATATACACTACAGTTAACAAGTATAAGAATTAATACATTTATTCAGCAAGGATGCATTAAATTGATCAAAAGTGACAGTAAAGACATGTTACAAAAGATTTATATTTTAAATAAATGCTGTTCTTTCGATTCATCAAAGAATCCTGGAAAGTAATCTATCACAGCTTCCATAAAATTGATTAATTAGCACAACTTTTTAAAACATTGATAATAATAAGAAATGATTCTTAAGCACCAAATCAGCATATTAGAATGATTTCTGAAGGATCATGTGACACTGAAGACTGGAGTAATGATGCTGAAAATTCAGCTTTACCATCACAGGAATAAATTACATTTTAAAATATATTTTTACATTTTAAAATGTATTTTAAATTCTAATAATATTTCACAATACTGCTTCTTTTACTGTATTTTAGATCACATAAATGCAGCCTTGGTGATCGCAAGAGAAATCTTTCAAAAACATTACAAAATCTCGCAGACTCCAAACAGAAATAAGGACCCAACAAGCTTCAAGCTGCATCAAACCGGAAGTAAAGATGATCAGAAAATCAATCTATGATAAATAAGGCTAAGAACCAAGAACTGGTACAATTAAAAATAAATAAATAAATAAATAAATAAATAAATAAAATGCTGAAACTGTTTGCCATTCGATTCTATTGATAGTTCTCTCATGTGAATTCTTCCACTGATGCAAATGGAACACCCTAATGAAATACTCTTATATCTATGATACTCTTAATGAAAGACTCTTATGAGCCAATTCGCTAAATTAATCAAAAACATACAGCCCAATCAGAGTAGTCTGATTCCTGAACAAATGACCCTTATGAGTTTGCTATTTTCAGTGAACCAAACCCAGCAAGTTATAGTCCAAGCGATTCCTCAACGAATGACTCTTATGAGCCAGGGTTTTTTAGTGAATCAAACACACAGAGCTTTCAACTTTTGCAACAATTGTTTTAAATGTATTTATTATCAAAAATGTCAAGGTGATGATACACAAGGCAACTTTTTGAGCAATGTTGCTGAGCGATGTTGCTTGGGCACTTTCCCATTGAGAATGGGCAACAAATTTCTATCTGGATACTTTAGATCGAAATTTGTTACCCATTCTCAATGCAAAAGTGCCCATGCAACATTGCTCAAAAAGTTGCCCCATGTATCATCACCTTCAGAGTTTGTTACTATTTTTTGTTATATATTTCTTCCTGAAAAGTCCTAAAAGAATCGTTAAAGGAACTGTTAAGGCAATGGAATCAGAACTGACTACATTCTTTATGACTTTGACCATTAAAAATGTCAGATAACACTAGTGTGGAGCCTAAAGGCCCCGGTATACTTACGGCAAAGTTCTTTTTCGTTCTTCGTTTAGGGGTAAAATGAAGTTCGAAATATGCGAGCAGCGATATACTGCTATCGAACATCTGACGCCGCACAAACTGCTGAGAGCGGCGTTTAGATGAATATGAAAATATGTGCTGTGTGCTTTCCTCTCAGTAACAAAATAAACACAACAAAAACAGCATTTTTTTAAAGACAGCATAAGAAAAGCATCTGATTATAATAACATGGGTGTGTTAGCATGAGCTCTGCAAATTAGCACTCCAGTAAAGTCACGTCACATTTATTTATATGGCATTTTATTCAATAGATTGCTTAAAACCAAGCAGCTTTACAGTATCAACCATGTGTTAGTGCCTCAAATCTCATTTCATCAGAAGCACAACTTCATTTTGTACTATAAAGTGGCTATCCAGTGTGTTCATGTTTTCACCCGCATAGATCTTACCTCAACAAACTCAACAGATGAAATGAGTCCGAGAACAGTTCCACGTGAAAGAAGGCGAAGCCTCAGCGCACACCTCCTATTACGTTATCGTCACGGACCAATGGTAGTACGAAGGTGTTTTGCAGCTGGAGCGAACTTTTTCTGAGAGTTCGCTTTGACAAGCTGTTTCAAACTCCCAAAACAAACTGATTTTTGGTCTGATTTTGATCAGAATCAGTTTTTTCTTCGATTTCGTTTGAAGTATATCAGGGCCTTAAAGCTACCTGCCTAATCTCAAATACTAAGATGTCACCATGCTAATTAATAGTAATGCATTATCAAAAGCAATTACAGTTTACAACTCACAGAGCAACACTAAACACTACAGACTCCAGGCACCCTACTGTGTCCAAACCAACCTTCGTCCTTCTCTAACGCTTGATCTTGTTTGAAATCACACATCAATCATTCTCTCCATGCTCACATTCAGTCAGTCCGCCAGGCCCTGGAGAGCAGACGCCTGTCGAGTTTACAGTGTTTGGATGTGGCTCAGTTACAAACGAGAAATGATCAAATGTGAAAGAGTTGTTCAAGTTGAAATATTATGAAACACGCAAAATGCGTATTACGAACTGCACTGGTTTTGTGTACCAAGTATGCATGCAAATAGAGATCCCTACATATGTACACATTCATGCACATGCATAAAAATGCTATAATGGAATACAGGATGGTGGATTTAGAGCCACACGATTAAATGTCAAATCAAGTCTCATACACACACATGCTTACACATATGGATAAATATAGGAAGTCACATGCATAAACACACATATAAATGTCAGCCAGAATTTTCTCATGTGAGATATCCTAGGGCAAAATTGACTCCAGTTATCATAATGTAACTGTACGTGTGTATGCATGCATTAACAAGTGTGTGTTGTGTGTGAGTGTGTGACTAAGCATGCACTGCATTTTTCACTCCATCACTGTAATTTCTTCCTCTCTGTCTCTCTTCCACCCGGTCTCTCCTTCTTTATATCTGCAGGGTGTGCGTGTGTGTGTGTGTGTGTGTGTGTGTATGCGTGAATGAGTCATCACTGGTGCAGAAGATCATCTATATTCCTTAAGTTTGCCCAAATCTCCAGCTCATACAGCCAATGCAGCAGGAGAACACTAAACTACGATATACACACACTGGTTCAGACTTTCAATTGACTTCTATTGTGTTTATACTGAGATAATGATATTTTCTATCCTCTATCCCTAAACCTAACCCTCACAAAGACTTTTTTGCATTTTCATATTTTAATCAAGGCATTATTTAGGATAGTTATTAAAGCATTTTCTTTGATTTCAGGTTTTACTATGTTTGAAGGATGTGAGCTGCCACTGAAACAAACCCTTAACATCAAAAATGCACTTGCGCAGTGATCAAAGAGACAGTGACATATAAAAACTAAACAGAACAAGATAATGAAATGAAACAAGAATGAACGTGACAATGTTATTGATCTTACTGTGAACAATACAGACTTCTTTGGTCACGTATGCTGGACTTTCTCTAATCATTTAGACTCCCTAAACAGTCAACTGTAAGATTGTATTCATTTTTGAGTCCACCTTTAAAAATCCATTCAACAACCGATGGATAGAACCAAATCGACACATACTTTTTTTTTCTTTTTTCGATAATTCATTTCAGTTGAATGTACCTCACAATATGGAAGAAAAGATCTGTAGCAACTTTAACTTCCATTAATGATTGATGACCAAATTGTCCTTTCATACTGGTTCTTTTTAATCATGTTCAAAAATAAAAGTCTTTCTACATCATGAAAACAGAGATAAAGTGCACTATTTAACTAAATATCCATTTCAATACAACAATGAACACAAAAAATACCACACAATAGAAAACTAATGAATGATTCATTGAATCAGTTTTTCATGAGCAAATGAATAAGAGTCGCTAGTCCCTTTCATTTGTTGACCTTTTCCCTGCATCGAAAAAATTTTGGTGGCCGCCAAAATGAATCTTTGTCCAGTCATTTTATGTGACGATACTTGCTGTTCTGCAGTATCGGTACTCGCTGATAGCTGGATGCTTAAAAACACTTTAAAAACAATTCCATGAGCGTTTGGGTTAGCACTCCGTGAAAAGCGTCAAAGGTTTTGCTGCATTGAGCTTAGTAACCAATAACAGACATATCTGTTGAGCGCGTGAACGCAATGGCCAATCAAAATCTGCTCAACGTCACTCAAAATAGCGCAAGTTCTGCAAGATCGTGAATCCTTTGATTACAACCAAAATAGCATAAACACAATGTCAATAAGAGATTTATTGCACAGCGTAGACAGCTTCATTGATTATAACGGCCGTGTTCGCAAGAGTGCATCTTTGCTCGCTTTCTGCATATAATATAGTATCTGTACAGTTAGTGCATATAATATAGTAATAATCTAATAAAACTACATAGGAACCATCTTGGTTTTAAACTTTAATGCCATTTCTTAACGTAAATCATTTACCCTGTCACAATACTATTTCCATGTCCCCCCTATGGAGACAATTTCCATGCTGACATTAAATTATATTACATTAAAATATATATTTTTCATGCACGGCATGCCATTTTTGCTGTGGCGTCTGGGGAGCAATTGGGGGTCAGGTGCCTTGCTCAAGGGCACCTCAGTCATTTCCTGTCAGTATTGAGACTCGAACCTGCAACCTTCGGGTTACCAGTCTGACTCTCTGACTTTTCACGACTGTCCCTGAATGTGTTACTTTTAATGTTTACTAACTTTTCAAATCTGTCACTCAGTGACTTTTAACATGTACATTTACAGATTTTCAGTTCTAAGCACTTTGTTTTATATTTGTTTTAGTCCTGACAGTGATTATTTTATTCTATTTCATAAACATTATAAGTTAATATTAAAAACTTTTTCTTTGCATTTATTTTGGATTTATTGTCAGTACTGGGCTCGCAGTTCACATGGGTTAGTACTGTGTGTGTGGATGACCGTGCTCGTCCGCCACCACTCAAGACCATTTTTGACCCAGGAAAAAACTGATATATATATGGTCATATAGTACATACAGTCATACAGTATATCTGGCTGATCTTTCAATGCAATTTCTAGAGTAAACTGTGAGATCCATTCAGAAGTGAGCATCACTACAACCTACTCACTCTAAAGGGCAGAGCACTTGAAGTGAGTACTCTGAAGGATGCAGGCTAGTACGCTCTGATGTGTGTGTGTGTGTGTGTGTGTGTTTGTGTGTGTGTGTGTGTGTGTCTGGCACACCCTACGCAAAACTGTACATCACTGCCAATTTATTCTGAATTGGAATGTTACCTTGGTAACAGAGCAGTAAAATTCCAAAGAATGCTCAGGAAAATAAAACTTTTATATTAAACGTTTCCTTTCTGTCTTTAAATAGATTTATTAGATTCATTTGCATACTGTCTCTCCATGTGGCAAACAAACAAACATGAAATTATGTAAATCAGTATAGTAATACTGATTTCCAACCGATAAACCACAGGGCACAAACTAATGGTGTGAGCTCTCAAGAAAGGTAAGGGTGAGATAGAGAATCTCATCCATCCTCTGATGTCCAGAGATTTCAGCTGAATTTTAGCCTTGCAGTGAAATGAGAAGAGCGATTATCTGAGGAAAAGAGATAAGCTAAGGGGTAAAGGAGAGGAGAAAGAGAAATGGACCCTGCTGAGGGTGCGAACATCAGAGATGATCAGAGATCAGACTTTCCATAGCCTTAAGCTGATCTTATTACACCACCGAGGTGCTTGCAGAATTACCCAATATGAGTTCACAAGTAATGTGAGATACTGTCTTACACACTGCAGGGAGCAGTCTTTATAAAACACTCATTAAACCAGCTTGATGAGGACACACACACACCTTTGCATTTACACAGTCACACACACAAATGTTTGTTGAAGTGAAACTCTTAGAACGTTGCTCAGCAAAACAAATTAGAGGACTATAACTAACTGTTGTATAAAGATAATTATGCTTAATACTGACATTTTGTCATTTTAATTTATATCTATAATATGTATATACACCATCATTCAATAGTTTGGGTTGTGTAAGATTTAATTTTTGACAGAATTTATGCTCACCAAATACTCATTTATTTAATCAAAACACAGTAAAAAGTAATACTGGTAAACATTTTTACAATTTAAAATAGCCTTTTCTTTTTGAATATATTTTAAAATGTAATTTATTTATGTGATGATGCTTACTCCAGTATTCAGTTTCACATGATCCTTCAGAAATCACCCTAATATGCTGATTTGGTGCTCAAGAAAAATTTTCTTAATGTTGAAAACATTTGTGCTGCTTTAAATTTGTGGAAACTGAGATATTTTCAGGATTCTTTAATGATTGAAAGTTAAAAAATCAGCAGTTATATGAAAAGGAAGCATTATAAATGTCTTTACTGTGACTTTTAATCAATTAAATGCGGCGTTTCTGAATAATAGTATTTATTTCTATCTTTTGTTTTTTTTTAATGCGTCGTTTTTATGGTCAAAAAGTCTGCAAAATATAAATGTAAAATAGAAGCATTTCGACTAGTGGTGTCAGACTCGTTGACCCCACTGTGCACATACAATATTCACACATTGTAGGTTATACATACATAAATTATCATTATTAAACAGGATAAGTGCTCCAAATGCATAAATGGTCTCCTATGAAATCTAGATGTTATCTAAACACAGATATAGACTTGTACAGCATATTAGATGATCATGCAGTCTTTTCAACATGTGACAGCATTAAATACGTCAGTACAATCACTCTCTCTTCTCTTTCGGCTTACCTTCTCCCATGCACACACCGAGCAGTACTGGAGGCTAATGTCTCTCATCGTGTTCTTCCACCACCAACAACAATCATCACACCAGAGCTTGTGCCACAAACACTCAGACTAAACTAACTGTTCTCTCTAAACAGACACATCTGAATACCCATGAAGGTTCCAGAAGTCTGGATGAACGCCATTAGACTTGAGCGCTGTCACCGTAACACAATACCACCACAGTGTGTACTGATCCCATACCTGTTGATTGAGTTACAGAGGAGGTTTAACCGACCCAAGTTCACATTAACCTTTAGCACAGACAAACTGAGAGATATGCCCACAAACAGTTCATCTTAATGCAAACACACACACAGAGAGAGAGATAGAGAGAGAGTTGTTATTGTGTGTAATAACTTATATAGGGTTGGAAAAATTGTGCAGAGTATGAGAAGTCAAAAGGCTAATCAGTTAACAATATGCTAAGCTATAAGGCTAACCAGTTAAAGTATGCTAAGCCATCAAACTAAGCAGTTAGCAGTATGTTTAGCTATCAGGTTGATTGGTTAAAAGTATGTTAAGGCTTGTTCACACCAAGAAAGATAACAATATTAGCGTTGGCACCAATGGATGACATTGTTCTGTTTATTCATAGTGGATGCTGCAGTTTTTTCGTCTGCCAATTTAAATGCTCGAGCTCTCTAAAGTAGGATGGATTCTGATTGGCTGTCAATGTTTTTACCATTCATCAGCTGGAAAAAAAAGTTCTGAAAATGATTCTAACGATATTGTTTTTCTGTGCCGTTATCGTTATAGTTGTGGTGTGGACTCTGCTATTCTTTTATATTTAAAACCATTTTTAGAACTTTATCTTTATTGTTATAGTTATCGTTCTTGGTGTGAACGGGCCTTTAGGCGATTAGACTGAATGTTAATGGTATGCTAAGCTATCTGGCTAAGCAATTAATGGTATGCTAAGCTATCAGGCTAAGTTGTTAACAATATGTTAAGCTATCAGGCTGAATGGTTAATGGTACGCTAAGCTATCAGGCTAAGCAGTTAAAGGGTTAGTTCACCCAAAAGTGAAAATAATGTCATTAATTACTCACCCTCATGCCGTTCCACACTCGTAAGACCTTCGTTAATCTTCGGAACACAAATTAAGATATTTTTTTTTGTTGAAATCCGATGGCTCCGTGAGGCCTGCATAGCCAGCAATGACATTTCCTCTCTCAAGATCCATAAATGTACTAAAAACATTTTTAAATCAGTTCATGTGAGTACAGTGGTTCAATATTAATATTATAAAGTGACGAGAATATTTTTGGTGCGCCAAAACAAAAACAAAATAACGACTTACATAGTGATGGCCGATTTCAAAACACTGCTTCATGAAGATTCGGAGCGTTATGAATCAGCGTGTCGAATCAGCAGTTTGGAGCACCAAAGTCACGTGATTTCAGCAGTTTGGCGGTTTGACACGCGATCCGAATCATGATTCGACACGCTGATTCATAACGCTTTGTTTTGAAATTGGCCATCACTGTATAAGTCATTATTTTGTTTTTTTTGGTGCACCAAAAATATTCTCGTCGCTTTATAATATTAATATTGTACCACATGAACTGATTTAAATATGTTTTTAGTACATTAATGGATCTTGAGAGAGGAAATGTCATTGCTGGCTACGGAGGCCTCACTGAGCCATCAGATTTCAACAAAAATATCTTAAGATTAAGATTAAGATTACCGATGGTCTTACGGGTGTGGAACGGCATGAGGGTGAGTAATAAATGACATTATTTTCATTTTTGGGTGAACTAACCCTTTAAGTGTATGCTAATCTATCAGTCTAAATGGTTCAAGGTATGTTATCAGGCTGAACAGTTAACAGTATGCCATGCTATCAGGCATATTGGTAAAAAGTTTATCAAGCTAAGTGTTTAACGCAACATGTTCTCCAACCAATACGCCTATATAGGTTGTTTGTCACTTCCTTGAAATACGACGCATAGGAGCGTTTACTAAAGTTGCGCCCCTATCGACAACAGGACACTTTCATTTTAATGCATTGTACCCTTTTATCTGCGTCATATTCCGGGTTTTGCGTAGCTCAATTGGCAGAGCATTGCAATATATAACAATATTTAATCATGTGATCTTGTGATCATGTGATCATGCGATCATGGGTTCAATCCCAGGGAACGCATGTGCTCATAAATTGTATATGCACTATAAATCACTAGGGGTGGGGTGGGGTGGGTGTAGTCATTAATAAAAAAATGAGTTTTTCTAAATGGAAATAGAACAAATGGTGTAAAAAGTCCACACATTGCATTTAAATGTACACGCATTTTGATTGGTAACGACGGTCATACGTCATTTCAGATGTAATATAACACTGTCATTATTTTTACGCCAGCTAGAGGGCGCATGACTTTAAAACGTAAATATAGGTCGGAACAAGGTGCTTGAAAAACAACCTATAGGGTCGTTTTTTTTTGGAGAACAGTCTGGTTTAACAGTTATTCCAAGCTATCAGGCTAAGCGGGTAACAGTATGTTAAGCTATCAGGTTGACTGATTATCAGTACGTTACACTATCAGGCTGAATGGTTAACGGTATGCTAAGCTATCAGTTTTATAATGTTTAATTTTATTAATTAAATTGTTATATAATTTAAAAGACAATAATTGTCTAATCATTTGATGATAATTTGACAATAACTGACATTTGATGGTTAAAATGAAATTTAGAAGCTCTACAATATTACTTATACATCAGATATCACATAAGCATGCAAACATAGATGTCTCATGGTTTTGATCAGCTGTGATTTTAGCATTTCTCAGTTAGTGTGAACAGAAAAAACATCACTGGAATCCTGTCATGTTGTGCCTAGTTAGGACACTGTATCAGTAATGCAGACAAATCTTTGTTTAATATGACTGAACAGACTACAGCAAGAGTTACTTTATTAATGCTCTTCAAAAGTGAAAACAATAAGAGAAGAGCGAAAAAATTCCACAAAGATGTCAGCTGTTAGAAGAGAATAAAGACTGCATCTGCAGCAAGATGATTAGAAACACAAGCACTGTGCAAATTCAGAGAAGTTTTGTTGTAGTATTTTTCCACCACAAGGCACTGAGCAAAAACATAACAGTTAATAATTTATTCAAATAATTTATTCATCATGACTAGTCAGCTCTTTGATGAGACTTTAATGAAGTGTTGACAAACTGCCTCTTTGGCGCAGGACAGACACAGTTTGAGGGAATGTAGTCCACTCGATGCAGCTCTCTCTCGTTAGAGGAACTGGCCGTGGTGCTGAATCACACTGTAGAGTGGAGCTCAACTACACACTCACTGCCTAATCAAGCCTTTCTTCTTGTTTTGCTGATGGCCTTGAGGCCCAGAGAAAGCATGCTTTGCACTGTTTGCAAACTTAAGATGCTTTTAGTCTTGTGTAGGCAGACTTTCGATAATCCACATTAAGTGGTCTCATTACAGCTTCTTCTGGCCAAAAACCACCCACTTAGACAGGAAGAGGCTATTTGACTGGCATGTGGATATCTGACATGAAGTCTGAGGCCCTGTTTACACCTGGTATTAAGATGTGTTTTGGTCAATCGGATCACAAGTGGATGACGCTAAATACAGGTGTGAATGGGGTCTAAAACGTTTTGAGCTTGTCCAATTTCAACAACTTCCAGAGAACGCATTCGACCAGATTTTCATAATGGAAACGCTCATGTGGTCGAATAGTCACAAAAGACCGCCTACTCTCCGCCTACTGACCATTATGGGAAGCACGCTAGGCAGACAGGATTTAAACTTTGTCGGCTGAAGACCCAAGTTTGGTTTGAAGATGAAAAAAATACCAACGAACAATGTTCTCTCACCATTCCTGATTTCTAACACTCACTCACAGCGTTCGGCGTGGTCTTGTGGCTGTCAGAGCAGAAATGAAAGCTGCTGCTCTCTGTATGCGTTTCCGTCATCTCCGGGCGTGTTCATATGTAAATTGCATGAGCTTATTTTGTCATTACATTGAAAGATGTGAAAGAGCATACATTTCCCTGCCCATAGATCCTCTCCTTGAAGAAATCAGTCTACTTGTGATCCGATCGACCAAAAAGCATCTTAATATCAGGTGTAAACAGGGCATGTGATGTCAATGAACACCATTTTTTTTTAGATGTTGTAAATTGATTAAATTAATAAGAATAAAAATAAATAAATACAAATTAGAATGAATGAATGAAGGAATGAAGGAATAAATACAAATTAGAATAATGAATGAAGGAATAAATATAAATTACAATGAATGAATGAATGAATGAACAAATTGAATACAAATTAGAATGAATGAATGAATGTAAATAAGAATGAATGAATGAATTAATGAATGAATGAATAAATACAAATTAGAATGAATGAATGAATAAATAAAAAAATTAGAATAAATGAATGAATGAACAAATGAAATACAAATTAGAATGAATGAATGAATGAATACAAATTAGAATTAATGAATGAATACAAATTAGAATGAATGAATGAACACAAATTAAAATGAATGAACGAATTAACACAAATTAGAATTAATGAATAAAAATGAGAATAAATACAAATTAGAATGAATGAATACAAATTAGAATGAATGAATGAATACAAATTAGAATAAATGAATGAACACAAATTAAAATGAATGAACGAATTAACACAAATTAGAATTAATGAATAAAAATGAGAATAAATACAAATTAGAATGAATGAATAAAAATTAGAATGAATGAATGAATACAAATTAGAATAAATGAATAAATAAAAATTAGAATGAATGAATGAATGAATGAATACAAATTAGAATAAATGAATGAATGAATGAATAAAAATTAGAATGAATGAATACAAATTAGAGTGATGAATGAATGAATGAATACAAATTAGAATGAAAGAATGAATGAATGAATTATGTCACATCACTTCCCAAAAGTATTTCATATCAACTACCCAGAAATACTGACCTTCCACAGTTTTTTTTTTTTTTTTTTTTTTTTCATTTGATTTTTAGGGTGTCAGGTTTAAGTGCAGGTTTAAGTGTCTCAAACAAAACTCTCGAACATGAATAACAAATATTCCCATATTTCCCAAAATTTGGGAAAACCCAAAGATTAGTTCTTCCTCAAAAGAGCTCATTGTAGCACAAGCTGTACCTTGTAAATTCTACACTGGCCAATTTGAATCAGCGATTTCATCCAATTCTCACCATCTTTGTTTGCAATATTGATCAGATGGTCTCTCTAACAATGTACGGACCATCTGAGGCTAAAACTAGGATGATTTAAACACCCAATATGCTGACCATTTCAACATAAAGTGTTGTTATTTCAGTCTGAACCCTCTACAGTGTTGGTGCACTAAATTATAGTCCAAGTATTGCTCTGGGAGGCCTTAAATACAATAACCAATGTACTGTAGCAGCTTCGAATGTGCAGTCTCTCATACACTGCTGTTTAGTTCAATTTTATACCTCCTCCTGCTTCTTCTCTCACACGTAAAAGTGTCAAAACTCTCTCCCACTGGCTCCGACCTGCTGAGATTCCAGAAATATCAAAAGCTAGAGTGGCCTAATCCTGCTCTCAAAACGTTACACATGCACTCCTCTGTATGAGCATTAAATTCGGAGGGAATACATGGAGAGGCTGTCTTTGTAAAAACACCAATTAAAATAGATGAGACTGATTAACATTTGAACTACATATAAATAAGGTGTCATAAATGAGCACATGAAAACACATGATGCTCCACTTTTTGATTTTTCTCACAAACATGGATGCACGAATCTGACACACACTGATTGTAATGCCTCTTGCTGCTTCTACAGCACAAACACACACCCACACAGATGTGTGTATGTGAACACACACAGACACACACACCTCCAGCACCAGAGATCTAATTAAGGGCTGTGAGATTGAACATGTCCCTCCTTCTGATAGCGTAAAATTAGATGTTACAGATTTGGAGTGCATTCTCACTGTGACGTCTGACACGTCTGCTGGAAGGATGTGTGGCGTTCTGCATTCGCATGCAAGTGTTTGTGTAGAGAGAACGGCTGAAAAATAGACAATGTGAATATGAGTTAAATGCTCGTGGAAAATGTGAAGAGCAAATATAAAGAGAGGGAGAGAGAGAAAAGAACCAGCAAAATATGCAAACACACGCGCATATCTACACCCACCAAACGCTGAATGTCTCAACACAGAACATCAATATTTATGCACTAGCTGAGCTGGGAATGGCAGTAATTGCTGCAGAAATCAATGTAAGTCTGTTGCTCACAGTGTATTTCATCTTCTTATGAAGGTCACATTTCGTTTTCACAGACTTAAAGGAGACACACATTCACACACACACATATAAACACAAAGTCTATACACCCACATATTCCTATATTGCTGAATCAGGAAGACATTACACTACTGAAATATTATGTATGAAAATGTTTCTCGGATTATCCTTCATTTGTATGAGTATATACACAAGTATGTACTGCACTAGTGATAAAAATAGCTTAAAAATAGCTAAATTTATTACCTTAAAATTCATTGTTAATTCTTAGATTCATATATTTAAAGACAGCAATTGAAATAAAGCTGAAAAATATCAATTTTAGCTGTAAAACTTAAACCTAAACAAAAATTAGAAATGTTGCCTTGACAAATAACTAAAATAAAGTAAGTTTAAGTTGAAGTACTAAAATTACCAAAACTAAAACTGAAATAAAAATAAATTAAAGCTACATAGAAAAGCTGTGTTTCTACCACAGGAACTTTCCCCAGGAAGTAGGGACTTTGGGATGTATTCGGTGTGTTTCGACCGTAGGAACCAGGGTCTAAATGAAGCTCTGGGTAAAAGATTTCCCCCTCAGAAAGTCCCTGTTCACGAGGTAGTACTTCTTCAAGTTCAGGAACTTGGGCGCTGAACATGCTGATTGGTTGAGTTCACGCAGCATTTTGATTGGTTGACTCCACACAGCATTTTATTTCAACCACCATTTTTAAAAGTCTGTTTTGCTATTCGAATCAACAATGGAGTTTAAAAAATACGGCCGATGGACCGACGACGAGGTTCAGGCTTTGTTAAGCTTATATGCAGAGGACGAAATCCAGCGGGAACTGCAAAGTCCTACGTCACTGGACTAATCTTCACGTTACTTTAGACCACGATGGAAACGCAGATAGCAATAGGTCTGGGGGAAAAAAGTTCCTGGGACAAATTGTTCTGGGTAATTTTGTTGGAAACGAGGCTTAATTTTAGTCATTTATTAACTTTTTTTTTTTTTTTGGTCGTTTTTATTAGTTTTTTACATTTAGTCGTGTTTCCACTGAAATTACCCGGAGCAATTTGTCCTGTGGTGGAAACGGGGCTATAGAATGAAAACTGAAAATATAAATATTAACGGCAATTCAAAATATTAACAAATACTATAATAATATAAAATAATACTAAAATAACACTGATGAAAACTGATAAAATTAGTCCTTGCATCTGAATGTTTACTCTCATACTACATACAGTAGTATGCAAAAATCAATACTCAGATATTCAACTACACAGTATTCAGAAAATATTATTCCGTCAATATTGTCAATCTGATTGTTTTCATACTACACAAATATATACTTATAAAACATACTTCATAAATGATCAACAGTTTTTCAGCAAATACTGCATTTCTGCAATTTGAAGGTATGCAATTTCAAATGGAGCTTTTCTCTTCTATAGTGCAAGGAGTTATGGGAAATATTGCCCAAAAGAAACATGCACTGATGCATTCTTTGAAAATAATTTTCCTTAGGTATTTAGATATTTACGGTGTTTTTTCAAAGTACTATAGTAAGGGGCACACTTTTCATAATCTTGCATACTATACAGTGCAAACGGTATAGAATTGAGCTGTAGCAGAGCACAGTTATTTTCAATACACACTTTATGCACAATATACACGTTTTTATCCTTTAGCACTATGATAAAAGCAGTAAAGAAATTTAAAAAGCATAATTAAAGTGTTTTAGAAATAAATGCAGTGTAAACAACATTCATAGGCCTCTAAATTGTGGTAGCGCCAGAGAGCTGGCTCTGTTTTCTCAACAGACGGACAGGAGGACAGGACCTATGGGGGCTTCTCTTACATCACTGCTTCTTTGATTTCACTCTCTGTCTCTCATCCTCCTCCTCAAGGCATCCCTCTCTCATCTCTCCAGCTCCTGCGTCACTCTTTCATCCTCTGCGGAATTCAAGTATGTGTGTGCGGTTGCGTCTGGAAGAGAGACATTTGAGCGTGCTTTTCAGCGTGCACGTGCCCGAGTGCATGTACGTGCGAGTATGTGAGAAAAACGAGGTGTGCTTAACGTGTGTGTGCCGTCCCCAAGATCCCCAACCTCAGCTAACTGGCTTATAAATGTTGGATGGGGGGTTTTATGATCTTGTTAAAACTGGTTACATTATTCAAAGCTCCATTCATTCAGAGAGTGAAAAGGCAAAGGGAGAAAGATAGATTGAGAGGAAGAGAGAGAGAGAGGCCGCAGGCTGAGTGAAATTTTAATGAATTCTCACACAGTCAGAGAAAAAACGATTGTGAAAGTTGGCAGAGAAGGAAGAGATTTCAACTCCGCTGATTTCTCCTGTGTCATCAGCTCTTCTCTTTTTTGTCCCGTCTAATGGGAGATGTTCAAAGAAAGACAAAAGAAAGTGAGAAAGGGAGATGTCAGGGGTATCATTTTCATCTAGATGTGTGACACTGTTGCCTTATGTTGCACTGTTGCCTTATGTCACATGATCCTTCAGAAATCATTCTAATGGACCCTTTCACAGACTGTGATGATGCGTTTTAACAGTCATCAGCACTGTAAATCCTGCAAAGTTTTTTATATTTTCATTATTTTTAAATGTATGTACATTTATAAAACTATATTTTGTACTGTTAAATAGATTAATCGTGATTAATCGCATCTAACATAAAAGTTTGTAAATATGTATATATAAATGTGTGTGTGTGTGTGTATATATGTATACGCACACACGCACACAAACATATATACAAACCCGATTCCAAAAAAGTTGGGACACTGTACAAATTGTGAATAAAAAAGGAATGCAATGATGTGGAAGTTTCAAATTTCAATATTTTATTCAGAATACAACATAGATGACATATCAAATGTTTAAACTGAGAAAATGTATCATTTTAAGGGAAAAATAAGTTGATTTTAAATTTCATGGCATCAACACATCTCAAAAAAGTTGGGACAAGGCCATGTTTACCACTGTGTGGCATCCCCTCTTCTTTTTATAACAGTCTGCAAACGTCTGGGGACTGAGGAGACAAGTTGCTCAAGTTTAGGAATAGGAATGTTGTCCCATTCTTGTCTAATACAGGCTTCTAGTTGCTCAACCGTCTTAGGTCTTCTTTGTCGCATCTTCCTCTTTATGATGCGGCAGATGTTTTCTATGGGTAAAAGATCTGGACTGCAGGCTGGCCATTTCAGTACCCGGATCCTTCTTCTACGCAGCCATGATGTTGTAATTGATGCAGTATGTGGTCTGGCATTGTCATGTTGGAAAATGCAAGGTCTTTCCTGAAAGAGACGACGTCTGGATGGGAGCATATGTTGTTCTAGAACTTGGATATACCTTTCAGCATTGATGGTGCCTTTCCAGATGTGTAAGCTGCCCATGCCACACGCACTCATGCAACCTCATACCATCAGAGATGCAGGCTTCTGAACTGAGCGCTGATAACAACTTGGGTTGTCCTTGTCCTCTTTAGTCCGGATGACATGGCCTCCCAGTTTTCCAAAAAGAACTTCAAATTTTGATTCGTCTGACCACAGAACAGTTTTCCACTTTGCCACAGTCCATTTTAAATGAGCCTTGGCCCAGAGAAAACGCCTGCGCTTCTGGATCATGTTTAGATATGGCTTCTTTTTTGACCTATAGAGTTTTAGCCGGCAACGGCGAATGGCACGGTGGATTGTGTACACCGACAATGTTTTCTGGAAGTATTCCTGAGCCCATGTTGTGATTTCCATTACAGTAGCATTCCTGTATGTGATGCAGTGCCGTCTAAGGGCCCGAAGATCACCGGCATCCAGTATGGTTTTCCGGCCTTGACCCTTATGCACAGAGATTGTTCCAGATTCTCTGAATCTTTGGATGATATTATGCACTGTAGATGATGATAACTTCAAACTCTTTGCAATTTTTCTCTGAGAAACTCCTTTCTGTTATTGCTCCACTATTTTTCGCCGCAGCATTGGGGGAATTGGTGATCCTCTGCCCATCTTGACTTCTTAGAGACACTGCCACTCTGAGAGGCTCTTTTTATACCCAATCATGTTGCCAATTGACCTAATAAGTTGCAAATTGGTCCTCCAGCTGTTCCTTATATGTACATTTAACTTTTCCGGCCTCTTATTGCTACCTGTCCCAACTTTTTTGGAATGTGTAGCTCTCATGAAATCCAAAATGAGGCAATATTTGGCATGACATTTCAAAATGTCTCACTTTCAACATTTGATATGTTATCTATATTTTATTGTGAATAAAATATAAGTTTATGAGATTTGTAAATTATTGCATTCCTTTTTTATTCACATTTGTACAGTGTCCCAACTTTTTTGGAATCGGGTTTGTATACACACATATATATTTACAAAATTTTATGTTAGATGCGATTAATCACGATTAATCGATTTGACAGCATGAATTACCTTTGCATCAAGTTACAAAAACTAGTAAACTACGATGACTTCCGCTTCTGAGAAATCGAAAATGTGAAAAGGGTCCATAAGCTGATTTGGTGTTCAAGAAACATTTCTTATTATTATCAATGTTGAAAACAGTTGTGTTGCTTAATATTTTGTGGAAATCATCAAACATAATTTATTTGAAACAGAAATCTTTTGTAACACTGTAAATGTCTTTACTGTCACTTTCAATCAATTTAATGAATCCTTTCTGTATAAAAGCATTCATTTCTTTCTTTATTTCATTCATTACACATGTCATTGGCATTCATTGTTGGACCCTGTGTATATGTATGCATGTGCACCTACAGGCTCTATATCACACTCCTTCACTGCTGGCGATAAGAGATACTTGAGGTGTGTGTATGTGTTTCCAGGGCTGAGATAGGGATGCGAGTGTGTGAAGAGGCCTCTCAATACTTCCAGATGGACGTCACAGCTTAGGATAGTCACTGGCAGCTGCGGCTTGCCTGTAAGGGCAGGTGGAGCAGTGTCCCACCAAAATATTACTTTAAAACATAGACCTCTATATAAACTAAATCAAAAATAAACTGTAAATGTCCAGCATTCTACAACAAATATTTTCTCATATTTTCTAGACTATTTTAAGTCTTAAAGTGAGCAGGATATAATAAAATTTTATGCATGGCTTCATGCATCATCATACTAAGTGAGGCAGAGGGTGCCTGAGTCCTCCCTAGCTCTACAGCGCCCCACAATTTTACAATGTAAATCTGTGGTGAAAAATGGAACTGCAGCACGCTCTAATTGAGTAACTTTCATTTTCTCACTGGAATTCCTCCACAACTTGTAATATTCTAAAATATCATTCAGAGGCAGTACTACATGAAGGCAATTCTAAGATAGTATTCTATGCATTTGTCTTTTGTACTTAAAGCCTGTCAATCAACATTAGAGCGCCACTCTCATGCTGAATATGGCAACCTGTGTTGTGATCAACAATTAGAATATAAAGTTTTTTGTTTTTTTTTAAATTGACCTCGTCATTTTTAATCAAAATATAACTTGATCTTCCAGTGTCTGTCATGACATTGGAAATTATTGGCTCTTCTCCAAACAAACCAATCATTTAGTCCACTTACACCCCGTCCCTTTCTTCCAATCGACCGCAAACTTGCATTCAGATCTTCCTCCATCCAATCAACAATCAATGGACAGAACCAAGTCCCTACTCTACATTTTTTTTTTTTAATTTTCCAATAATCTATTTCACTTAGATGTATGTCACAATATGACAATACTGTCGCTACTGCATCACAACTTTAAGTTTGATATTACAAATACAAATGTTGTTTTAGAAGTTAAATAATTATCTTCTATATTGTCACTGTACTAAATCCAAAATACAGGTGCTGGTCATATAATTAGAATAACATCAAAAAGTTGATTTATTTCACTAATTCCATTCAAAAAGTGAAACTTGTATATTATATTCATTCATTACACACAAACTGATATATTTCAAATGTTTATTTCTTTTAATTTTGATGATTATAACTGACAACTAAGGAAAATCCCAAATTCAGTATCTCAGAAAATTAGAATATTACTTAAGACCAATACAAAGAAAGGATTTTTAGAAATCTTGGCCAACTGAAAAGTATGAACATGAAAAGTATGAGCATGTACAGCACTCAATACTTAGTTGGGGCTCCTTTTGCCTGAATTACTGCAGCAATGCGGCGTGGCATGGAGTCGATCAGTCTGTGGCACTGCTCAGGTGTTAGAAGAGCCCAGGTTGCTCTGATAGTGGCCTTCAGCTCTTCTGCATTGTTGGGTCTGGCATATCGCATCTTCCTCTTCACAATACCCCATAGATTTTCTATGGGGTTAAGGTCAGGCGAGTTTGCTGGCCAATTAAGAACAGGGATACCATGGTCCTTAAACCAGGTACTGGTAGCTTTGGCACTGTGTGCAGGTGCCAAGTCCTGTTGGAAAATGAAATCTGCATCTCCATAAAGTTGGTCAGCAGCAGGAAGCATGAAGTGCTCTAAAACTTCCTGGTATACGGCTGCGTTGACCTTGGACCTCAGAAAACACAGTGGACCAACACCAGCAGATGACATGGCACCCCAAACCATCACTGACTGTGGAAACTTTACACTGGACCTCAAGCAACGTGGATTGTGTGCCTCTCCTCTCTTCCTCCAGACTCTGGGACTCTAATTTCCAAAGGAAATGCAAAATTTACTTTCATCAGAGAACATAACTTTGGACCACTCAGCAGCAGTCCAGTCCTTTTTGTCTTTAACCCAGGCGAGACGCTTCTGACGCTGTCTGTTGTTCAAGAGTGGCTTGACACAAGGAATGAAACCCATGTCTTACATACGTCTGTGCGTAGTGGTTCTTGAAGCACTGACTCCAGCTGCAGTCCACTTTTTGTGAATCTCCCCCACATTTTTGAATGGGTTTTGTTTCACAATCCTCTCCAGGGTGCGGTTATCCCTATTGCTTGTACACTTTTTTCTACCACATCTTTTCCTTCCCCTCTATTAATGTGCTTGGACACAGAGCTCTGTGAACAGCCAGCCTCTTTTGCAATGACCTTTTGTGTCTTGCCCTCCTTGTGCAAGGTGTCAGTGGTCGTCTTTTGGACAACTGTCAAGTCAGCAGTCTTCCCCATGATTGTGTAGCCTACAGAACTAGACTGAGAGACCATTTAAAGGCCTTTGCAGGTGTTTTGAGTTAATTAGCTGATTAGAGTGTGGCACCAGGTGTCTTCAATATTGAACCTTTTCACAATATTCAAATTTTCTGAGATACTGAATTTGGGATTTTCCTTAGTTGTCAGTTATAATCATCAAAATGAAAAGAAATAAACATTTGAAATATATCAGTCTGTGTGTAATGAATGAATATAATATACAAGTTTCACTTTTTGAATGGAATTAGTGAAATAAATCAACTTTTTGATGATATTCTAATTATATGACCAGCACCTGTAGGTGACTGGCATATTACCTGGAAATTATTATTATTATTATTGTTTTTAAATTCATTTAATATTTAAAGTTGACTTCAAGCTCAAAAAACATGAAAGATCCGCACACAAGAATAAAGTCAAAAAAGCTCAAACAAATTTATTTCCCAGAGGCCACAAAAAGTGCAAAGTGCAAAACGTTTTTGGGATCAACTCTTCATCAGTGCCATGATTCCAAGCATCCACCTGTATCCATTTAATAAGCTTATTACCACAACCATTATAGAGATCGTAATCATTTTTGCACTTTTGCACTTTTTGTGGCCTCTGGAAAATAAATTCATTTGAGCTTTTTTGACTTTATTCCTGTGTACGGATCTTTCATGTTTTTTGATCTTGGAGTTATCTTTGGATCTACACACCACCAGAAGCTGTATGTATAAGTATTTGTTTGGACTGTAATCTGGCGCTACGCTTTTCCGGTTTCCCTATATTTAAAGTTGACAGCATAATTGTTTTTCTACCCATTATTAATATTAAATTGTAAAACTTGGGAGACAATCAATTCAATTTAATTCAAACTGAAAAGTATTTCAAATGTTTTTCACAAAAGTTTTCAATATTTTTTTTTTTATTTAAAAAAAAATCACATTAAACATATTTAATGAATATCTTAAGTTAACGTTCAATTTTACAGTCCTAAAAAAAATCTTTTTCTTTTTTTCCATAACAATCTTTGTACCCCAATTTAGGAGTCTCTGAACTCCGGTTTGAAAACTCCTGGGTTAGCAAAACAGGGGAACATTAACCATTAACCATCTCCTAACCATTATTCATGAGCAAGACGTTTTCAAGTCTCCCTCTCTACATACACGCAAACATATGCACCACTCCTACATGCTTGTTTTCAGTTACTGAACAAATACAAAAATGTGACAGATCAAAACAGGATAAATGGCATGCTAATGGACTGCTTTTATAAAAATGCTGTTTCCAAGCAACTAACAGGTGAGAGGAACCGCAGCTCAATGCTCACAACAAAAAGAGAATGTGAGACTGAGAAAGAGAACACGCCACACGACTGATCACATGATGATGATGTGTAATCACGAGAACAGACATGACACAACGACTACTTAAATAAAATATTAAATTATATTGTTATAATGTGAATGGCATAGTTATGTGATACTGTATTAGTGATATAAGCCAATGGCAATAAGACGTTGTGCACTACATAATTCACTTTTTTTACTCCTAATGAATATTTGCCCAAATGCAATATTTCAAATCTCAACTTAATACATTTGGGCAAAATTCATCACACGCAATCCAGTATTCTGTGGACAGCATATATTTTACAGAATTGAAAGCTACTAAAATGGGAAACCTGATGACTCACGGACAGCTTCTACTGGGAAACATGATGTGACAGGAATATAAGCTGGTGTGTGCAGTGCGTGTAATCAATGCAATTCATTTACATCCAGACCAGCACATCAAGGAGAAGCCTGAAGACTTCCAAACAATCTCCGGTGTGATATATTTATATACGAACATAAGAGTGTGTGTTAAAATCAATTTAAGCAAGGAACATCTTTACTTTCCTAAAGCAAAACCCTTAAACATGAAAACAAACGCAAAGTCTTTGTCATGATTGGCATTCGGTTAAGAGTACGGATGCATGCAGAGTTGCAGACTGACCAAATGTTTGTGCTGTTGTCGAAGCAGGTAGAGGGCAGCGGTCTCGGGTGAGAGTTTGTGTTTCCTGTCCTCTAGCAGTTGGTACGCTTCCACATGCTCGGCCGATAACTCAGATAAATGCAATGGAAACACCTCATTCCGCAGTTTCTGGAAAACAGAAATAAAACTATATAAATATTGGGATGGATGGATGGATGGATGGATGAAATAAATGCAGCATATGAGCATACGAGACTTACTGATCCCAAACTTTTAAACAGTTATGTACATTATATGTACATATTACAGTTATGTACATTATATGTGCAATAAATAACATTATAAAATACAAAATAAAAGAAGCTATATAAATGTTTCTACTGTGGCCCCAAAAGTATTTGGACACTTACGTCACACTTAATGTATGAACATTGTTAAATTAGATATCAAACATCAGACAACAGCTTTTCACAGAACTAACTTCAAAAATATGAATGTTACAGCTAAACAAGCATGTCATCTACTATTAAACAGTCTAGCTAGCCAGTATGTCTGTGTTTACACTGCGTGTTCTTTGTTAGCAGAGTGACTCTTTTGTGGTTCTTGTCAACAGAGCTGGTTTCCTGTAAGGCCTGACTTTAGCAGGTGGCCAGTGAGTACAAAGCAACATTACACCATCATCATGTTCTTTACACATTACCAGGGGCCATTACTACTCTGGCAAGCAAACAGAAGCTTATCAACGTGGCTGTTTGTTCATGTGTGTGTGTGTCCATCACACACTGGTTTGGGTTACATATACAAACCATAAACACCTGCTCCATTTGAATGTAAAGAAAATAAATGAACAAACAGGCATGAAAACGTGTGTGGGTATATCAAACTGCTGTAAATGAACAAAACACATACACAAATGATCTTGCTTGCTGCTGTTAGTCAGGTAACATGAATGCTATAACAGGAGCTGAACCAGATGTTTGGCTTCAGCAAAAGCTTTCAGTTACTAAAAAGCTTACAAATTCAAGCGGCTGTCAGCCTGCTATGATCTGATTGAAATGTGAGTGAAAAAACTGAACAGTCAAGAAATAAACACATACAGTAATCAGCATGATATGCAAAATCACACTCAAATGACCAAAAGTGTGAGACCACATTGAAAATCTTGTTGTTGTTGCCATTTTCCACTTAAATATTAAATATTATTATGCCCTTTTTCAATGTCTTGATTTTGTTTTTGTGGTCTACTAGAATAGGTTTTGATCCTTGAATGTTAATATATATATATATAACATTCTATATATATATATATATATTTTAATATATTTTATATATTACATATATTTTGACATACTATATATATATATATATATATATATATATATATTTGGCCTCCAAATTAATGTCAAGTAGTGTGACTATCACAGTCATGCAGCCAATATGTAAAAGATTATGATATCAGATCAAGTCAAAGTTAGTTGAGGTTGTAAAAGGCTATGTGGTGCAGCTCCCCAAAATGTGATATTAATACAATTATAATATATTTAACATTAAAAACATTTACAAGTTAAAAAAATAATGATTAAAGGGTTAGTTCACCCAAAAATGAAAATTCTGTCATTAATTACTCATCCTCGTGCCGTTTTACACCCGTAAGACCTTCGGAACACAAATTAAGATATTTTTGTTTAAATCTGATGGCTCCGTGAGGCCTACATAGGGAGCAATGACATTTCCTCTCTCAAGATCCATAAAGGTACTAAAAACATATATTTAAATCAGTTCATGTGAGTACAGTGGTTCAATAATAATATTATAAAGCGATGAGAATATTTTTGGTTTCAAAACACTGCTTCAGGAAGCTTCGGAGCGTTATGAATCAGCATATCAAATCATGATTCAGATCGCGTGTCAAACCGCCAAACTGCTGAAAATCACGTGACTTTGGCGCTCCGAACTGCGGATTCGACACGCTGATTCATAACGCTCCGAAGCTTCCTGAAGCAGTGTTTTGAAATCGGCCATCACTAAATAATTCGTTATTTTGTTTTTTTTTGGCGCACCAAAAATATTCTCGTCGCTTTATAATATTAATATTGAACCACTGTACTCACATGAACTGATTTAAATAGTTTTTAGTACATTAATGGATCTTGAGAGAGGAAATGTCATTGCTGGCTATGCAGGCCTCACTGAGCCATCGGATTTCAACAAAAATATCTCAAATTGCGTTCCGAAGATTAACGAAGGACTTACGGGTGTGGAACGGCATGAGCGTGAGTAATAAATGACAGAATTTTCATTTTTGGGTGAACTAACCCTTTAAGATGTGTACACTACTCACATCTATTCAAGTATTCAAGGTTTAAGGAAAATATGGTATTTCTTTGTACATAATTGTTTCACCACAACATTTTTAGAGACAATAAATTGAAACTTTCTTAGTATATATAGTATAAAAGTTTTCAAATATGAAGCCAACATAAATACAAAGTGTACATTTCTAAGAACTTGACGTGTTTAAACTAGATTTGCAAAATATTTTTCTTTATCTTGGACACTCATGTGTGTCATTTATACCCATATAATGAAAGTAGAAAAATGCAAAATAAAAAAGCATTTTCACTAAAGTTCTCACACTTTTGGACTCCACTGTATATCATTTATAATCAAATTCAATAATTTGACTAGCGCTCCAGAGAAAATCTCAAGGACTGTGCAAGACTAATATTGATTATATTTGCAGCCTGAACTATTTATGATGCCATTTGACAAGAGTGTAAAATACTTCATAAAAGAAACTAATATGGTATAAAAGGTACCAAAAACAGTCATGTAATGATTTAGCAGTTTCACGTTTTAGTTTAAAGTACCTACATACGTATATGGCATTTGAGATCTTCAGATACTCACATCTGCCTAAGTGTCCACTCTTAAATGACCGGGATAGGTGAGTTAGCCTAACGGTTAGCTTAGCCCTTCAGATCACAGGAAGCAGAAGGAACAAAAAGCATGTTTACTAATGCATGGCAGCAGTCAGGTGTAACGGGGGGCGGCCTTTGTTCTGGAGTAGATTCAGAAACGTTACACTGAGTGGACAAACCACGGATAATCTACAGGGCTAAAATTAGACTGCTATGAATAGCTGGGAAGGGAAAATGGTTTGATCATTGACAAGTGTGTGAAAACAAATAGCCTTGAAAAGCCTGGTGACCCACAGGCATGTTGTGTTAACCTTCCATGCAACTGTGTCTTTTGGCTGTGTTTGGATATACGTATGTTGACTGAGCATTTTTTGTGTTTGCGTATGCGTCCACATGTAAGTCAGTGATACACAACTGATTTGTTAAAACTGTGCTTTCTTGACATGACTCATTCTCTGAAAACAATCATTCATTTGGTCCAAACAAACCAGTAGGCAAATGAATGAACAAACAAGTTTCAAAAAAAGCATATGGGGCTGTTTACACCTAGTCACTTCTCTGATCGGATAGCTATCCGATTGTGAAACGACCAGGTGTAAATGCCATCCGAAACGCTTGAGAAGAATTTAAATCTGATCACTCAAACTACTTCAGGAGGTGGTCTGAGACGCATTCCAAATGAAACTGGACAAGTGTAAATGCATCTGGTTGATGAAGCTACATATGTAAATTGTACTCCTCCCAAAATAGAAAAAAATAAATGTGTGAGAACGTGTTAGCCCGATATGACAGTGTTATTGCAACACGCATCACATTCGCAACAGATAGCTGTGCATCTCTTCATCAAGCCGACGCGCAAACCACCATAAATGAAATTGAAAGTTCGGTGTTGCACCCTGAAGCTCAACCCACAATCAACTTCATTAAAAGTAGTGAGACTAAATGATCTTGATCAGTGCTAGAAAATTTGCTGATGATCAAAAAAATGCAGCTCATATCTAGTGTTGTCACAATACTGGAATTTCCAACTTCGATACGATACTTTGAAAAATATTGAATAGTCGATACCATTTTCGATTCTACAGGGAAAACTGCCATATATACTGCAATGCAGATATTTTTATTATTATGTCATAATTTTTTGGATAATTTGGGTAATTTTGTTGCAATAGCTAACGCACAACACATGGAGGCTTTATTTGAATCTTTGAACTAAATTTACAAAAAAAAAACCATGTAAAAAGTCAGTAACAAAATAAGAACAAAGAAATTGCAAACAACAGCACAAATAAATGCAATAGAATAAAGATTTGAAAAAAAAAAAAACAAGGCTTTCAGTTTTTCAGGTGGGTCTAACAGAAATTAAATCAAATGTAAAATAACACTGGATAGTCTTCATTGCAAAAATTAAATACAGATTAATGCTTACAATTAAAGTTATTCAGTCAAGAGCAGATAATTATTTTCTGTCTTTTGTTCTTTGATTAATATTAGGAATATTAGGCTGTTGTCACTTTAAGAGCTTATGCACATATCCAATATACTGTTGAACAGCATGCGTTATCTTTGTCAACTATTTACGTTCCAAAACTGACTGTGTTTAACTGAATACTTGCCAAAAAAGGCATCTTGACATAATCTTGTGTGTATTTGACCATTTAAGCACATTAAGCCACTCATTTTGGTACTTGCACCTCACAAGCTGTTTGAGAGGCGGCTTTATGTGCGCGCCACTTTAACATAGATCAGTGGTGTGCACACTTTTGGCGTGAGCGCGAAACATTGTATTACGCAAATTATGCGTAATACAAGCACTATTTAACCGGAGCAAATGAGATGAGTGAGTGAGAGGGGGCGGGTGTGTTCATTGATGTGAACTCGCATACAGTGCAGGAATTGAAGATTGGATTTGTATTTATTTTGTGGAGACACAATTATGTGGCAGAGTATAAAAGGAACAGTTTTAACAAATTGGATAGCTATCCAATCAGTAAAAATGAGTGAAGGGATCAGGTGTAAACAGGCCCTATATATAAAAGGTTACAGTAATGCTTCCATCACTTATGTAGTCTAAAGCAGGATTTTTTTGCTGGCATGGACCACAGAATATAATAATCCCCTTCCGAGAGACCTTCTTGCTAAAATAAAGTCTTGCTACTGTACACACTTTTATATATGATGAACTTTTACGCAATGAAAAATAAAAATGTTAAAATATAAATTTAAAATTTAAAAACATAAATTTGTTTATAATAATATATAATAAAACAACCACTTGCTTTGCCATTTAAAAGACTATGGGCCCTATCATACACCCGGCGCAATGCGGTGCCAGGTGCGACGCAAGTGTTTTTTGCTTGTTTCAGCCCGACGCATCATTTTCACGTCCAGCGCCATGTTGTTTAAATAGCAAATGCATTTGCATCCATTTGTGTGTCCATGGGCGTGCTGGTTTGAAAACGAGGTGTATTCAGGTGCATTGTCGGCGTGTTGCTATTTTGAGGCAACTGAAATAGATTGTGCCATTGACCAACTGAAACCTGGTCTAAAGTCTTTTTTCTTTTTTTTTTTGTTATTTGTTATTTAAAGAGCGCGTTCCTCGCTAGAGAAGTTTTTTTTCCGCTTGCAAATTCCGCCATGCAAATAGCGAATTCGCCATGGTGTGAGCGCAACTGGCTTTTAAAGGGAATGGAAGATGAGGCTCTGATTGGTTTATTGCACGTTACGCCAAAAACACACCCATTACTCATTATGAGAGTAGGGACAACCCTTTTAGACCATGCAGCGGGCGCGCAGACCATTTTTTCCGTCTTTAAACTAGCAAAAGTGGATTCAGACACGCCCTAAGTGCACCTGCACCGTGTGCTTTAGACCATGCGCTTAGATCGTTAAAATAGGGCCCTATATTGTTTTAAACAATTAATTAATACATTTTGTACTCTGCATAAAGTTTAGTTAAATATTTATTTATTTTAACTACAGTATATATCCCCTCATTTATGAACACAAATCACATAAACTGAAATGGTGAATTTTTAGTTATTAAACAAATATATTTAGACAAAAATTATTGATTTTAAGTGAATAATTTTATCTTAATTCTTCTTAATTCTAAATATTTATAATATTAAACAATTTATTAGTACACAGTTTTTCTGGCATCTTTTCCACGTCCCCTTTTGGACCTGATTTCATTAAATCACAGAGCAGACAGTCGGTCCTAAAAAAAAAAAAAAAAAACGGTTTTGGAAAAGAGTAACAAGAGTAACATTAAGGACCCTATCATACACCCGGCACAATGCAATGCAATGTTTTTTGCTAGTTTCAGCCCAACGCAGTTATCATTTTCACGTCCAGCGACCACATTGTTTAAATAGCAAATGCACTCGCGCCTATCTGTTCATGCTGGTCTGAAAACGAGGTGTGTTCAGGTGCATTGTTAGTGTGTTGCTATTTTGAGGCAACTGAAAACGACTGCGCCATTGACCAACAAAAACCTGGTCTAAAGTCAATGCCGCAGTATTTATTTATTTATTTTTTGTTATTTAAAGGGCGCGTTAGTAATATAGGCGGGTGTACAACGTGCGTACACTCTGCTTATTACACACACAGGGACGCGCAGCAGCACACAAATCTGTCAAATATTAAAAACAAAAAGATTACAATCTAAAAGATTATTATTGTGTACATAAAGATAAAAATGCCCACATGTCACAATGGATAGTCATTGCATGTATCAGAATTATCTATTTGCAGTAATGACAAATGAAATTGGCTAATTATTTGACCAATCGTGGCAATACACACATGTATTTAAACTGACTCGTCAGGTTGAGTGTGTCTATATTCCGCCATGTAAATATCAATCTGCATTGGTGCAAGCGCACCTGGCTTTTAAAGGGAATGGGAGATGACACTCTGATTGGTTTATTGCACGTTACGCCCAAAACACACCCGTGACTCATTAAGAGACTAAGTACAACCCTTTTGGACCATGCGCCTGGCACACAGACCATTTTTTACGTTGTTAAACTAGCAAAAGTGAATTCAGAGCCCCAAACTGTGAAAATGGCTCTTGATAAGAAGGTTCTTTGTAGAACCAAATGTGCTGCAAAGAACTACTGAAGAACCTTTATAATCACGTAGTTGTCTGAGATCCGTCATTTGCATGGTTGACCACTCAATGACCTTTCAGATGCTGCGTGCTGAAAGAGCTGCTGTAGATCAGAGAAAGAGCTAGTGCATTGCATAGCCATTGGCCTCAAGAGAGTGAGCAGCAGGGTATTTATAGCCCTACTCGTCCCCAGCTGCATGGCTCCTACACCCCGCCAACAGGCAATTGGGCAACACAAGCTCACCCCTCCAGCAACCCACCACACTAACGTCCATAACACAAACAGACATCTGGACATCAGCAGCCCTCAAAAGGGAGAGAATAAATGATCAGGCAGGAAAAAGAGAAATGGGCTGAAAGAGAGCAAGAAAAAAATCCACCATCAGTGTGTTTACCTTTGGAATTTATAAACTAGTCCTTTCCGGATGAGTTAAATTACAGAAAAATAATACAAAACAATGATTCTTAGACTGTTTATTCTCCTTCACGGTGCTTTAAGGACAACTTCAAGTTTAATCAAAAAATTACTTCTGGCAATATGATGATGATGACAATAATAATAATGCTCAAAGTATGATATAATTTCAATTAATGGCAAAGAAAACACCTGATTTGCCATTTAAAAGACTGTAATTAGTTTTAAACATTTTTTAAATGCAATTCCACAAATACGCCGATGGGAGTGGCAAGTTCTGCACGTGATCTACTGCTGACGCGCAAATTAAAGAAATCATTTACATAATGACCAACGCAATCTAACAAGAGCAGCGCAAATTAGCGTTGGGTCGCAAATAAGCAGAGCTGATGCTCTTATCAGGTGCAGGTCGACACAGACGCAACTTGTTGTTAACGTCTTCCTCTGGCATTCCAAAGAAATGAATACGAGGGGAAAATATTTTCTCCCTTCTACCACGCGCTCTCTGTTCTCTGCGGTGTCTCCTAGCAGCAACAATTGCAGCTATGTCGCAAAATGGGTTAAGACATGCTTTTTTTGGGCGTTAAATAATGGTGCAAATACAAGTAAATTGATGAGTGCAAACATAACTAAATCGCATTTGCGAGATTCATTTAAATACTCTCCTCTTCTAAATTTTGCGTCTGAAACAACTCAGTCCATGCCTTTTCAGTGCTATTCTTGCACTGCGTGTCTTTAGTTAATCCCAAAAGTAGTTTTTTAACGCCAAAATAGGGTTTGCACTGGCACAAGCTGTTAGTAAATCTGTCTCAAAGTATTTTATTGATATATCCACTCATTTATGAACACAAATCACGTAAATTGAAATGGTAAATTTTTAATTTTTAGAATTTAGAATTATCAGAATTATTAGAATTTAGAATTTCCATTTTGGTAAACGGGTGGGGGTGGGGGGGGTGGTATTCCCCCCATGGGTGAATGGGGAGATTTTTAAAATTTTTATTAAATTTATCTCGCCTAAATGTTTGCTCACTCTACGTATTTGTGTTTTTACAACAGGATAATTTTGCGCATGAGTTTACGCACAGCACAAGGAAGCTTGATTTCAACATTGAATTGAATTTACAAAAAAGACAAGTAAACAAGAACAAATAAATAAAATTACAAGCATAAGCACAAATAAATACAATAAAATAAATAAAAAAACAAATGAAATAAAGAACCGCTTACAGGTTCTACGTCAGAATGCCGACTCATTATCGGCCGACGATGTTCACGTGAGCAGCATGAGGCATGCGTGTGATGCTGATGATGCAGGAGCCAGTCAATAATGAGTCGGCGTTCTGATGTAGAACCTGGAAGCGCTGGATGTAAACAGCATACGAGAAAGACAGGGAAAAGAAGAAATTCTTGAATAAAGTCGTTATTTTTGTTTTGTTTTTGCGCACAAAAAGTATTCTCGTCGCTTCATAACATTAAGGTTGATCCACTGTAGTCACATGGACTATTTTAATGATGTCTTTACTACTTTTCTGGATCCTGAATGTGGTAATTACGTTGCTTTCTATGGGGGATAATAAAACTCGAATTTCATAAAAAATATCTTAATTTGTGTTCCAAAAATAAACAAAGATTTTACAGGTTTGGGACATGAGGGTGAGTAATTAATGACAGAAATTTCATTTTTGGGTGAACTAACCCTTTAACAGTTAGTTAATAGTGAGAACTGGACCCTAATCTAAAGTGTGACCTAGTTTAACAATTAGAGATAACTCAATGAGTTATGATTAAACCTTAAAAAATCAGCTAAACATTACCAAGAATCTGGTATATATAAAACTTGTCCCAGATCCATAAATTCAATAATAAATTCAATCTAAAACAATTCCCATACAATAAGAAACAATCAGAGCAGATTAGCAAGCCATCATGCCAGTTCAGCACCACAAAACTGACCTTCCCCTTGGCTCAATGTCCAACTTCTAAACAAACAAGGGCCTGAAAAATCCCGCATTTTGTCAGCTTTGTGGAGCTGAGCTTGTTCTCTCCCCATTATCAATTTTAATTAGCGTGTTTGGCTGTCTGTGGATATGGTTAAGCCTTTTTTCTAACAGCCAGGGGGCCATCTGTATTGGGGTCAGGTCTGGAATCCTGTGAGCATAGGCAAACATTTGCAAAATGATTCGGCTGCAAGTCCTGTGAAACTCTGCAGACGCAGAGAGTGTCAGTCTAGAAGGCGGCCACCCCTCCTCACCGTTTTCCTAATTGGTTTTCAGTGAGGGCAAGGCAAATTAAATCTAGCCTATTACAGCTATGCTATTCAATTAGCCTTTGCTACTCCCATACACTAAGAGGCAGAGATAGAGAATCTGCACTCATCTACTCGGTGCGCTATTCAAATTAACATGGGACCACCAGAAAGAGAGAACAGCACTCAGAGAAAAGAAAGAGAAGAAAACATATGACCAATTCTACTTTTGGATTTCCAGCTGCAAATATTATTTTGTATTTTTGTCTTATTTTACAGTAAAAATATTTCCTCAAGCATAATTACGGTATAACCAAATTTAGTGAGGTTTATCAGGTATAAGTTTAAATGTTTGTAGTTTGTAGTAAGTTTTTTGATTGTTTTTGAAAGTCTCTAATGCTCACAGAGGCTGTGTTTATTTTATCAAAAATACAGTAAAACAGAAATATTATTGCAATTTAAAATAACTGTTTTCTATTTAAATATATTTTAAAATGTAATTTATTCCTATGATGCAAAGCTGTATTTTCAGCATCATTACTCCAGGCTTCAGTGTCACATGATCCATCAGAAACAATTCTAATATGCAGATTTGCTGCTTAAGAAACATTTCTCATTATTATCAATGCTGAAATCATTGCTGTTTAATATGTTTGTGGAAACCATGATACATTTTTTAGGATTCTTTCATAAATAGAAAGTTCAAACGAACAGCATTTAAAAAAAAAAAAAAAAAGAATAGAAACTTTTTGTAGCATTATAAATAAATCCTTTATGTATAAATTTATTTGTGTCACTTTTTATTAATTTAATGCATCCCTGCTGAATAAAAGTAAGGGAAGTACGGGACTTATATCAAAATATAATATTTAATATCTCTTTAAAATATCCCTTACCTAGATTACAGCAAACTTTTCTTACTAAAAAACTGTTCATTTTTATAAATTAAAATGATCGTTTTGTGAAATTCATACAAGCATAACTATAAAACTAATGTCAGCCATTTTAATAATTAACCCTTTAGGTCAAAAGGTCTTTAATATCATAAGAAATTCAGTCAAGTGTGTAAAACATTTGACTGGTGTTTGAGTCCGGCCTCTCTCTCCCATTCTCTTCCCTTTTTCTTTTTGCTGTCCTAAAAAAAAAAATTTATTTAAAGTATAGAAGTGTGTAAATATAGACCTGTCTAATGTAGCAATTTTTTTGAAGTGAAAAACATATTTGTCTATGCTATTCCTTCTGTCTTCATGTATCAGAGCACAGTGAGGAAAAAAGAAGGACGAAGTTAGCAAACAAAAGGACGAAAACCTTTAGAAAGCTTGTAGGTGACCTTATTCTTGCTCTGTGGCATCACAAGCAGCCTCTTAAAACCTCTTAAAATTGCTCAAAGCCATAATGTCCTTTAACACAGGCTATGAAAAACACTGCTTTCAAAGGCTGACATTACTGTAACGCTTGAAGGAACGAACTTCATACAGAAAGAATGTAGGATTGTTATTACAGCCTCTGCTAAATAAAGAGGACAATAACAATAGGTCACATTCTCGTTAACACATTAACGGTCTCTGTGGAGCTCCGGCAGCGAAGATGAATCGAAAGGTGCGAAGATAACATTTAAAAAGAAGACAAAAAAGAAAAGACAAGCATTTATCTGTGGGCATAGTGGGACAATATTTATGCTGACATAATGATGTGTGAAATTAAATTGATCAGAACAGCAGAGAGAATCAATTAGCTCTGCAGAGTAAACGAGGGTCCTGTCAGGCCTTTTCTCCATATTGATCAGCAGTACGGGAGAAAACAGATTATTAAAATAATAAAAAAGGAGCAGCCAAACTTTCAAAACCAGACCCAAAAAAAATAATAATAAATAAATAAATAATTCACCATTCACTGAAAATTTTATCTCCTATGGTGGAGGGCAATATTTTCATAGAAAAAAAAAAAAGACTTACATTTTAGTCTTTTTATCACTATTGTATGCATTAAAAGACTATACAAGATTTACAGACTGCTTTTATAGTGAATTTACAATACCATTTAAAAAAATGTTGGCAGTCGGAAAGATGTTTTTAATTTTTTTTAAAGAAATCAATACTTTTATTGAGCAAGGATACATTAAATAAATCAAAAGTGACATTTATAATGTTACAAAAGATTTCTATTTCAATTAAATGCTGTTTTTTTTTTTACTTTTTATTTATTAAAGAATCCTGAATAAAATGTATCACATTTTCTACAAAAATATTACAAAAATTGATAATACTAAGAAAAGGTTTTTTTAGCACCAAATCAGCATATTAGAATAATTTCTGAAGGATCATGTGACACTGAAGACTGGAGTAATGATGCTGAAAATTTAGCTTTGCATTACAGGAATAAATCACATTTTAACATGTTAAAATAGATATAGTATTTCACAATATTGCTGTTTTATTGTATTTTTGCTAAAATAAATGCAGCCTTGGTGAGCAAAAAGACAAAATCATTAAAAAAAAAAATCTTACAAACCCCAAATTTTCCTTTTTCTAGACTTGCGAGCCTCCATCCATTTTCATTATACAAAAAAATTTCCTTTTGTCTTCCACAGAAGGAACAAATTATACAGTTTCAGAACAGCATGAGGGTGAGTTGAGTTTTATTTGTGGGTGAACTATCGCTTTAAATGAATAACCACAATTTAAATAGAACAGAGATGTAAAATATGAGCACTCAGACTACATCACACCACAGACGTGCTCAGTAATAAGTGGATTAATTACAATACATAATGAAACAGTTCTAATCTCTCTTTCTGATCTATTTTTTTAATCACATAGTTTAGACTCAATGCCTGATCATTCCAGTTCCGTTAGCCTCCGAGCAGCTGTTTCCAATATGTCCCAGATCACTGAAGAAATCCCTGACAACATCACATCTTGAGCCAGTGCCCAGCATGCTCAGAAAAAAGCAACGCTACATTTGCCCAGAAAAGGTGGATCCAAACAAGTCTACGACAACATATGGCACATCCAAAAAAAAAAAAAAAAACAAGTCATCAGCTAGTCAGCTAAACAAACAAACAAAAAAAGCACTATTGGCAGTTTGAGAGAATTCAGCCAAAAGAAACCCTATAACAGAATATTTGTACTGGAAACTATATAAAGACTGGGTACAGTCATTGCTCATATAGGGATTTGAACACCTAACCCCAAGTATTTTGAACTTGTTCCAATGGACATGAATTATTCCTCAAATTAGGAGCTATGTTGAGTAGGGGTGTGTGATTGTATATTATTTGACTTTATGAAACAAAGCAGGCAAAAAAATCACATAAACTTACAACTATAGTCATGATTCATGAAAATCTTCTGAAGACAGAGGTTAAAACATTTCTTAAGATAAATTGTAAGAAGTTCATAAGAATGTATTTGTTAAGAAAATACAAAAAGGAAAAAAAAAGTCTTTGGTTGTATGGCAGATTTTGACAGACTCACTGGTCAACTCAATGGAAAAACTCAAAGGCCGTCTTTTCGCGCTGTCTGCAGATAATAATCATAATAAGCCCACACACTATTTTCATCACTATGTGAGTTTTCACCTTGATGGGAGTTCAGAATCAGTGTCTTATGTGCCGTGTATTTTAAATAGTTATTTTTAAAGAGACTGTCTCAAGATGGTGTGGCCTATATGCATTCATTTTCACTCCATCTTTCTTGCGCCCAGAGCAAATGTGTCCTGTGTGTGTGTGAGTGTGAGTGTGTGTGTGTGTGCGCTGCTAGAGTGAACAGTGAACATGTCCTCCTATGTGCAGAAAGCTAATGAAAATTGTCGCAATTATAAAATTAAACACAAGGGCCCTTATTTGAGTCATTACTGAATTTTGAATTCAGCAAAAAGTCACGTCAAGAGTAGCAATAACCAATCATTGTTTACATTATCTATCGATGTTATCACTTCAGACTCGTGCACATCCTTATAATAGTAATATGTGTTATTACTGTATATGTAGCTATAGTGGTATGTTGTCATGCTTCATATTTGAAACAATCCAATGGATTCATCAAACATCTTACCTTTGGGGATTTAAGAGTTAGAGGTTATGCTAACTTTAAGAAGTTATTTACAAGGATTTTTAAAACATTTTCAGGAATTCAAATTCTTCTTAAAAGGAATAATTCACCCAAAAATTAAAATTACCCCATGATTTACTCACCTTCAAGCCTCAAGCTTCAAGCTTTCAGCTAATACATTCGGAGTTATATTAATGTCCCGGCTCTCCCAAGCTTTATAATGGCAGTAACTAGAGGATGAGATTTTGAAGCCCAAAAAAGTGCAACCAGCCATCATAAAAAGATATCCACACGGCTCCAGGGGGTTAATAAAGGCCTTCTGAAGCTAAGTGATGCGTTTGTGTAAGAAAAATATCCATATTTAAAACTAAAATAAAACTAAAATAACTTGCTTCTGCCAGACGACCGTACACATACTGCACAAGTCAACTTGCACCAAATGAGTAACCCCTGACGCGTTGTATGACGCAGGATGTAGGAGAATCGTAAGCTTAGACGCCTCTCGCAGTTCAAACAAATAGGGCTGTGCAACAAACTCGAGCTCCTCTTCCCTTATATCGAAATCCTCAGACATTTCTCTTTAAAAATTCTCGTTTTGGACTTCTAATTCGTGACCGGTGTTTTGTTTCGCTCTATCCTCTAAGCTTCCACCTTCGTCATTACGTCAGGTCAGAGGTTACTCTTCCACCGTAAATCAAAATGTGTATGGCTGTCTGTCAGAAGCTAGATATTTTAGTTTTTAAAGTTTTAAATATGGATATTTTTCTTACACAAACGCATCGGTTTGCTTCAGAAGGCCTTTATTAACCCCTCGGAGCCGTGTGAATATCTTTTATGATGGCTGGTTGCAGTTTTTTGGGCATCAAAATCTCATCCTCTATTCACTGCCATTATAAAGCTTGGGAGAGCCAGGACATTTTTAAATATATCTCAAATTGTGTTCGTCTGAAAGATGAAAGTTATATAGGATGGCTTGAGGGTGAGTAAATCATGGGGTAATTTTCATTTTTGAGTGAACTAACCCTTTAAGTTTTGTCTTTAGAACATTCTTAAAAAAAAAAAGAAAAGTTTTTTTGGGAATACAAAATATTCTTAACTTTATTCTTATGTTAGCAAATAATAAGAAAATAGCAGTTAAGAAGAATTTTATTCTTATGTATTTTTTGTGAATCCAGCCCCAGAATATCAACCCCCTGTTGGTTCTTTTGACAGTAAGCAACCACCTAGAAACCCTTCAGAACACCCTAGAAACACATTAGCAACCGCACAGCAACGCCCCAGCAACCATCCATAACTCTGTATAAATGGTAAGTTTTGCATTCCAAACAGAGGATGTGGAGTGGACCATAGAAACTGAAAGGGGTGACTGGAACGCCTTCAGATTGAGAGATGTTTATTCATCTTTGCAAGCAGCAGAAACCAAACTAAGGCAATTCAGGGACAGATTTCTCATTACAACACACTCATAGTAAACCTATCACTTCACTGAACTAAAGCCAAGCGAAGCTTTCTCACACACAATACTCAATAGTTAAGAATCCAGTCAGGGCAATAAAACTCAAGTCACAAACACAAAGAAACTTTACGAGTGAAGTCACATACTGGCAGCCGGCGTCTCACAGTAGACTTTGTTTATAAATGAACCTCTTAGAAAATCTCCAATAGACCTCAGATTTGATTCTAGCACAGCTTTTGAGAAGCCTATAGTGGCAAAGCAGAGATGTGCTGTTCTTTTTCTTTCTCTAATGACGGCTAAAGGCTAGCATGTATATGCTTGGACTGTCAGGATGACTTCAGTGAGCAGCAATAGAAGGGAACTTTTCCTCTAATCCACTCACATCACTGTCAATCCAGACTTATCACATCCACAGCAGGCCAGCCACCATGGATCAATTTTACTCCGCTTAAAGGAACCAAACTTTCCTTGATCTTTTAAAATTAAAAAAGTCAATGCACTAAAACACGCTGTCACTTACAGAACTCAAAACTCTCGTCCAAAAACATTACAAATGGAAAAAAATAAAATGTATGACATGCTGTAGGCTGTCCCTTACTCTCTGCATGTGTAATTCTACTTCATTTAAAACCCTTAATAATGCTTAATGCCATTTTCAGTTTCCCTTGTGGGTGTTCTGTATTCAATTACAGAGGTCTAATAAATAGAAATTAGCTATATGCTTTGATGCAGCAATTACTTTTGATGAAGCATTTACTTAAGCATAAAATCACATAAACGCGTACATTTCTAACGAACATGACAATAAACAAATAAATGTTCTGGCTTATGAAGACAATGAACACAAACAAGCCGTCTGTGTCTAAAAAGTCACAGGATGTGACACCAGATGTCCGCCACAATCGCATGGGGTGGGTGTTTTTGGATGATTACAAGGCGAGCTTTGAAGCTTTGGCTGTCACTGAGAACATCACTGTATAACAGAGGCGGCCTCCCAAGCTCAGCTTTACTGAAAGGTGTTACTTCATATTAGTGTGAATCCCCACATGATTGGATCAACAGGTCCTCTGCTCTCATATGCTCAGGTCACAAGCAATCACACGGAGAGCTAAATCTTGTCTCGCATGAAGCCTTAGAACTAGCTGGTTCGTCTAATCACAAGCAAAAAAAAAAAGTGATTGTAACTGGCACTGCTTCTCAGGTTCGAGACTAGCGTTAAATGAGGACCTGTCCCAATTCAAGCCTTTGCCGTTCATACTGCGCACAAATATGGCAAGAGATAGTGATCATATTAAAGGTGCAGTAAGCAATTTCTGAGAAACACTGTTGAAAGTGTATCGGACAGAGCACTACATCACACACGCAGCAAATCAGCAGTAGGGGCGGATCCACTCATGATGATGGGGGAGGAGAGAGAGTGAGATGAAGAGAGATGGTTGAGAGACATTACAAAAGAGAAAAGGTCATAGAAATATCACTGGGAAAAAAATGGTTATGATCAGGCAAGAGCTTTTTAGAAAAGCTTTCCAGCACTGGAGAGACCCAGAAGAGACCCAGCACTGGAGAACCAGGAAGGCCTAAAAACGTACGCCAAGGTTGCGTTGTTTCTGCTCCATACATGAGTAATATTGGTTTTGCTGTGTTTCAGAGAACCAAAATATGTTCACAGTATGTTTTCACCGCTAGAGGTCACTTATTCAAAACAATAACAAAGTCATAGCTTGATGAGTATGGAATTATGGTAGTTGTCATCTTCACCTTCACAGCTGATGGAAAGCAATCCTTAGGCAGAAATTAATGGATGAGCTAATGTATTGAAGTTTTATTAACGTTACTGTGGTATGAAGCAGGGCGGTGCCGAAAGATGTGGGACATTTTATGTTGCTGTTTTTATTATGCTCATATGCCGCAGTCGGCCGCTGACGCTTTTTTCGCTTTGTTGTTTATGTTTATTTTACTATTAAGTTATGTTTAAAGGGGGGGTATAATGTTATTTCACGCATTTTGACTTATTTACACTGTTAAAGAGTTGGATTCTCATGGTAAACATGGCCAAAGTTTCAAAACACGAGTTGGACGTATGATGGAGTATTTCTGTGCCAAAAATACTCTTCCAAATCCTCTTAAATTTCGGGATCTTTTTTTTGAGTATGTGCCTGTGTGACATCAGAAAGGTCGGAATTCCTTGTACGGGCACTTCTCCCGGAAGAGAGCACGCACACGTCGACCAGAGCGAGAGAGCAAGAGCACGCCCATCAATGTGCTTCGTTCGGGTTTACGGAAGTCATCGGCAGCCCTGCACAGGTCACAGGACTTGCTCGAGAAAGATTTATCACTTTGTTTTTAGACCACGAAATCAACAATGTCACCAAAGAAGTGTGTTTTTGGTTGTGAGGGAAAGATAACCTTGCTTCCCACAGAACCCAGTGTTAAGTATAGCTGAGATTTTTGTGCTCACGCATTACATTGATGCGCTCTCGATATTTGTTATTAAAATAACCATAGAAACTGATAGTTTTTATTGGTTAAAATGAATGGATAATATCTCGTGTTTTTCCGTGGCTGCTCGAGCCCTCAGGATCGGCGCTTATGGTTTTATAAATAAGGCCCAGTTCTACGCTGGATTTACAGATCATTTGAAACTAAAAGATGGAGCGGTCACAGCGATAATGATCCCGGTCATGAGTCGGAACCACAGGTGGTGAGTACAACTGCTTCAAATGTCTGTTTTGTTGGCAATGGGCAACTAAGTGCATATAATGTAAACAACACGAACATAGTGAATTCATAAATTCATTATTCATGATTCATACGCTATATTCATTATAGTGATTCAAAAGTATTGTGTGTGTATTGTGTGTGTTTAAATACAATTGTTTAGCTGACCATTGATAGCTTGCAGACGATCTCTACACAAAAGCTGCGCGTGCTCGTGACAGCTCATCACTCTTTAGCTCTGCTCAACGGCACGCCTCCAGGCACTCGGCTGTTTTCGGAAAGACTCGGTACAGTGTATGTATCTTTTATAAACATGATAAAACTAGAGACTTTTCAGCGATATGAAGGATGCTATACTATTCTATAGGTACTCAAGATTAACATGAGATTGGCAGAAACTGTGTGTGATACCCCCCCTTTAACATCCGCCTCGTTCTTCCCTGAAGAAGCTGAACCTGAACTTTGTTAAAGTTACATTTGATCACTTAAATTCACATTATTTTATTTAATTTTAATGAAATAGCCACAAGTGTTAAATTACTACTCATACTGGTCACTTTATTTGACGAATTAAAATTGTGGGGAAAAGCAGCGCTGTTTTACTTGGTCAAAACAATCATACTAAAAATACATTTAAGTGTGTTGAAAGTTATGTTATAACTTTATTCTGTGTGTTTGCTCGGTGGCTGGTATGAAACACTTGTTGCACATTGCCGTAGGCTAAATCAATATTAGAATATCATATTAATAAAAGCTGGATGACTTGTGTTGCTAAATGGCATGCAATACATTTTAAAAATATTTTGTATGGTGGAGAAAATGCTGTATACTGTTACAACTGTACAAATAAAGCTCTATCTGTATATGCTATGTTAGCCACTTGACAAAATAGTGTTGTCTCTGAGGCATGATACAAACATATTACTCACAGTAAAAGAAAACAAGAGATTCAAACAATAAGACTAACCACATTGAGCTATATAACAATGATTAGTTTTCTGTTGATAAACGTATCAAAACAGTTGCTCACCTGTCTAATAAAACACATAATATATTAAAGCGTCTTTGGTGTTTCCATCGTTTCTACAGAAGTAAAACCAGAAATCGATGGTAACGTGGATATGACGTCATTGACAGGAGATGCAATGACGCGGGTCGTTACACTGTTTTAAACTGCTGATTTCTCTGGATTTAAACATTGTTGGAAGCATTTTTGAGCCACCAAAACAACATTATTCTAGTGGTTTTTGGACATTTTAATCCAAACATTGTACATATTTTTTTTTTTTTAATTTTGATTAAATTGTATTAATTAAACAGCTCGTAAACATACTATATCACTAGAAGAAAATGAAATAACCTGTTAAACATGAAAGTGTTATGCAATCATTTAAGACATTTAATAATACTTCTTTACAGTATATATAGAAACATTTTGGCATAAAGGGTTCTTTAAACTGAGTCATGAGTCTATATAGAAACCCCTTGAACCCCTTTCAAGTGCAAGAAGGTCTATAACGTCTGGAGGAAGTTATTAGAAAGCTAATAAAGTTACATTTACAATGTACCAGGCTGATACAATGAGCATTTCTGATAAAGAACTAGGCCTATCCTTTACAAGTTTGCAAGTTTAGCATCATAAAAAAAAATCACTAGATATTCATGTGAAGAACATATTCTTCTATGTTTACTGAGTTTCTGATAGTCAGTGCACATTATCTGCTCATTTCTCTGGTATTATTCTGAACAACTGTTTGCAGAGATGGCTGCATCATTATATGGCACACAATTATTCCCCGAAGTCTAAAAACTACAACATGAGTACATCGGTGGATGTGGAGACAGAACTGGGATTGATAAATATACATCACATTAAGTTTATTAGTTTATGTTAAAACTGTGTAGTGCAAATGGATGGAATTTTTAATGCAAGTAAAATACATAAATAAAAATATATATTGAGTCTTGAATTTAAGCCCGGTCTTTAATAGCATTCATAAACAGTAGTATTATACTATCAAAGCCATTAAAATAATCATTATAAAACGGATAGCTCCGACCCTTGATTCTGATTGGTTAAGCCGCATTCAAAGCCGTTGTAAAATTCCCGAAAACATACAGTTGACCGCATTATATAAGTATCGCTGCGCCACTGAATGTGTATGTTGCTGCGTCTGTCTTAGCAACCACTCTTAGCAACGTAAACATATGTTTGTTCTCTATTGATTTTGTTCATTGAATACTACATTATGTAGAAGAGTATTGTGAGAGAGATATCGAGTGACCGAGTGTATTACCTGCATTCAGATTTAGCATTTTCCTTCAGGTCAGTCCTATGTTCATAATAAAAAAAACAGTTTGAATGTCCGCCGTGATCTTGTCCTTTTAACAGTTAAGGAGTTTTCCCGTGACTGACAGCGCTAGTCAAAGCATTTGTCATTTGCGTCTTGTTCCGTGTTCACAACAAGTTTCAATAGACTGAGTGACTCGCTCATAAAGACAATCTTTGCTGCCATCTAGTGGTGTAATAAATGTAACATTTCTGTTGCTGTTCACGGTCAGGGACTATTTTTTCCAGCAGAAGGAAGGCTTTTATTGATTTTACTTCATGAAAGTTGTATTGATACATATTTTTTGGCTTTAATATTTGTATTGTGTGGTAACCGTTTTATAAAAGCAATAAGCCCCGTGAAGCCGTGGTTTACATTGAATTTATAACAGCTAAGGGGGTTTTAGGCACTCTGCTCCACGTCGTGCCTAACAACGCCCCTTAGCTTAAATTCACTATAAACCACGGCTTCTTGGGGCTTATTGCTTTATTATAAAATGGTCATAGTTATAATTTTGCATTGTGCATTTTAATTTTACTTACATATTAAGGTAAGAAGGACAATTAAACATTTATCTTTAGCCTTGATTTTCATTTTGTCACAAAAGTGAATATTAATACCCAAAATAATAATTGGATAGTGGTGCAGATCCTCTGTTGAAGACCCCTGTAGAACATCACTGGCTCTGTGTTGTGTTTGTATAATTAAAAATCAGAAGCGAATCATGGCTCTCAGAGGAGAACCTGGATATAATCTGTCTTTTTTATATTAAATCTATCTGCTTGGATTGATGACAGTCCAGATTGGTGATGCTGGAAGCGAAGAGAACCTATTCCAACCTTCAGATATGAAGCAAGCTGAATAGCTGGGCTGAATTCCCAGGACTGAGAGACAGCAGGGCTAAATAGAATGTCAAGGTTATCTCTTAGTAACGCTGGCCTGAGCTGGTGTGTTTTATTTGTCCCAATTAAAGCCAATTAAACAGCTGGAAATTACAGCGAGATCCCGTCTCCTCTACGGCAATACTGGGTCCGGGCTCGATTTATTACACTATCATGAACATCAGGTTACATTGTGGAGTGTTACGTGATATAGGAGCTCCTTGGACACTCTGGCTTAGGGTGTTCCCACATGTACGCAAGACGAATATGGCACATAAACTCATTATGGAAGCCCTTGGGAAGGCAGAGCTAAATGACAGTGTTTAAAAGAAACACATCTGGGAGAAAGCAGAAAATATCTGTTGATATTACCATTTCATAGCGATTTTAAATGTCTTAAGGCTTGGTCATACCAAGGACGATAACGATACACCAAGTGAAAATAGCCACCTTGTTGGCAGAGGCTATTTACACAAACTCCACCCACCAATGTCTGGTTAAGCCATTCTAAATTACATATTACGATAACAGAAGCAGTGGCATGGAGAGTAAGGTGGGTGGCATTAGCTTTTTAATGCGACTGACCCAAGTTTGAATCCACCTCATTCTTCTCCCTTTTCCCATCACACATCAGCTCGGAGGGGCATTTCTTTTAAATAAAAAAGAAGAATATATTCAGAAAGTGGAAATAAAATATCTAATAGTAGGAATAAAGTGTTTAACAGGTATTGTTAAAGGTGTAGAAGAGGGCTTTAGGGACAGGGATAAGTAATGTCCCACTAAGACAGCATCCATTTATGATTTTAATAAATATAATCATATACACTGAACATGCTGTTATTATTTCATACTGTTTCATAATGTACTACAATACACTGAGGTGCAAATAGTATCTGACACTATTTGCACTAAATATAAATGGCATCTAACAAATATTTACACTCGGTGCAAAGAAAATCATGTGTCATGTACTTTGTCAGAGAAGCTTCAGCGGCGATGGCGGCAAATAGGCAACGACGTTTGTTCCAGCTTGACGGCGCGTGTTCCCTGAAACAGAGCAGAGAGAGTGGCCAGAGCGTTTTTTATTCCTATGGAAGTTGAAAACGCTCGCTCTTCTCCACTCGCTCCGTGCCAGTTTTTTTTTACCTGAGGGAGGGGTTCTAGCAGACCAATCACAGTGCTTGCGGTCCGCGTAGAATTGACGCGTTGTTACATTTTTGAAGAGGTGCAAGTCAGGCTACGGCGTACACTCGATGTAGAAGTATAAATCAGCCTTAAACCCACTGTACGCTTTAGGGGGTCTGTTAAAAGGCAATGGGCTGAGGGGAGGCAAGAGAGATGCGGCGTCCCACTGTTGGACAGTGTTACTGATATATATACTTTTTAACGTCACATTTTGTAATATTTGCATTGTTTTATTTTTGTAATATGGATAGTTTTCTCATCCTATTTTTTTGTGGAGGCACTGCCTCCCTTGCCTCCTCAGAGGAAACGCCCCTGGAGGAAAGATTTCATTGGAATCACTTTCAGAACATTTTTTTCCAGCCAATGAACAATAAAAAATATTGACAGCCAATCAGAATCTACCCTTGAGCATTTAAAGCGACAGAAGACATAACTGATGTGTGTTCTTACAATAAACAGAACGATTATCTTTATAGTTATAGTTATCTTTATAGTTAGCGTTCTTTGTGTGAACGGGCCTTCAGTCCTCATTCATTGTATTAAAAAGAGTGACCAGCACATTATTCAAAAATTCTCTTTTTGTGTTCCACAAGAAAGAAAACCATAGATGTTTGGAACAACATAAAGTGTCATTTTCATTTATTTTCGGGTAAAACTGTTCCTTTAAGTGTGAACACACAAACACGCCTACACACTAAAACATCTGTCCATACACATAAATATAGCCTCCTCTATTATATTCTAAATTCATTTGTATGCAAACACCAGCCACTGACTGGCATCTGTCTTCTCTTGGTTAACACGCTCTCGTTCGCTCCACCTTCTTTCTCTTCCTCTCTGGCTCTCCATCTTTCTTTCTCTCTGTGCTTTCTTCCTTTTACCTTGTCCTCCACTTACATGCACACACATACTTCATAATTCAAAAACATGTCCATTTCCCCAGCAACTGCAAACTGACTGCTGTCTGTCACAAATATCACAGCTCAGCACACATACAGAGTGGACACTAGTAAATCTAAATCCTCTTCGCTGTAGAAGAATCTAACATAATCCCAAAAACACAGCATTTCATGCAGAACGAAAGAACGATGGATATGTAGTGACAAGCACCTGCCTGATGAGATTCATATGATGGGCATACAGTCCCAGAAAGGACATGTATGATCATAATGCACTTTAACCCCTGGCGAACAACACCATAATGAGATCCCCGCTGAGCATTTCCATCTACTGGACCGCACGAACAAGGGAGGGGGATGCCAGTTATGTAATCTGGACATGACTGCCGCTGTTCATATAAGTAAGGCAGGGATGGAGGGAATGAGGCAGAGAGATAGAAAGAGGGAGAAAGACACGTGCCCTGTACTGCCAGCAGGGCACTAAGCATCACCAGATCCAGATATTACAGCGCAGTCAAAAAAACGGAGGTTCTTTAATGATATTATTAGTTCAATTTAAAATCATATTTACCTAATGAAGCCTTTTTATGCTGAAATAGTTCTTTGTGTTGAGGTTTAAGGTTCTTTAGTCTTGTACAAGGCTCTTGTTCTGCTATTGTTACAATTAATCTGATGGTATTTAAAGCCATTTTTCCTCACACAAAGTCTGCTTCATGAAACCTGAATAAACTGTGATAGATCCAGAACCTAATTAGTACAAAAAGCATCTGAAGCATCAGGAGCACAGTTTATGTGACTTAATATCCAAACCAGTCATCCTATCTCCTTCATACACTAACTACTATTAAAAGGACCAAAAAGGTCTATAATAGAGTGCAACTGTGCCCGTCTACTTTTTAAGAGGTTGCAGAAGTACTTTTTCTCCATTCATTTTTCCCATAGGGACTTTAAAAATGTCCTTTTTAAGGCGTTATAAGCTACGGAATCCCATGTATGACATGCAGGGAAAAAGCAAGATATTGTGTCTATGGTTTACCTAAATTAAAGGGTGGAAATTAAATTAGTACATTAATAAATATTAATTAATGGTGCATTATGTAACTTTTTTGTTGTAACCATCAATCCTTCTTCCAAAATGTGTTTTTGTCGTACCCTGATTCACTATGGTAAGACCGAGCAGGATGCTTTTCACGCAAAAATGCGTACATGTGTCACTCGTCCATGCGTATCTCGTCATAACCGTAAATAGAGAAAAGTTGCTCTGGCTACTTTGACACATGTATGAGTAGGGCTGCACGATTTATCGCACGATACGAAAAATAACATTTAACTTACACACGATTATCGCTTAAATGCGATTATGAAATCGCAAAGGCTACAATTATTTTTTTACGTGCAGCTTGTCAATGCAGTATGGCTCCAAATGCTAATCCATCTGAAAGAACTGCGAGTTTTAGTCGCTTATAATGTACATTTGAAAAAGCAACACGCGTCAAAAATCTTTCCAGACATGATAAGCATTTATTAACATCTTGTCTAACAAAAGAAAACATTTAATAACATTTTTACTCCAAACTCACTTCATAACGACTGTTGAGCATTCTTCTGTGAGATGATGTGGCTTCTTACACAGAATAAGGCAGTCGTGTGTTTATTAGTCATGTTTAATTAATCAAAGCATTTCAATCTTCTGTTTATTCAGCTACAGCGATATGATGCGTGTTATCTTCTTCTGCTGCAGGGCATATTTTGAGTTTCTGCGCAAGAGCGCCCTCTGGCTTTCAGATGGAGAAGCATTTACTACTGATCACAGAGCCGTACAGCTCTGACAAGCTGCGCATAAAATAATCGCAGCCTTTGCCAAATTACGTGCGGTTTAATCGCAATAAATCGCGCAGCCCTATGTGCGAGTGGCATAGGTTAGTTATCACAAAGAGCGTGAAAGGTTGACATGGAGCACGCTAAATCTCGAACCTCTGGGAAATCACTTGTTTTAAAAAAAAATGCCAAACAGAGGAGCTTCTGCTTGCAAAAAAAGAACGCAACAGAGCTCGTAATAAAACGAGAATCAAGATTGGCTTGGCTTTTCAGAGATGGCGAGAACTGAGGGATTTTAAATGTTGTTAAAGTGATGCAGAGATGGCGTTTCTATTACTCAACAGGTAAGGTAGTATATTGAACAGATAAATAGCTCTCTAACAGATTTCATTGTAAAGCATTATTTATTACTCTAAATTCATTATTTACAATATACTATTGTGAAGGGTCATTTCATTATGGTTGTTGTAGCACTGTGCTAGAATATAATTTCCTGGAAGTACCGTGTCAGTTAATTAACGAGTATAGCTACAGTAACGTCTTGAGCTAGTCAGCTTGAGATCCTTTCAGTCTAAACTGGTTATATCTTTTAAGCCTGCTAGTGAATGTTTTATGAGGAGTAGGATAACCATATTCATCCGCAGAGTCATGCAGTGCCGAAGCAAAACCAAAACAATATTCTTCTGCAAAATGCATGCAGTTTTGTTTTTTAACTGCTAGAAGGCCAAAAGTTACATAGTGTACCTTTAATAAAACATGGCCACAAATTAATACATCATGGAAGTAAATTCTTAATTTGTGGCCACAATATCCAATTTTTCTTCCACATATCATGGGCGGGGCTCCGTAATAAGCCATGAACCAAAACAGACAGATCACAACATTACAAACTTTGAATGATTTGAAATATTTGTAATTTTACAAAAAGACAAAGCATTACAAATGACAATCGAATTAAAAATGGAGAAATATAAAACTATTGATTTAAATATGTTGATTAAAAATATACAGAATCAATATATTTTAAGTTTATTGCAAAATATACATACATACAAATATTTGAGAGCGTTTGAGAGTGCTGCAGTGCTTTATGGAAGTGGACAGGTGCTATAGAGTTTGTGTGGTGCAATTTAATTGTTTTGATTCAATGATTGGAGAGTTCTTTACAGAATCATGGGTAATGTAGTTTTTTTTTCCCCCGAAAGGAAACGCTGTTAAACACAATTACAAATAAGTTGAAACAATGTGGGCTGATGGCTTCAACAAAAGCATACACCATTGAATAATAACCTCATAGCTCACAAGTAGGTCTGTCTTTAAAGGTTTATAAGTTATTGTTAAAAATCATTTCCCCAATGGAGAATATAAATGGGATTTTTATTTCCAGAACCCGACTGTTGTACACTCTATAATACCTGTAGAATGCTACTGTTAGCTGATTGGCTGATGAGAATGTGCACAGTCCCAAACCCTTCACTAGTCCTGAGCTGTGACGTAAAAGACAGCAGACAAGGATAAATTTAAGTCCATTTTGCATTTTTGAGCATTAGTAAAACATCTGCTATAATATAATTAAATATTTGCAATAGTTAAAATATGTTTCTTGCAAACAATTGTGAAAGAGACATAAAAAGTGTGTAATTGGCCTTCAAAAGGACACTTAAATTGCTGTTTGAAATATGCATCATTAGTGGCGCACAAACTCACATATTTCACCTGCAAAAATGGCAATACCATAGCCTCTATCTGCAATGCTCAAATCAAATGGACTGAACTCATTTTTACTGATAACATGTCTGACAGAAAAACAAAAAAAGGTGGGGGTTTGTAGTCAGAGAGAGAATGCTGGGAAAGTTGAAGCGGAGGGTGTGTGTGAAGGGTGTTATATTCTTCTTAATATTCTATGAGCTCTGAGAGAACATATTTCACGTCATTGAGATGGTTTATACAGCGTAAAGTGCCTTACCACAGCACAGCATTATCATATTCATCTTTCTAACACAAACTAAATCATAAACACTGGAATTTAAAATTAAAAATTAAAGCATCGCTATTAGCATACACATCAGCATACTAGGTGTTGTATGATAATAGGCCTATAGGCTAAATACTACTGCTAATGCTCAGAAGTTTGCATGAAGGTTAGGCTACAGGTTCAATTCCACAAGGCAAGATCAAAGATATGAAAACTTACTGAGAATGCAATATTATATCATCATTGAGCCCCTGAGTAAGAAATCCAATACCACAGTGCATCATTGTTCTTGGAATTAATGTACTATATGTCAAATTGTACAGAAAAAAACACCTGTTTAATGGCAATTACCTTATAGTTAAAGACCACAAAACAATACTATCTGTACTATGTGTATCTTTTCATTAAAGAAGTATATTCTTATTTTAATCTATACCTTCCATATACAATGATGTAGGCTAACAGAGGAAGTCACATCACACTGCAGGAAGATATATTACACCAGAGTTACACAATGTTATTATAGACTGTATTAATAATTAAAAAGCACATGGGTGATTGTAATGACTTGAAATGGCATTGTTTTGGTGACTAGACCAGATGTATTTGATATAAAGCAATTAGAAGTAATAGAAAAACCATAACTATTAAACTGGCTGCTTAAAGAAAATTCTGATTGGATTTAATTCAGGATAACATCTGAATTGGGCATAAAATGTGTCCTTTCCCCTAGACAGATATTTATTGTCAAAACAGATCGATGCGACATGAACTGATATGATGCTAACAATTTAAACCTTTTTACAAAAAAGTACTCCTACAGTATCATGATGGTGCTTTCATAATTATCATGGTACTGAATGATTACTATATTAAAGTCAGCATGAAACGGTAGTTGCAATAGTCTTTTCTTCCCTATTGTAACAAATATCCAAGCGAAACAGCAACAAGAAAATATGTAGGGCGGGACTTTATTTAGTCCATCAGGAATTGATTGGATCATTGTGGTTTGCTATTGCTGTGATGTCATGTGATTGACAGGTTTTCCCGCCCTCGCGCCAGTAAACACGTCATCAGAGAAGAGATGTTGCTGCAAGAAGGAGGGGAAGTTATTTTGATATTTAAAGATTACGAGGGCACATGAATTTTTAAAAAAAAGGGAAAAAAAGATTTGCACAGATAAATCATGTATAATAAATACTGCAATATTCCATAAAAAATAAGAATTGTCAATTTTGATTTCATGGTGACTAATAATATCATGTCTGTACTTTTTTGATATTGGTCACTAAAACACTTAATAAATTGTATAAATGTATACCTTATAAAGTACAATAACTTGAAGTGTAGAATTACAACATATATATTAATCATTTAAGAAGGGTTTTTAACTTGAAACCAACACTAAAAGAGAAAACACATTTTTGTAATTGGACTTTTGGCTGAGATATAACCCCTGTGACAACTAGCCCCGGCCTCACCTATCACTTTTTGGTTGTTTAAATAATAATAACACGTTAAAGTGTTACTAAAATAAAGAACTGTGACTGATTATGACAGGAATCTAGAGGGAGTTTGAAGAGCTCAGAAGTGGTGGGCTATCTCTTTAATAGTACAAGCTACTGTGAGATATTCAGCAGTGCTGCAATCTAAAATGGCTTTGGACAAAACTACCCAACACAGCCATGTGTTTCAGTGGCAGAGAGATCCTGAATAATGTTTTCAACACATTTAATATAGCATGCGGACTACCGTCTGTATTCATAATGTTATAGTGCAGACGACCGCACGAGCACGAGCCAAAATGACATTTACAACCAAAGCAGCAACGTAAACATATAAACCGTCTAAACAACCGTATTGTAACACATTTAAAGGCATTTCTGACCAAACCATCCAAAACCTCACCTATCAACACAACATGCTCTCAGACCAGCTGAGCGCGTGCACGAAAACAAGCGATGGACAGCGACTCTACCTCTTCCGCCGCTTCTCCGTTAAAAGATGATTCCCGTAAAGACAGCCGCGTCCAACTGTGTCATATTAAGGGGCGGCTGACGGCTCCGGTCCGCTGTCCGTGCTATCCGGGCTTAAAACGGTTCATTAGCGACCGTCGGGAAGAGAAAAGCGCTCGAGCGGGCGGTACTGAGGAGACCGCACGCGCGCGCACGCACTCACTCACTCACTCACACACACTGCTGGAAGAGCGCAGCACACGAATACACTCTGCCTTTAGCGCGCGCTTTAAGCGCTCTTCATCTGTATCTGTGTGCTGGATCAACGCAGAAGATATGTGAACACCACTGGCCTATTATATATCTCTTTACCACACACACTCACAGAAGCACGCACAAGTGCAGAGCCAGTGTAGCTTACAGCAGGACAGTCGTGCATTGGTTCACTTTGAGACCTCTGTCATGTAAATACACATCTCTCATGCCCAGTGCTGCGAATCTGCATTTTCTGCGTTATCTTCCAGGTGAGCATCACCCATCCGCCCTGGAGGGCCATGACTGGAGCTGACAAGGTCAAATAAGGTGTTTTTGAATTCTCTCTCACACACACTCCCTTCCCCCATCACTGGCCACATTTACGTAAACATTATTTTCTCATTAAGGTCGATAAAGGATTGTGACAAGTTACACATCAGAATATTCCTGAGTAATTTAAACACCTCAATTCTCATTCATGTCCTTAAAGTGAAAAGGATGAAAATTCAAGGATGAAAATTAAAATTCACTCTATTTTCTAAATGCATGTTATTAATCTTATTGTGAACAATTCATCCATGTATATGTCTGATTTAAAAAAATATATATACAGTAGCTAACTATTCGCTTTCTGTATGACCCAGAATTACCTTCGATGAGACATACGCAGATTAATGTTGAGTTACAATGGATATCACAAATACATTTTTTACACGACCCAAAATTCTGATTAATATAGGCATAAGCATATGCAAGTGGTCTGATTCAGATTTCAAGAAACTGGAATATTGGATTCATCTCATGGAAATCAAGTTAATGTCTTTATGTCACACTTACATAATTACAAAATTCTGATAAACATTAGAATATTTTTGCACATATAAACACAATCACAACTATATACATATATACTATATATATATATATATATACGTACATACATACATATACTCTTCAGACACCCTTTTCATTTGTCATAATGTTTATATATATATATATAAAATCAGTATGACAAATGAGAAAGGTGTCTGAATAGCAGTAGTATTCAGCAGAGATTCTGTGTGCAACCAGTGGACACTTTACTATCCCATGAGGCCATGGATCAAAGAACATCCGGGTCAAAAGACAATTCCAACATGGCAGATGTATTATGCCCGGGAATGTATTTATACTACACATCTGCATATCTAAGGAACATGCTTCATCAATGGTCGAGAATTCAGTACATACTCAGCTTATGTCTGTGTATTACATGCTTTAACAGATATCTGCGATTTGACTGCAGAAGATGGATTTGTTAATCAGAATCCCTTGTGAGAAACCCTGTGAACCCTCTCTCTCTCATTCGCGTGTGTGCTCGCTTACTCTTTCCACCAGTGAGTGAGCCCGACCAATCGTTTATCTCCCACTGTGCAGTGGCTGGACCGTTCCCAGCAGCCCCGGCCAATCAGAGATCAGGGATGCAGGAGCAGCAGGGTATTAAGGAGGATTATTTGGACAGTTCAGGGTTTCCCCAGGTTTTGCAATGTAACAATAGAACAAGACTGCCCTCTGTGCCTCTCACCGGTATCGCACAATTACTAAAATGCCAACAGAAACAAATGAATGCCGTGCATAAATACAGCAGCGTGTCCAGCAAAGACGATGAGATTCGAGAAAGAAATATACATGGAAATAACATTACAAACTCTTAAACTAGATGGAAAAACAAGCTTGACTTGTTTGGATACTCATTAGACTGCTGCCTGGCAACCGTAGCAAATATTAAGTGGGCTGTCATTCTCCTGTTTCTGTCCTTGTCTCCCTTAGTCTCTCCCAAAAGAGCCCTCTGCTGTCTCATGGGACATCTAGCATTGCATAACCACAGCCAAATATGGCAACACTGTAGTATATAAACCTGCGCTGATTCCCATCTCTAAAAGGCACATCTAGACCCTGAGTACATCGCAGGGCTGATTAACATCTCTAAAACACTCCAGCCAAGTAAATGTTATTTGCCCTGAGTATAAGTGAGTAATTTCCATCCTCTTCAGATCTGAAGCAGAAAACGTGTCTGTTCATAAGAACTGTAGGTTAAAGTGAAGGATCGATTTTATCTTTGTTAAATAAGAGACTGGAGCCGACTGAATGGCTACTTTGCCACAAAAAGACCCAATGGTATGTGCAATTTGAACTTTCGTTAAGCTCCAAATGATAAAGTCAAATGATAAATGTTGATCTGTTACTCAAAGAAATGCCACAGGTGCTCCTAACTGCATAAAGCTTACAACAGGACACCAAGTGACTTCAGAAAGTGGTAAGTGATTTTTTTAATTTATTTATTTATCTATTTTTTTTTTTTTTGTGAAAGAACAGATGGAGGGTGTGGTGTAAAGGAGGGGTGGAAAAGGGTAGAGGAGGGAGTAGGCCAAGTCCTCAGAAAACCAAACCATGATCAGGACACAGACTAATCCAATAATGCCTAGACCACAGCTCTGCGGTTGAAGCAAAACTACAACATCACTGGCAGATTAATATATTAATTTAATTTCTAAAATCTAAACTAAGCTAATCTCAAAAACATATACAGTACAGTCCAGTTCCCAAAAGCATCATAAGCCTAAGTCGATTGTAGAACCATTGCCACCAATGGAGCTACAATCAACTTAGGTTTACGATGCTTTTGGGAAATGCTGCCCAGGTCAAAATTCTTGGCACCCTTGGTAAATATGAGCAAAGAAGTCTGTGAAGATTGTTTATCCATTTGATCTATCTTGCAAAAATGTAAACTTTCATCACGATACAGCACAGCCTCTCGTACCTTATTGCTTTTATAAAACGGTTACCACACAATACAAATATTAAAGGCAAAAAATATGTATCAATGCAACCTTCATGAAGTAAAATCACTAAAAACCTTCCTTCCACCGGAAAAAATAGTTTCTGATCGTGAACAGCAACAGAAGTTACATTATTATGCCATTAGATGGCAGAAAAGACTGTCTTTATAAGTGTGTCAGTCAGTAGCAAGACTTTTACATTGAAAAGACACAAGACGCAACTGACAAATGCTTTGACTAGTGCTGTCAGTCACAGGAAAACCCCTTAACTGTTAAAAGGACAAGATAATACATCGGACATTTAAACAGATTTTTTATTATGAACATAGGACTGACCTGAAGGAAAATGCTAAATCTGAATGCAGGTAATAAACTCGCTCTCTCGATCTCTTTCTCACAATACTCTTCTACATAATACAGTAAACTTCAATGAACAATATCAATTGAGAACAAACAGTTTATGTTGCTAAGAGTGTTTGCTAAGGGTGTTGTGTAGTGATACACAGAACCGTTGGGTGAAGCGGTCATAGCCGTGTTTTATCATGAATAAAACACAGCTATTGACCAATCAGAATCAAGGACAGGAACTAACCGTTTTATATATATACATATATGATATTGAGCTTCAAAGTTTGCATTCCATACTCCTTTGTAGATAGAACCTTTTTGTTTTCTAAAAAAAAGCCCCAAAATGTACACAACTTAAAAAAAAAAAAAAAAAAAAAAAAAAACATCACATAATATATATAAGTTGTCATAGAATAAGAATATGTGAATAACTCAATTTTGACCAAAATGTCAGACAGAACCTTATAATTCCAAGGTGACCATATTATTATCACATTCTAGTCCACACAACATCTACAAACCAAAACACAAACAATTAATGATAATCTATGCTGTGGTGTATTTTTTGATTAGACTTACCTTATCCTTGGTCCTGCTTGGTCCATTGGTTCTGTTAGAGATGACTGACAGCTGTTTTTGGACCCACTGTAACTCCCTTTGGGGCTGTTTTAATACCTCCACCTCACACTGCCTTTCAACCCCCATCATCTCCTACAGGACAGATTCACAAAAGGAGAGTTATAACACCATCAGTTTAACTAACATGTAATGTGCAACAGGGGTAAAATTACTATCATTCATGATCACTATCCTCGTGGTGTGACAGTACAAGTATTAAGTCTCTGTCTTAGTCTCAAATATAAAGGATTTACAAAACAAAAAAATGAATAAACAAATAAAAACACAAACAATTTTGAGATGAGTAAAATTCCACATCTGGCTATAATTTGATTAGTGATCATGTATGATGCTAAATAACAGAACTAGGCCTAAATAACTTGGCCTAATATTACATTCTCTTGTTTATTTAACTTGATGGCTTTCATGTAAAGGTGCTCTTATTTCTGTTTTATTCCAGCGGTCCTGAACTCTATACTGACACCCAGTGGCGTGGATGCATGAAGATTTTCATTAACTGCTGTTGTTTCACACAGAATAAGTAAGCTTACGAAGCTTTACGAATCTTTTGTTTCGAATCAGTGGTTCGGAGCATGTATCAAACTGCCAAAGTCACATGATTTCAGTAAATGAGGCTTCGTTACGTCATAAGTGTTTCGAAATGTTTTGAAATTTCAATGGTCCAGGTGACTTTGGCAGTTTGACACGCTCCGAACCACTGATTCGAAACAAAAATTCGTAAAGCTTCATGAAGCAGTGTTTTGAAATCGCCCATCACTAGATATTGTTGAATAAAGTCGTTGTTTTGTTTTTTTGGCGCACAAAAAGTATTCTTGTCGCTTTATAATATTAAGGTTGAACCACTGTAGTCACATGAACTCATTTAAATACATCTTTAGTAGCTTTCTGGGCATTTGAAAGTGTTAATTATCTTGCTGTCAATGCAGGCCTCACTGAGTCATCGGATTTTATCAAAAATATCTTAATTTGTGTTCCGAAGATGAATGAAGGTCTTACAGGTGTGGGACGACATGAGGGTGAGTAATTAATGACAGAATTTTCATTTTTGGGTGAACTAACCCTTTAAAAATGTAAAGACATGAACAAATTTAAAATGTAACAACAGCATTCTTTAGACTTGCCATTTCTATAGTAATTTGTAGATACACTTTGGGGTCAGTAAGAATTTTTTTTTCTTTTCTTTAGAGTACTTTTATTCACACTGATCAAAAGTGACAGTGAAGATTTACGATTTATAATGTTACAAAAAATTATATTTCAAATAAATGATGTTGAACTCTTTTACTATGAACTCTGTATACTTTCCTTTCAAAGAATCCTGAAAAAAAATGTATCATGGTTTCTACCAAAATATTAAACAGCACAACTGTTTTCAACACTGATGATAATCAGAAATGTTTCTTGAGCTCCAAATCAGCATATTAAAATTATTTCTGAAGGATCATGTGACACTGAAGACTGAAGTGATGATGCTGAAAATTCAGCTTTGCACAGGAATTTCACAATGGTAATTTTTACTGTATTTTAATCAAATATTTCAACCATGGTAAGCATAAAAGATTTCTATCAAAAATTTCAAGAAATCTTACCAACCCCCTAAACATTTGAATAGCAATTTAAATATGACACATAGCAGTAAAACAGAGAAACAAAAATGCTACAACACTCCCCAGTCTCCTCTACCCACGCATACACAAACTCAAGCATAACTCACACAAAATGCGCACACATACAAACACTTTTTACTTCATGCATACAAACCCCCCCAGACGTCTGACATCATGCACAGACCCCTAGTGTAGTCAAACACACACACACACACACACACTGAGCCATATCACATAAGCATGAACATTAACATATCCCCTGCATGCACAACATAAATCATTCTTATAACCACATCTATGCATAGATGATATTTTACAGTTTGATTCCTTATGAATCCTATAATCCCCAATAATCTAAGAAAACATAATACATGCAAACCCAAAGACGATACAAATACACTTAAAAGCATAAGATTTAGTGTACAGTACATCCAGAAATCAATCCACAGGCTATAATCTGCAAATCAATTAGGTCTTAATCCACACATCCGTACATACCATGGCCCATAATCTATGAATAATCTACACACTGGCACCCCTGCTCTCTGTGAACTCCAGCAAACCGCTCCATGTCCTGCTCTTAAGCGTGTTTACCCACAGTGCTCCAGTCATGCTCCGCTGTGGCTGACGGTGATGTCACAGAGCCAGCGTGCCACAGGCCGCGTGGGATTATTAATGTCTGTACTTCGCTGCAGTTACATAAGAATGGCCGCTGGATTATATTGTTACTGTACAGAAAATGGCCGTGAAGGAAGCGGCTTGAGGAGAGACAGAAGAGGGAGAAGCCTTCACAGGGGGTGTACATAATCTCCTCTGAAAGCACTGCATCTTAAATGAGTCTGACTAAATGATAACGGAGGAAGCAAGTTGCTGAACAGATGCGCGGTGTAGTACTGCTGAGAGGCCACATGGTTTGCCTGGAACAGGGCAGGGGCTATGAATAGAGTCACTCGATAGCAGTCCGTTGGAAACTGAGGACGCTGCCTGAGGCAAGAGCTGCAGAACAATCCATCCCCTCGGAGCTTACAGAGAAGCCTGCTGGAGCTGCACAAGGGTCAGGCCACGATATATGCAGTTACTTTTGTGTCTTTTTTATTCAAACATACTGTGAATTGCGAAAATAATTAAACAACTGACAGTGGCAGCAGAACAGCAATTTTCTGTGCGCGTGATGAGCACTGCACAAAGAAAAACAAAGATTTACTCACACCGCAGTGAGTTTTCCTACCACTTATTACAGCATATTAAAACAGCATTTTGTTTGCGATCTTTTATTTACGAAATAATTAGTTTTGCTCTCAAACAGAGTATGTTTGATAACATAAAAAGACACAAAAGTAACTCCCTAACAGGAGTGTTCCTCATGAAAATGCGTAAACAATGACTTTAACAATGAATAACTGATACTAGGTTTAACTACAGTATGTCATTAAAGGCCTTTTTTTTTTTTTAGCACATCGACATCAATCCACTTTTTCATTCCCAGCATGGTTTTCCTTCCAAATTTTCCTTGCTGTATAAGCAAATATGCTATTTTAAATCAAATTTTTTACATTTTATTTTATTACATTTAAAAACTTTACATATTTTAAATTTAGTGGACATACTTTATCAAATTGTGTCCCCAACCCAAGAATCAACCCTGTTACAGTCATAAATAAAAGGGACTGTAAGGGCAAAATATGATGGCAAAGCTGAATTTTCAGCATCATTACTTCAGTCTTCAGCCACATGATCCTTCAGAAATCATTCTAATATGCTTATTCTTATTATTATGGTTGTTGAAAACAGTTGTGCTGCTTAATGCATCTTTGCCAAATAAAGCGGGGCAAAAATACTGACCCCAGACATTTGAACAGTAGTATATCTCAAAATATTTTAATTAATTTAATAAATAATTTTGAGATGGCACAAAGTCATTAAGAATTAAATATCTTCTATAACTGATAGACTGAACAACACATCAGTCTTTCAGCTGTCCTGTTTCACAATATACCATACTATAAAGTCCATGTTATTGACTGATATTCTATGAAACGACTGCACATTTTCTTCCATGCTTTTGTTTATCCATAAAAAAATCCACAAAAATTCATAATTTTAATCCATTTCCTTCACTTTGTGCATCCTCCCGTTTAATTAATAAAAGGAATTTTTCTATGTTCAATGTTAAAGGAACAAGCAGCTGTCATTTCAAAGAACTAGTCAGAATACTAAGTCAACTAGAGTTAAAAATGTCTATTCCATAATTAATTTTATTAGTTGTACATGGGTCTTGTCTTGTTCTGAAACTTCATATTAAATTAAAACTTCAAACATATGGGTTACACTCTTAAAAATTAAAGGTTCCAAAAGTTTTTTTTACAGCGATGCCCCAAAGAACCTTTCAGTGAAAAGAACCATTTTTTCCTTAGTGTGAAGAACATTTTAATAATCTCAAGAACCTTTTTCCACTATAAAGAACATTTTGTGCAATGAAAAGGTTCCATGGATGTTAAATGTTCTTCATGGAACCAATAAAGAACCTTTATTTTTATGCAGCATTTGGTAACTATTGGATTCAACTGAAAATCAACCTCTCTGAAAGGTTCACAACGAAAATCCTCATTCATACCTATAATACACTCACGTTTTCCTAGTTGTCCTTCCCTGTGGCTTCCAGTACGCTGCTGCTCAGCCAAACAATGACTCACACAGAGAATGAGAGAGGAGCACTGACTGTCTCATCACTGTTACAAACACTCACTCCTGTCTCCCCTTTCAGCTTCATCTTTTTATTCACTCACCCTAACCAGGTCAGGTGAGATTTTAATTTATTTATTTCTCACTGGCTCTCTCTCTCATGTGTGTGTGGATGCTCTCTTTACTGTCTCTGAGGCAGGAACATTTCAGTTACATAATGTCTGTGCTTCTGCCCACTCACAGCTCAATAGCAGAGATAGGATGTCCTGAAAGTGTCACGTCATGAGAGGCATTTATTCAGCTTTTATCATACTGTGTATGTGCATATGGATTTCACATTTAGCATCTAGACTGTCTAATGTGTGTGAGTGTGTTTGAAAGAGATGTTCACAGCTGTTGTGCATCCAGGGTAAAATCCCATGAGCATCAATATATGCACCTGCTTCAGCAATGTCACACATACTGAGGTTCTCATGGTAACGGTGAGGGTGATGTCATCAACAAAGGGTTTTGAGGACTTCTCATTAAAACAATGGTATAGTGATTTCTGGACATTTTGGATATATGTAATTATCAGTTGATCAATACCTTGCAAGAGAAGATAATGTAAATAATGAAGCCTTTTATGTTTTTTGATTTGTTTGTTTGTTGTTGTTTTTTTTTTGGGGGGGGGGGGGGGGGGCAGTGCTGTAGAGGAATCAATATTTAACTACTATTAAAAAGTTTGTGGTATGTAAGATTTTTTTAAAGGAGCCTTTTATATTCATAAACAGTGTTGGGGAAAGTTACTTCTAAAAGTAATGCATTACAATATTGCGTTACTTCCTAAAAAAGTAACTAATTGCATTAGTTACTTTTTATGAAAAGTAATGTGTTACATTACTTTTGCGTTACTTTTTCTCACCTGGGCTGGGCTTGCTTGTTTGTTTGTTTTTTAATAACAACAATAAAAGTTCTATTTTGGGCAAATGTTCAGGCCCTTTCACACCAAAAGTTAAATGAGTAAGCCTCAAGCTGAAGGAAATGCATATTTACGCCTGTGCAGTAGAGGGCGCCGCTCAAACCTGCTGTTCTGGATTAAAGAATAGGATACAGGAGATTAAATCTCTTATTTTTAAATCTAACCTAAAGTATGTTTTGCTTATTAGTATGGTTGAATTAGATCATTGAAGGTCAGCAGCAAAGACATTACTTAATAAAGTGAGATTAAATACATAAAGTATATGTGTAATGTAATATAGTTAATTATTACAGGTTTATGTACAATTCTGAGATTGCATTTCATTGTTTTTATTCATTTTGAGGAATACTGAATATTTCCATGCAAGTGAGATGAATAAATGCATGTTCACATTTAGTCTAGAACTGCAATAACCATCATGTTCACACAGCGCACACAACGCCTCTGCACTTTATTTCTCTCAACATGGGGACAGGAGAGCTGTAAGTCAATAAATGTGAAAAAGTAACTTATTTTGTTGTAAATTGAAAAAGTAATGCGTTATTTTAGTTGCTTGAAAAAGTAATCCGATTACGTAACTTAAGTTGTAATGCATTACCCCCAAAACTGTTCACAAAGGATGCATTTATTTGATTTAAAATACAGTAAAAACAGTAATACTGTGAAATATTATTACAATTTAAAATAACTGCTTTCTGTTTAAATATATTTTAAAACGTAATTTATTCCTGTGATGCAAAGCTGAATTTTTAGTATCATTACTCCAGCCTTCAGTGTCACATGATCAAGAACAGCATTTAAAAATATTTTTTGTAACAATGTAAATGACAGTCTTTACTGTCTCTTCTGATCAATTAAATGTTTTTGCTGAATAAAAGTAGTCATTTTCAAAAGAAAAAAAAAAATCCAAACTTTTGAACAATTGTATGCGATAAACATTCACCAATAACAGAAAGATACAGTATAACAGTTGTGAGCAGTGAGCAACTCATTTATTTTACAATACACTTTGTGAACATTTGACTATATAGTTCCTTTCAGATACAGTCATGTAAGAGACAAAAAGGAACAACATTAAGTGATTAAAACATGTTTTATAACATGGTTCACAGATCTGACATCATATTGTATGGAGCCAACTGTCATATTGAACACTGTCAAACCATTGTGTAAAAGCTGAAACAAAATATTTTGAACTTGTGATTCTTGAATACAATACAATTCCCTTTTTTTTATTTTTTTATTAAAACATCTTAGGTGCACTTCGTTGGATTGCATTTAACTCCACATTGTCAGTCAGACCTCCCAAGGCACAAAGTACCCAGAGTTAAATATCGTAATATAACAAAATATTACTCAATTGTGCAAAATTTACTTACTAGCATTGAATAAATAAAAGACATAATTACCTCTGGTTGTTGTAGTGAAGTGGCAAAGCATATAAGTCAAAGAGGAAAGTCTTTGACCACAATTCATTGCCATTTTCTACACAATTCACCGGTAATAAATTCAAGAGCAGTTAAGTATACAGCAGGACAAAAAACTAATTCTCTCTTTTTTCAAAAGGCACAGTAATGGCAAAGGAAAGAAAGCTTTGCTTTAGGTGACTAATCACCGTAAATTGCAGTGACGATGATGACGACGAGAAGAATGATGCACACGGCTCCACAAATGGCAACATAGACCAATTTCTATGACAGAGAGATAAAGAACAACAAAAATTACCAGTATGTATAAAACTAATTAACAAATGTAAATTTACCCGTTTTTGTAAGCAAAAGCATATGCATCCCTTTTTTGTCATTTTAAGTTGTAATAATACAATATTACTGTTTTCCTGTATTTTTGATTAAATAAATGCAGCCATGGTGAGCATAAGCAAGTAAACTGGTATTGATAAGAGCATATCTTTCTTTGAAACCTTTAAAATGACATAATTGTTACCACATTCAAGCTAGGTTTAAAGAAAGGCAAAGTGAAATTAGGCTAGATGAGAATGTTAGTGATTGGGCACTGGCTGTTACCTTGGAAACCATGCTTAGGCAGGATTGGCTGCGTTAGAGCTGGAGGAGGCGGAGTTAGTTGTGGTTTTAACAGACAGTCCCACAGATAAGCCAATTATTAGTGCGACCACAGCAAGAACGGAAAAAACAATAAGAGCAAGAATGATGTATTTCTGTACAAGACAAAAAGAAAGTGTTATAATGATTGCATTTATTTAAGCACATGGTAACATTTCAAAATTCTGTAGAACAGAATATTCTTAAGACTGTAGTACATATTGTGACAGAACAAAGGTAAAGAGCTCTACACATTCCAATTATAAAATTCATTATAAAATAGTCCCATTTATTTTAGGGCTGTATTATTTCTGAATATTACAAACTCTGATTGGAAGCAAAAAAGGAGTATTATATAACGAGGCTTCTTAAGGCTGGAATACACTACATGGCTTTTGCCACGATTTAATGTCAGTTGTCGAAAGTCAGAGCCATTCTGCAGATTTTGAGCAGTCGGAGTTGACAGATTTCGCAGAAAATCTTGTAGTTTATGACGGACACAGACTCTTTTAGAGTTAGGGCCAGTTCACACCAAGAACAATAACTATAAAGATAACTATAACGATAACTATATTTGCATCCACACCAGTGAACGTTAATGGTCTGTTTATTCTAAGCTCATGCGCTACGGTTTCAAAGTGTGTACAACATGTTTTTGCTGTTCTTGTTGCATTTACACGGCTTTAACCAGCAGATGTCCTCAGCATACTATGTTTTGAGTGAATAGCTAGTGTAAAAACATCGCCTAGTCTTTTTCACTGCAACTTCAAAAGAAGCAAGACAATGTTGTCGAAACTAGCACTGGATACCTGAGGTAATTTTATGTTACACTATTTGCTAGCCTGGCATAATGATCTCATTACTTCTCACCATTTATTCCAAGGGCATGTCCGGTTGTTTTCCATATATCCATTTTCTTTAAAGTATCCTTGAAAAGGGGTTTTGACTTGTCAAACAGTGCTGGATTTTTCTGGACCTCGGCGATTAACTTCTCCGCAATGTCGTCTGCCATTTTAAAGGGGACCTATTATGCAAAATTCACTTTTGCATGGTGTTTGGACATAAATGTGTGTTGGCAGTGTGCGTACACAACCACCCTATAGTGACAAAAATCCAACCACTCCTCTTTTTTTAATCCCCATTAATCATAAGCAGTGTCTCAGAACAAGCCGTTTGCAGGTACTCCTGAAATCTGAGCCGCTGAAAACGAGGTGGATTCATTTTGTTTTCGAAGAAAATGCTCGCTGGCTTGTACTAAGTGGATAAAAACAAGGACTAGTGGATAAAAACAAGAAGACAATATAAGTTATAACCATAATTAAACTAAACTATACCTGATCTATCTCCATGCAGCATATATTCGCAGTTTCTGACATTATAGTGCATCCTGACTGACTCCTGACACCGGAGAATGAGCTCTTGAAGCTCTGCCTTCTTAGACGAGCGCAGCAGCTCATTTGCATTTAAAGGGCACACACTGAAACGGTGCGTTTTTGCTTAACCCCAAAAGTGGCAAATTTCAGATGCTATAATAAATTATCTGTGGGGTATTTTGAGGTAAAACTTCACATACACACTCTGGCGATATCAGAGACTTATTTTACATCTTGTAAAAGGGGGCATAATAGGTCCCCTTTAAATGTGCGAGACCTTAAAATTAGATTAAAATTAGAACGACTTGAAAGTTGTGATCCCCAGATGTTTAGTGTACAATGCCATTTTTCTGTAACCATTTAAAAAGTTGGCAAATGTGTGATGCCTAGTGTTTTAATATCTGTTAAAGTTGTGTTGTGCATTCCAGCCTTTAATCTCAGAGCTCATCAGTTTCTCTATGGAGAACTGTGTGATTTGTGGAACTCTACTATAACACTCAATTGCCAGGTGAGATGATATTCAAAAATATCTGTATCCTTTCTGGTTTAATAGATTATAGGTTTTGTTATCTTACCCTGCGGGCCTGTGTCTGGTACCTGACAGCTTTCTTGGTCTCCACTTTAGCATGACCGACGTATTCTACTGCATTGTTTACATTCTTTTCAATGTTGTTAATCATCTCACCCTGTACAAAGTAAATGAGTGAGTTTATGAATGAATGCTCTACAAGTTCTAGTAACAACTAATAAGTGAACAAACAACAATAAAGATTACTGATCACTGTACCTGGGTCTCAACAAGCATGGCCATGTCTACAAACATGTCATGAAGCTCTTTAATGCTGGCCTCCAACCGCAAGATGTCTTTATGTCTAGACTCGATCTCATTAAGGGCCTGACGGGTTATCTGAGAGTCGGAGATGATCTGAAAACAAAGGATATCTTTTAACAGCCTCTAGGAACTTAAAAACAATGATAACACTACATAAACATTAAAGTGACAGATCATCCAAAATAAGACAATTGTGTCATCATTTACTCACCCTTATGTTAAAAACCTGTAGCACTTTATTTCTTACGAAAAAATTGAGAAATGTAAAAGAACTGTACTTGTTAAAGAATCATAAATAATAAAAATGCACTAAATCAGCATATTAGAATGATTTCTGAAGAATCGTGTGACATTGAAGACTGGACATTTTTTTTTTAAATTGCAATAATATTTCACAATATTACTGTTTTTACTGTATTTTTTTTTTTTTTTTATCAAATAAATGCAACCATGATGAGCAGAAGAGACTTCTTTGAAAAACAATTTAAAAATTTTTACTTACACTAAACTTTTGAATGGAAGTGTAATTGCTTAGAAAAAAAATTCTCAGTTTGTACTTCATGTTAGAAATATGGGTTCACAATTAATGTAGTTAATGATGACAGAATTATGATTTTTGTGTGAGTTGCAGAGAAACAGCCAGCAGAGGGTGCTAATTCTGCATAATTGTTGAAAAGATTTGTTGCTCTCATGTCATGTTACAAAAACAGTAAGATGAGAAGCCAAAGGAAATTGGCTCTGGATGAGAGCTGCGGTATTTTAATATTCCTTCCTTCAGCCTACAGTAAGACTGGAAGTAGTCATTTCGAGAAGCAAACTTACATCAGAGGTGAAAATGGAAGGGTTTCTAGTCTCCAGCATCTCTTCCAATTCCTCATTAGTTGTAATTCTTCCAGCTACAAAATTCAAAGTGTAATAGATCAGAAAAACAACACTTCTCACGAACTGGCCTATCCTGTTTAGGCCATTATTTGTTTGAGAAATGGCTGTCTGTGTGTGAATTTGTCATGGGTAAACATGAGATGATGACCAGTAATTGCTAATAGGCTAGTCCATTTAGATAATTGTTTGGCTTTGTGTCATGGAACAGTGTATGTGTGTACCATGTGCTTGTACATGTGTGTGTGGTCAAGTATGCCTTAGGGACTATTTTGATTCTCCTGGGAAAATGAGAGGGAACATTACAATGGCTGAAACCATCAATGCAAAGGCCACTGGAAAAATACACACACATTCAAACAATATAACCCCTAAACAGTGGACCAGTGCACATATTCATACTTGTATATATAAAAACCATGGAGGGGGACATGAAAAAAGCTTTGCTCTTGATCCTAGTATCCCCCAGCAGGCCACATCTCACTACATACTAATTGAACTTCAAATAGTGACTTCAAACAGCACAAAACAAATACATAAATCAAGCCCCCCCACAAAAAAAAAAAAAAACCTTTCATTGATTTTTTTTTTTTCTTCTTCTTCTTTTTTTCCCCTAAATGCAAAGTTGAGATAAGTGGTTCTTTATGCAAATACAACAGTCACATGACATATAACTCAGTATACTATCACATGACAATCTGCTCCTGGCCCACTGTGCAGAGGTGCAGCAGGATCTCTGGAGCCCTGTTGCCCAGGTAACACTTGCCTTACAGTCTCCGGTGACAAACCACCGTTTCATGTGTCGTAAAGCAAAGAAAGTACCTCATTAACCCACTCACACACACAGTCTTTTCAGAGGTCTGCACTACATGTCTGACCACATATTACTCAAATTATATTTCAGGAGCAGCATGTCATGTGATAAAAGGGGAAAACAATAATTAGGCAAAGATTTTTGTCCTTATTGGACCAAATTTTAGTACTATTTTTCCTAAACAATACAAAAATAAAGCACTAAAAACTAAAATGATTCATTTTAAATGCTACAAGTGTATTTAGGCATCATAATATTATGTACAGTATGAAAAATGGATATTCATTATGAGGTTTGCTAAATATTACATTTAACAATGTTATTAAATCATTAAATTATAGCGTTTTTAAAGATTAATTTTAAGTAAGTGTTAGATCAAGGCCAAGGTAATCTAAATTTAAAAATTCCATAAATTAGTTGCACAATTAAATATCCAATTTCAGCTAATATACAGTTAGGTCCATATATATTTGGACACAGGCACAATTTTTTTTTCAGGTATTTACCAAAACATATTCAAGTTATGTAATGGATATGGGCTTAAAGTGAACACTCTCAGCTTTAATTTGAGGGTATTTACATCCAAATTGGAGGAAAGGTTTAGGAATTACAGCTCTTGAGAATAGCTACCCCCTTTTTCAAGGGACCAAAAATAATTGGTCAATTGACTCAAAACAGAATAAAGAATGCACTGATGAGCTCAGCAACATAAAAAGGCCTGGACATCCACGGAAGACAACAGTGGTGGATGATTGCAGGATCCTCTCCATGGTAAAGAAAACCCCCTTCACAACATCCAGCCAAGTAAAGAACACTCTCCAGGAGATAGGTGTGTCATTGTCAAAGCCTACAATCAAGCGAAGACTTGATTCACCACAAGGTTCAAACCATTCATAAGCCTCAAGAATAGATAGGCCAGATTAGACTTAGCCAAAAAACATCTAAAAAAGCCTGACCAGTTCTGGAAAAGCAACCTGTACCAGAATGATGGGAAGAAAAAAGTATTGAGAAGGCTTGGAACAGCTCATGATCCAAAGCACACAACGTCATCTGTAAAACGGTGGAGGCAGTGTGATGGCATGGGCATGCATGGTTTCCAGTGGCACTGGATCACTGGTGTTTATTGATGATGTGACAGAAGACAGAACACCAAGTGTATAGAGATATACTGTCAGCCCAGATTCAGCCAAATGCAGCAAAGTTGATTAGACGGCGCTTCATGGTACAGACGGACAATGATTCAAAACACACTGCAAAAGCAACCCAGGAGTTTCTGAAGGAAAAGAAGTAGAATATTCTGCTATGGCCAAGTCTGATCTCGACCCGATTGAGCATGCATTTCACTTGCTGAAGGCAAAACTAAAGGCAGAAAGACCCACAAACAAACAACAACTGAAGACAGCTGCAGTTAAGGCCTGGCAAAGCATCACAAAGAAGGAAACCCAGTCGTTGGTGATGTCCATGGGTTCCAGACTTCAGGCAGTCATTGCCTGCAAAGGATCCTCAACAAAATATTAAAAATGAACATTTTATTTATGATTATATTCATTTGTCCAATTACATTTGAGCCCAATATAAAAATGGTTTCAAATCCTGAACTTTTTACTTGATATTTTTGTTCAACCCCTTAAATTAAAGCTGAAAGTCTGCACTTCAAATTCATCTTGATTGTTTCATTTTAATTTTATTCTGGTGGTATACGGAGCCAAAATTATGAAAATTGTGCCTGTATCCAAATATATATGGACCTAACTGCATATCTAATATCAACCAATGCTGATACTTTTTAAAATCTCTAATACCGGCATGATTACTGATATGATGGCAGCATATTGTTCAACCCTAGCAAAAACAGTTTAAAGACCATGACACACCAAGATGATATCAAAAACTAGTGGTGACAAAAGTATAGCAGCGCTTGAGCTGCTTTTTTCTCAGGAACTCAGGAACTTTTTTCACCCCCAGACCTGTTGCTGTCTGTGTTTCCATCACAGTCTAAAGTACCGTGAAGATTAGTCCAGTGATGTAGGACTGCGCGCAACTTTCCAGTTCCCGCTGGATTTCGTCCTCCGCGTATAAGCTTAATAAAGCCTGAACCTCGTCGTCGGTCCATCAGTCGTATTTTTTAAACTCCATTGTTGATTCGAATAGCATACAACTCTTACTGCACGCACCGCAACAGACTTTTAAAAATGGTGGTTGACGAACTCAACCAATCAGCATGTTCGGTGCCCAAGTCCCACCCCCGAAAGTTCTTGAACTTTGAAAAAGCATTACCTCACGAGCAGGGACTTTCTGTGAGGGGGATTTTTACCTGGAAATTCATTTAGACCCTGGTCCCTGCGGTCGAAACACACAGAGTACCACCCCAAAGTCCCTAGTTCCTGGGGAAAGTTCCTGCGGTGGAAACGCGGCTTATGTGGGCCTTTTTTATTAATGTGTACAGTATATGCATGAAAATATATACAGCATCTGTCCTTTTAAGTGGAAATGTGTCAACTGTTTACAGGTATCTTATGTATTGTTTTCTGAATTTGAGTGGCTCCCTTCAGGGCGACGACTTCGTTGTCCAGGTTGTAGGACACAAATGAGGAAGGCAACCTTCATTCCTAAAGTGGTTCAGCTTCTAAATTCAATCATTTCTGACCCCCAGGCTTACCATGTTGTGATTACATATTTTTAAAAAACTTTTTATAGGGTCTGGATTTGCTTCTTAGATGTTTATATGTCATAACATAGAATACACATATGTTGTGTACATTGTGTTATTTATTTACTGTGTTGTGTTTTTGACGTATATTGCTTGTTACTCTGCGTGACCTTGTGAATTGCCCTTCGGGGATAAATAAAGTATTTGAAATTGAAATATGTGTTTGAGAATGTATGAAGGTACACGTGTGACTCACTGATCTCCAGCTGTCTCTGAATCCTGCTTTTGCTCTTCTCTCTGAAAGACACTTGGGTTTCATTATATTGTGTCATTACCTCCACAAACTTGCGTGACAAGTTGGTGTGCTAAAAAAAAAAAAAAAAGAAACAGTAAGTGCAACAAATCAATTTGGGTTGAAAATATGACTGTGCAGGATGGTAGAATGTTAAAGGTAGGATAAGTAGATTTTGAAAAACACTGTTGGATATTGTTGATATTTGAAATCAACCCAAACAAACCCACCCCTCTCTTCATTGCTTCTCCTCCAAAACTCACCCTCCAATCCTAGCCACACTGCTCCGAGTCGGTCTCGAACCCCGGCCCGTTCGCTGGTGGCAGGCGAGGCGAGTGCACTACCAATGATGCTAAAAAACTGCATCCTCTAGCAGTCGCCAGTGTGCAGTGGTTTACCTGCACAACTCTCACTATCTGGCCACAGTTACACAAGCAATGCAAAAGTGGATGTCTGTTTATCACAACTGACGCGCAACAAAATGCTTCACAAAAAATAAAGCGCAGATGATGAATGATCGACAAGGAAGCACAAAAAATGAATGTACAGCACACAAGAGTAAATGCAAACAAGAGTTCGTTGTTAATCGCCAACAGCACAGCAGCTCCAGACAATCAATGACACTCAAACCCAGTGTAACTCACGTGTGAAGCGGAATCAAAGCAGCCTCCGCATCTGCTTTCAGGCCTTCCCGCTTAGCTCTCTCCAGCGCTGGAAAGATTTTCTAATATTAATGGGTCCTAAAGATCTTGCCCAGTCATAAACCTTCATTCCAGTGATATTCTTTTGAGCTCTTTTGTATTGTGTCTCATCATCTCTCTTTCTGCAGTTTTTTTTTTTTTTTTTTCAAATCTCCCTCTTACTCGTTCTCTCTCCTCGACCGTTATAGCTACACCCCCTAATGCTAATTGGTTACACGTTTGTTGTTGGTGTCGGCCCGACTAACTTCCAAACAGTGTTTTTCAAAATCTACTTACCGCACCTTTCAAGGAAAGAGAAACTTCTCACCTGTGTTTTCTGAATGCGTGCATCCATTGTGGCTTGATTCTCCTGCTCATCTGAAGGTAGATTCTGTTGTATTGCTGAGGAGAAAATAGATCAGAACTTATTTATTTCCTTTGCCAAGTGCACTGGTGATCTCTGCTTCACTATCATCAACAGACAGAAGCAGAACATCCAACTCACATTTGAGGCTGGTCCGGACAAAGTTGGCATGTTTCTTGATTTCCACTGTGAGTTGTTCCAGCTCTTCTTTTGTTTCTGATAGCAAAGTTATATTTTGTTATAAGAGAAATTAATAACTTATATTCAACAATGATGCATTAAATTGATCAAAAGTGACTGTAAAGACATTTCTATTTCAAATAAATGCTTTTCTTTTTAACTTTTCTATCATCAAAGAATCCTGAAAAAAAAAAAATGCATCATGGTTTCCACGAAAATATAAAGCAGCACTTTCAAAATTGATAATACTAAGAAATGTTTCTGAAGGATCATGTGACACTGAAGACTGGAGTAATAGCTGCTGAAAATTCAGCTTTGCAATCACAGGAATAAATTACATTTTACAATATATTACACTAGAAAACAGTTATTTTAAATTGAAATAATATTCACAATATTACTGTTTTTACTGTATTTTGATCAAATAAATGCAGCGGCTCCTTCTTGATATTTCAGGGCCTGACGTTCACTTGATATACAACTCACAGATAATAGACTATAAAATAAACCGTCGGCTATCAAAGTTATTGTTTTTTATCATTTGTTACAGACAACCATTTTGGAAAAAATCAGCATTGTTAACATTATGATGTGTCATGTTAGAGAAACACTGTGGTGTGTTATATATGAGAAGAATATAAAATGGAGGCAGGTATATGAATGAAAAGTGACTGTAGATAGCTATGCTCACTCTTAAAAAGGCGAAATATCACAATCGTCAACAGATCGTTCAATTTTACTATCAACTTGGGGATTCACAGAACATACATCACCGAGATATATAACACTTGTGTGTAGAAGAAAAACAAGCATAGAGTTGGTTGCAGAAACACTCACACCCTTGCAGATATCTTTATCTCAATCTCACATTCCTGCCTGCATGTCCTATACATGCCCTGCAAATAACAGCCATTCTCAACACACTCACTTCAAATTAAGAATGTGATGGGGGAATCCATGATTCCTTGCATGCCCAAACTTGATTCACTACAGCAACTTTTAAAGGGTCTCTCTTTTCCCCATTTGAATGATTTTCTGTACATGTGTTCATTTTGAGCAGACACTATTCACATTCCCCCCACGAACACTGCCAAGACATTACAAAAGAGTCCCAGTAACCGTGAGTGTGTGTGTGTGTGTGTGTGTGTGTGTGTGTGTGTATGCGCATGTGAGAAATGTTTTCCCTTCAGCAGTTTCCTGGCTGCTCCAGAGGTGTACTTGTATAGAATGATGTGATGTGATATTTCCGGCAGAGGAAGCCCATGGTCTTGTGCTGTTATAAGGCTATGTGCCGCTGGGAAGAGAGTTATAAAATCGTTCTTTGTTCGTGACAGAACCCTGAGTATCAGTTGTTTTTGTGTGTGGATATGAATGACGGAAAGACTGAATGTGGGTTCAGACAAAGACAACAGCAAAGTCATTGTCATTTATTAGGTAATACTACAAAGAAGCTGAAAGCTAAGATGAGGTGAGTAATTTGGACAAATTTACAACTCAAATAACAAGCAGTGTAAACTAGCCCCAGTGTTATTTTAACCCATTTTAACCCATTTTTAAAATGATACAGATTAAACATTGCTTAACCTGGGTAACAAAAAAGAAAAATATCCTTTCACAGTACACTTAGGGGCCATTCACACATTTTGTGGTTAAAACAGTAGCTGCGTTTAAATGGACCCTAATAATCCCATTGTAATCTGACTAGTAGCACAGTCAGAGTAAAAAAAGTTACAACCACATCAATCAGAATGAATTTGCCAAATCCTATGAAAATTACATTCAGATTGTAAGGAGTGGTTTAACCCTTTTCTAATCCAAAACTGAAACTGGAAAGTATTACACATGTTCAATGACGTAGAGATGGTGTAATGACGTATGAAAGGTGGAACAAACTGTTGTCATAAATGACTGTTGTCTCATTCTAAAATTCTCCTTACACTCATTGTCTTTGAAGTGGGGCAGGACAATGGGCACCAGTCCTTGTTTCGGACTCTCATCCACAGACGCCTTGTTTTGGGCATGGGAAGGGGCGTTTTTAACACACATAAATATAAACAGCACAGCACAAAGCTTCATGTGCTCGTCGTTTCCTAAATTAGGACCCGAAATACATAAATATTAAGTCCGTCCTTTAAAACAAAGAAAACAGGCAATGTGGGAGTATAGTACACGCCAACAGCGGGAAACTCTCTATATTCGTGCAGTGTGTGCATGTCAAAATTCTGATTCGAAGCTTGTGACATATAAATGCACACATCAACACAATCACTTTATTAAGTGTTCATGTAAACACTACATTCATATTCATGGAATACGAATGAAAAAAACAAAACAAATGCAAGGTCTAGAGACACGTTTTTAAAAGTCGAACTTCTTTTAACTTGATCGCCGTGTTTTTAGAATGCGATGTCATGCATGAGATGCTGCAAAAGACGAGAGATGTGAGAACAGCAGTCAAACACACTCATCTAACACTAGGGTGTCCAAACTTGCTCCTAGAGGGCCACTGTCCTGAAGAGTTTAGCTCCAACTTGCCTCAACACACTTGCCTGGAACTTTCTAGTAAGACACTGATTAGATGGTTCAGGTGAGTTTAACTGGGGTTGGAACTGAACTCTGCAGGACTGTGTCCCTCCAGGAGCAGGATTGGACACCCCTGGTCTAGCACGTGTTTATATAGAAGAACGAAGGAAAAGTAGTGCAGTGGAATGGAAAATAATGTGTTCTGTGTGTACGGCCCCTTACTGCAGGGATGGTCTCACTGCAGCAAACTGGGGTTAACGGGTTAGTTCACCCAAAAATTCTGTCAGTAATTACTCACCCTCATGTCGTTTCAAACCTTTTTTTTTATAAAATCTGAGAGCTTTCTGTCTCTCCATAGACAGCTACGCAACTAATCCATGTGAATTGAGCGGTTTAGTCCGAATTTTCTGAAGAGACTCCATCGCTTTATATAATGAACAAATTTAATTTAGGCTTTTACTCACATATAAACATTGATCAGCGAACATAAACTGCTTGATGCGCAAGAACAAGCTCAAATGTGCTGTGTAAGACACGAGAATGAACCTCACTGGTTCTTGTACATCAAGCAAACATGCTTGAGCTTCCGTTTACCACAACTGATGTGTGAGTTGATGAATGTTTATATGTGAATAAAGACTAAATTCAATCTCTTCATCATATAAAGCTATCGTGTCTCTTCAGAAAATGTGGACTAACCACTCAATTCAAATGAATTAGGCCTTGTTTTACAATCTCTTTGTGAACTTTTTGAACGTGGTAGTTGCATAGCTGTCAACGAAGGGACAAAAAGCTCTCAGATTTAATTAAAAAGACCTTAATTTGTGTTCAGAAGACGAACGAAAGTCTTACGGGTTTGGAACGACATGAGGGTGAGTAATTAATGACAGAATTTTCATTTTTGGGTGAAATAACCCTTTAAGTAATAACCCTCAAAGGCTCAATGGTGATAGTTCATAAATCACCCCTGGAAGGGTTTGAACCTTCGATCTGCTAGCCTGCACTACCTTGTCACTCAAAACTATTTAACCTGACCATTCAGAAACTAGTTCTTACTTGTTTCAGTTGTAACATTTGATCAAATTTCACAGTCATTGAGTAGGGGTGACTTACTCTCATCAGGGTTGGGAGCTGAAAGGATCACACTATGTTTTTTCTTCACCTCATTCACAAGGGAGGAGATCTTATCAATGACACCTCTGACCTCCTCCACCTGAAATAAAGCAAATCATAGTTCAACACAAACCTTAAGGTTTCTTTAATGATTTAGTGTGCACTTCAGTGGGATTCTAGATGTGAACTACTAGGTATGCATGTTGCGACATATTTTAATTAAACACTTTTCAAATACATGTAATACTGTACATTATGATGTTGTGATGCCTAATATCATTGGTACAATTTAAGTATACAATCTAACTATAATCAGAGTATTAACAGTAGACTGTTATGTTATGGTTAGTAGAATAAGTTGACAAACTTGCCAAGTTACTTCTAGTCAGTAGCCTATAATTTCTGTTGGGGACCATCAAAATAATATGTTAGCAGATATTAAGCAGACAGTCTTCTACTCTAAAATAAGGTGTTACGCAATTTAAAACAATTTTTAATGCGTTTTTTTAAATTAAGTAGTTAATTTATGTATTTAAACTGTAGATTTCGGTTGCGTTATTGTATTAAAAACAGTTTTCATTCACTGAAATAACGCTTAAATAAAATAAAAATATTGCATGAAAATTTTAAACTTAAAATGAAAATTAGAAATGTTGCTAACTGATATAAAATTTAAAGAGTTGAAGTACTAAAATTACTAAAACTAAAAGTGAGCTAAATGGAACTTTTATGCCCTAATTTTAATGCATTTTATTGAATCCCTATAGACTGTCCATCACAAAAATACAGTGTACAGATGAAGAGCACCTTTCATAAAGATGAATGGCTGTACCTTTTTGAAAAAGTCTAGCATGAAGCCATCTCTCTCCATGGACACAATGACACCCCCATCTTCACTGGCACTTTGCCTGAACTAGAACAAACCACAAAGATACAGATGAGCACGGAGGAAGAGCACTACACTGACACAAACATGGGAAAAAGACAAACAATGGAGAAAGTTACCTCCAAATATATGCATGTGCAATTTTATGTAAAATGTGATATTTTGTTACTAAAACACATTGATCTCCATATATTATTGCCCCTTTTAACAATTAGTTCGTCTAACTGGTTTATTATCAATCACTTGCCGCATTTAAATCAGCCAGTCGGTCCTTCATAACAATGTCGTTGATTCGTCGTTTATCCTCTGTTGATTGTAACGTTACACATCCGTTGCGGTCCGCGCGCATTAAAGTCCATTGCAAGTCCTAACTGGATCACGACAAACTAAAGTATTTCGGAGAAAGTACATGAATTAAACTTTGGAGTTAGTGACTTTTCAATAAACGCTTATAAATAAGGCATTGACGTTCAAAGTTAATCCAGTTATGAAGCGTTATGTTTGGTTGCCATCCTTTTAATTCACGCTGTCTTCTTCTCTGCGCGTTTGATTAGACTATGGGCGCAGCTACACCAAACAGGGTGGTAGTAACCATAGAAACCGCAATGCGTTGTCATGTTTTTTTATTCCATTTATTTATTTACTATTTACTGTCCGTTTCAGTTAAATGGGTATTACGATTCTCATTGTCATTATTCAGTTGTAAATTTTAGACTTGACGAAGTGGAGTGTGGATAGCGCTGTCACGTGGGGTCTGTTACTTTTCTCAGCGCTCGTCAAAAGGGCCCAATCAAAACCATTTACTAATTAAGCGTTCTACTTAAGCCTTTATACATGTTCACTGAACTTGTATATGAAGGGCCAGTCTTCTTAGGTATTGGATTTAATAAATTACTTTGCCGATTTTACAATGTCTGAATTAAGATAATAAATGTCCTAAGATTTCAATGCGGCTCAAGGGAGAGATTGGGCTCACTGAGCCTCCATGCGCCACCTGCAGTAACACAGCAGTTACTCTCATAGCAAACGGTTAGGAGTGAAATTTCCCAAAACTCTACTTTTTTCCACTAATGACCAACATAATTCATAATTGACAATGAAAAGGGACAAAGTAAAGAGAAGCACAAAACTGTGGACGCTGAAATGTCCACAACACTTCAACGTTACATAAAATGATTCACATTCTGCATTACATTCCCACTTGTCCATGTTTTCAGAAATGGTATATTGATTTCCCATTAGTGTTATTGTTTTCTCAAACCACTTACACTGTATCCCGAGGTCTACATTTTAACATAAGAACCAAGCCATGTAAACTTGAGCTTTATTCTTTTCAAATTAGTGCACTGCAACAAAAATTAATACTGATGCATCCCTTCCAACATTATTTTTTCTATTTAGCTTTCCAATACTTCTGATTTACACTGAAATTTTCCTTCATATTTTTTTTTTAATCTGCAATCACTATCATTTAATTATGTGAAACATGAAAACCTTACATGAATGCATGCAGTACATGAACACTGAAGACATTCAAAACATAACTATTCATCTTTTATATTGGAAACCAGAAAATCAGTCTAATTAAATTAACAATCAGAGGCTCTAAACACAACCCAAGAAATCTGCAATTTGAACCATCCTTTGACATAAAACAGGGACTTCATCTTCACAAGACATCAGAACAACTGAAGTGAATATTCAAAGGAAAAAGTAGGACCATAAGCATTTCCCCTTACAAACACAAACATTACCTGCTTCTCTCTCAAGACACTGTATGTAGGTATATAAACAAATGTTCTCCTGACAGTATACTTTTTCACTCAACTAAATCAACTTGGAAAAGAAACTAATAAAAATGGCCCATTTATTATTTCAGACCCTCCATCTTTTCACTTGAGCAGGTTACAGGTAGTACAAGAAGTCATCCAGGTTCATGTTGGGCTCCTTGTGAATGCTCTGACCAACCAGGAAGGCCAGTTTGTGGGCATACTGACATGGTGCAGGCACTCGGACAATCCCCTGAAGAGTAAGGAGAAAGAGCCATGAAGAATACATGAGCAACACACAGAATTATAGAGCTATTAGCAGCAGTGTGATTCTGATCTACACTGGTTACCTGCCAGTTGTAGTACATGTGGCAGAGTTTGTAGGTGAGTCTCTGCATGTGATCTGGTTTGAGGCCGCTGTTGTCAAACACTACGTTGTAGTGAGTAGGTGAGACGCAACCAAAGCGCACAGCCTGACTTACTATGAAGAAATCGTACCTGAAATCAGATGCAGTGTTTAGATGAGTGGTTTGCATTATTTTACTAATACAAAATGGCTAATATTAGGGTAATTGGAGAGTCTGGTAATTGGACACCCGTCTCCTCTCACTCACCCATCTCATTCACTCTGGTTGAATAGTTTTGGTGTTACAGAGCCTGAATTTCAGGCATAATTTTACTCATTCACGCAGGTTTCGCACTCACCCAGAGCGAGCACACATAAAGCCACCTCTCAAACAGCTTGCGAGTACCAAAGTCAATTATTTTTTGCAGCTTATTGTGAGAATTCAGTCAAAATGGCCATCTTAGTGACTATTCATGTAACAGTTGTCTTAAGTGAGTTAATAGTAGAGAAAGAAAACGCATGTTGTGTATCAGTATATTGGATCCGTGCATCAGGTCTTAAAGTGACAGCAGCCTATTAAACATGCTGCCCTTCTGTTAATCAAAGAAAAAAAAAGAGAAAATCACTCACTATTCTTGACTGAATAATTTTTGTAACATTAATTTTAAGAATTAATCTATTTAATTGTTTTTTTTTTTTTTTATACATAGAAGACTATCCAGTGTTATTTTACATTTGATTATTCAATTTCTGTAGTATTTCTTACCTAAATACTATTGTTAGACCTACCTAAAAAACTTAAAGCAGTTTATTTAATTTCTATCTGTAATTTATTTGTTCTCACTTTATTACTGTTTACTTGTAAATTCAATTCAAAGGTTAAAATCAAGCTTCCTTGTGCTGTGTTTAAGCTACTGCAACAAAATTACCCCATTGTAAAAACAAATACATTGAGTGAGAAAACATTTAGGTGAGATAATTGTAATGGTAATTGATCAATGTTTATATGTGAATTAGGGATGTGATGGTGAGAAAATTTTCCCACCGGTTAATCGACATGTGACAACACCAGTAATACCGGTGTCACCGGGGGGCGGGGCCTCTACCTCTTTTTTTTTTTCCCCCTCTTTAAACTGCTTATGAGGCCGTTCACATAGCGCGTCTAAAAACACGTGGAAAGCGCGGCCATGTCGCTTTCTCCTTGTTTCCAAAGCGCTTGCGCTCCCGTGGCGTCTGTCATTGCTATGCAACCGTGAACTGCGCTCTTCGCGACGAGGAATGTTTTTGACGTGAAAAATAAAAACCTGCCCTGTACAGCTATGATCAGCTGTTCGGCTGAGCTTTCGATGTTTTGTTACGGAAAGGCCGACTTTCACTTTCAAATTAACGGCAATTGCTTGAATGATGGGTTACTCTTACTGAAAAACACTCGACAAAACTGACATTTTGGCATAATTTGTGTGCGTTATGGTTTGTTAAGAGCAGAAGAGAACTCGATACTGGTGCGCACGGTGTGTGTGTGTCACATAGGCCATTCACAGAGAGCGCGTTCTCTTTTGCCTTGTCGCGCTTGAATGTTTTAAAAGCTTTAGCACGAATAAGCTTGATCATATAACGCAGAAAACGGATACTACGTTAATTGCATTAAATGCAAATATTTTTAATGCGTTAAAGTGAAAAAACAAACAAACAAACAAAAACCTCGGTGCCGCGGTGGGCAAGTGATGAAACCGGTGTTGTGACTGAACACCAGTAACACCTACTACCGTAGCAAGCCTAATGTGAATAAAAGCCTAAAATACAATCTGGTCTATATATAAAGTGACTGCGTTTCTTTAGAGGACTTGGATTAAACCAGTCTGTCTATTCATGTGGATTACTGTTACAATGCGTCATACTTTTTGAAGCTTCTGTTGAAGATTTTGTCGAAGTATCGAAAATTGATATTTTATAAGGTATCATATCGAAGTTAGAAATTCCAGTATTGTGACAACGCTAGAGTCTATACGCACCACTCTGGACGAGTGACCTCAGTGTCAATGACTGTTCCAGGAGGAGGGTTGGCGATTTTTCCATCAATCCGGGCGAAGAATCTGGAGCTGATGCGCTTTTTCACCACCACAACTGACAACTTGGGCCTGTATGCAAAACATAAATGTAAATATAACAAAGGGTATGGAATTCAAAATCCCCATAGTGTGAATGTGTTTGCATGAAGTGTGGCTTACTCGTAATCTTGCCCCATAGTCTTGATGGACTGCATGATCTGAGGAACTTCATAGTCCACTACGCTCTGCAGCATGCCGTCTCCAACTCCATCTCGGTACACGATGATGCGTGAAGGCAGGGAATTGTTGTACTTCAGATAGGCCTTCAGAGCAGCTAAAGAGACACACAAGCTTCAGTACAGAGTGCTGCAGGGATGATGTATTTTGTAGGACAACTTGCAAGTTTGCGTCACCCTGGTTCTCTTGATCAGGGGATTTTTCCACTGGCTTTTGGATTGTTGCAGAAAATAAGATGTGACCAACAAATTTTTAATTCTTACACATTTTGTTCAAGATAATCTTCAAAAGTTAACAACTTTCATGAATTTTAAAGCCTAAATACAATTGGCAGAAGTAAAAAGTGTAAGTTAGTCTAAAAATTAAATTTTTAGTATTAACCCTCAACAACTCTTTCAATCATAAACAATTTAAATTTTTTTATTTCACACCTTGCAACGACCCTTTCAGTGCATCGATGATCTCCTGACCACGGTTTTGCAAGACACACTTGGAGAACCACCTGAAAAGATAACAAGAGCGAAATTATACAACAATTATGTACAACCACATGACAACAGCAGTATTTTCACTATGTAATCCTATTAACTACCTAGTCCACCAGTGACCAAACAGCAAGGTTCCCAAAACTCAGCTTTCATCTACTTCAAATGTTTTGCAGTTTCTTGACTTCTTTTGTTTTATTGCCTAACCAGTCCAACATAGTGTTGAGCACAGTATTTTTAGCTTATATTTGCTTAAACAGTGCCATCTTCAAATCATCATATTACCTGGACATGCCCTGGTTCAGACTGGCCACCAGTGCTCCGATGGACCTCTTCCCAGCAGCGGTGTCATGGTAACAGTCTATGCCTACAATCATCAGCTGCCTGAGCTGAAAGACAAAAATTAAATTTGGAATCTGACACTTGGCGCAAGCCAACACAACCGCAGTCATTCGAGAGTCTTACTGGGATTTCTACACTCCACAGCTCTCCTCCCATTTTGCAGTTCATCTGCAAAGCAATCTTGGTGGCCACAGTCATAAGTGCTTGAGGTTTGCTTATGGTGCGAGACACCACACACTGGCTAGGAGTGGGGCAGTCCACACACAGGTACTTTTTCACACAGTCGTACTTGTCCTTTCGATTGGTAGGCAGGATCACCACCACCTATGGAAGGCACAGAAGCAGTTTGAAACAAAAGCTCTAGATATTCAAATTAAGCTTGAATGTGATTGCTGGTCTCACCATCTGTGTTTCACGTGCTACGTTCTGTTGGAGGGCTCTCAAGAGAGATTCCTGACGATCCTCGTACTCAATCCTGCTTGGGCATGAAATGCTTATTAACATGAAAATGGAATGGAAAGTTTTTGACATTCAAAGTTTCACACAACTCACATTATGGCCCTCTGCATGCGGATTCCCATAGGCCCAGCCACTCTGTTGAGAGTTTGAAGCAGAGATTGGGCAACGTCTGCGTTCCGACGTGTGTAGAACATCAGCCAGTTGTCCAGAGACATACAGCTAATCAGAGGGAGACCTCTCATCTCTTTAGACCAGTCAGCTGCCCATGGGTTATACTCGTACTAAGAGATGAAAGCGAAAGAGAATAATGAAGACCTCAATGAAACATTTACGTTATGAATGCCTTCTGGGATGTTAAGCTGTCTGTCTTACCGCTCTGCTTCCCTGTATGATCCTTTCAGAGGGCAGAACTCTTCCATTCAGACTCAGCAGTCGGTTCTCAAAGCTCAGACCCCAAGTAGTAAGTTCATTCTGCACGTCTGCGTTTCTAGTGTATGTGAGAGCCGATAAGATATACAAATACCCAAATTAAGAAACAACACATCAACAGGGCTGGCAGAGAACCTATACCTGTTGATGTTGGAGATTAAGCGGTTAATTCTGCTCTCTCTCTGTTCAGGACTCAGCCTTGTGTGTGAGGCAAGATCCTTCATGATGTTGAAATCAGCACGCATCTTGTCTGTCAAACCTTCAAAGCAAACAAATGCATGCAGGTCAGTTTTTTACACTTGAAAACAACGTAAACACGTTTTACTCCATATTTTACTCTGTCTATTAGATTTGAGGTCATCTATATGCTAGTGTACACATCTCACCTTTCACCTTGAGGTGTATACAACGTTTTGTACAATAAAACAGTCTTTAAAACAAAAAAGTCCCCTTCACCTTAATTATAAATACCATCTGACCACCTACCACCCATTGACGTTTAAGTAAGTAGCAAATCAGTCATTAACTGAGAAGGTACTGAAATTGGATAAGGAACAAACCTTATCAAATATTAAATTAGTATGTTCTATATAGTATGAATGTACAGTGGGTACGGAAACTCTTTGTTATATTGCAGTCATTTGCTAAAATCATTTAAGTTCATTTTTTTTTCCTCATTAATGTACACACAGCACCCCATATTGACAGAAAAACACAGAATTGTTGACATTTTTGCAGATTTATTAAAAAAGAAAAACTGAAATATCACATGGTCCTAAGTATTCAGACCCTTTGCTGTGACACTCATATATTTAACTCAGGTGCTGTCCATTTCTTCTGATCATCCTTGAGATGGTTCTACACCTTCATTTGAGTCCAGCTGTGTTTGATTATACTGATTGGACTTGATTAGGAAAGCCACACACCTGTCTTTATAAGACCTTACAGCTCACAGTGCATGTCAGAGCAAATGAGAATCATGAGGTCAAAGGAACTGCCTGAAGAGCTCAGAGACAGAATTGTGGCAAGGCACAGATCTGGCCAAGGTTACAAAAAAAATTCTGCTGCACTTAAGGTTCCTAAGAGCACAGTGGCCTCCATAATCCTTAAATGGAAGACGTTTGGGACGACCAGAACCCCTCCTAGAGCTGGCCGTCCGGCCAAACTGAGCTATCGGGGGAGAAGAGCCTTGGTGAGAGAGGTAAAGAAGAACCCAAAGATCACTGTGGCTGAGCTCCAGAGATGCAGTTGGGAGATGGGAGAAAGTTATAGAAAGTCAACCATCACTGCAGCCCTCCACCAGTCGGGGCTTTATGGCAGAGTGGCCCGATGGAAGCCTCTCCTCAGTGCAAGACACATGAAAGCCCGCATGGAGTTTGCTAAGATGGTGAGAAATAAGATTCTCTGGTCTGATGAGACCAAGATAGAACATTTTGGCCTTAATTCTAAGCGGTATGTGTGGAGAAAACCAGGCACTGCTCATCACCTGTCCAATAAAGTCCCAACAGTGAAGCATGGTGGTGGCAGCATCATGCTGTGGGGGTGTTTTTCAGCTGCAGGGACAGGACGACTGGTTGCAATCGAGGGAAAGATGAATGCGCCAAGTACAGGGATATCCCGGACGAAAACCTTCTCCAGAGTGCTCAGGACCTCAGTCTGGGCCGAAGGTTTACCTTCCAACAAGACAATGACCCTAAGCACACAGCTAAAATAACGAAGGAGTGGCTTCACAATAACTCCGTGACTGTTCTTGAATGGCCTAGCCAGAGCCCTGACTTAAACCCAATTGAGCATCTCTGGAGAGACCTAAAAATGGCTGTCCACCAACGTTTACCATCCAACCTGACAGAACTGGAGAGGATCTGCAAGGAGGAATGGCAGAGGATCCCCAAATCCAAGTGTGAAAAACTTGTTGCATCTTTCCCAAAAAGACTCATGGCTGTATTAGATCAAAAGGGTGCTTCTACTAAATACTGAGCAAAGGCTCTGAATACTTAGGACCATGTGATATTTCAGTTTTTCTTTTTTAATAAATCTGCAAAAATGTCAACAATTCTGTGTTTTTCTGTCAATATGGGGTGCTGTGTGTACATTGATGAGGAAAAAAAAATGAACTTAAATGATTTTAGCAAATGGCTGCAATATAACAAAGAGTGAAAAATTTAAGGGGGTCTGAATACTTTCCGTACCCACTGTATGTAATATGAATAATATCTGGATGCACTGCATTTGCCATGTTATCACAGTCAGGTGACTTATAGGGTCACATTGCTTCACTGCCCTTCACAAATCCTCTCTCGTTGTCTCATGGGATAGTAAAGAACTGCGCACTTCAGAATCTCACAGGATGTAGTAGGTCATCCAGGTGCTTTTTGCTAACTTTTGTATTAATACTTTGACTTCAGACATACTACTCATTTTACAAACTGATTTTCATCTACTATATAATAGACAAGTAGTAGGCATATTCGGCTACATGGAAGGTTTTGTCAGTGTCTTCAATTGCACTAAACTACAGGATACTGTCTATTAAAAAAAGGACGAGTCCTTTGTTATGTCCCGCCCTGGCTTCCTGTTCAATAGGAAATGTGTTGAAATACATCACATGAAAGAAAATGGCACTCTTTAAATCATTTTAATGGGTCTTCAAAAAAGACTTGCCTGTGAGGTAGCAGAACTCTGGAACGAGCATGGCAGGTCCTGGTGGAGGCCGTCCTGAGGGTCCGAGTCTCTTCACATGACTAACCAGAAGAGCCTGGTTGCCATCTGTTATGTCCAGACCATATTGCTGGACAGGAGAAGAATGACTTGAGTGTGACCATAAAATTCTGCAACTGGTATCAAAATAATTCCCTATGTTATTAAGCTACCGTTTTGAAGTAGTTCTTAAATGAGATCTCTGTATCTCCCTTCTTGAATGTGTTGTTAGGGGTATGATCCCAGGCAATGTCATCGATCCTGTAGGTCTTGTTATTGTACCTATAAATAATAGTTTATTAAACACCATTATTTAGTACATTCTCACGTTTAAACACTTTTACAAATTATTTAACAACCAAGAACAACTTGCGCTACCATTCAAAAACTTGGGGTCGGTACAAATTTATGAATACTTTGAATGAATACTTTTATTCAGCAAGGATACATTAAATTGATCAAAAAAGATGACATTTTACATTGTTACTACAGATTTCTATTTCAAATAAATGCTGTTCTTTTTAACTTTCTATTTGTCAAAGTATCCCAAAAAAAATTTAATTAAGCTTAAACTGTAAAATTCAGCTTCACAGTTAAAGGAACAAGTCACATTAAAATATATTTTAAAATTGTAATGATATTTCAAAATATGTTTTATTACATCTCTGATCAAATAAATGCAGCCTTGGTGAGGATAAGAGACTTTTGACTGACAAAGTATATGTAAATGTGTGCTCATTTTACTTGGTCAGAATGATCAGGCCCACAAGCTCCTTCGTGCAGGCTTCAGAGAAGCGCTGGTCTCCACACTGCTGCCTCAGACTGTACATGAAGTCAAGGACCGTCTCGCTGCGCAGAACCTTGTGGCTCACGTCGGTGCACAGCATGATGCTCGACTCGTACTGGAGGATGGTGGTCACAAAGCCAGGCCAAATTGTCAGCCTGCAAACAGATACGGTCCATTGTTCAATCATTTTCCAGCAGCAGGTATGTGTGCACAGACACACAAACACATTTGTTCAAAACCTGTGCTGGGGAATGTTGAATGGATCATCAGGATTGTAATAATGGCGTCCGATCTGCTGCATGTTTAGTATCCTCAAGATTCTACAACACAAAATAAACAGGACTGAAAGTTAAACACCTCATAAATAACAACTATTTCAAACAGAGAGTATTCTGTGATTACCTCCTGAAGAGGATGTTGTAAAACTGCAGGCATACAGGAGAGGATGGCGGGAGTTCATTGGTCAGTGTGACAGTGATCTCAACCCTCTCTCCATTTCTGGTCTCACTGCACAGGATCGTCTCCTACAGGTGAATCAAATTATCACTGGCCATCAAATCAAATCTACATTCCAAAGCCTCATAAAAAGCATTTAAATGAAATCCTAAGCACATTGAGGATGTAAAAACATACAGTATTGTGCAGTTTGTTTGGGAGGAAGAGAATTGCTCCATCAAAGGTGTGTGCTTTGCCCAGAGTCTCCTCGTGCTGGAAAAGCAAAGCCGAGCGCAAGCGTCGGGACTCCATAGGTGGCTTGTAGTCCACATGATACTGATAGAGAGCCCACAGAGGCCGTGAAAGCAGGCGCATGAAATTGGCCCTCAGCTCAATCTCAGTGCCTGAAACACCTGTGGGCACAGGAAGAGTTTCAAATTTAGTATCACACATTAATACAACTGTGTACACCAGAACAGGGATATGGGAAATGTAGCAAAAATCAAGCCATGCTCCTTAACATTTTGTTGTTACCTGTTTTGGACTCTTTCACATGTTCCATGAGCTGGCGAGTGTGGACACCAGAATCATGGAAATCCCGCCTGCGCCCACCTCTCTCCCCTATCTTCACCTGCTGAAAGCCTGCAGAAATCTGGAGCATCGCTACAAGCAGAAATAAGCAAAAGATCAAAGAATTGGTATTTGTGAATGTTGTAGTTTGACATAGTACATTATATAGTACATATTTCCACTTGTTGCTCTAATGCACTTACCTTCTTCAGACATCGCTCCAGGTGCAGGTTTCTGTCTCCCTCTGCCCACCAGCTGTCCTTCAGGTGGAGTGGGCACAACAGGCTTCGCAGCCTCTTGTGATACCAGTGGTTGCTGCAGAGAAATTGAAATACTAATAAGTTTATTTCTATAATGCTTTATCTTGTTCAACTAATTATAAATAAACTCACAGCGCCAGGAGCAGCAGGCTCTTGACCACGACCTCTGCCTCTTGACCTCGCTCTTGCCCGTCCCGTCATATTGATGCTTCTTCACAATGCCTTGTGTATAATGCTGTACACAAGTAGTTAGTCACCATGAAGTCAAAACAATTCTCATTTTTTAATGGAATATTGCATAATTTATTATAAATTATTTATTTATACATATTTAAATTCATGTGCCCTCGCAATCTTTAATCAGAATAACCACTCCCTCTTGAAACATCTCTTCTCTGATGACGTTAACTGGCGTGAGGGCAGGACAACCGGTCACTCACATGAGATCACAGCAACAGCAAACCACAACCATCCAACCAATTCCTAATAGGACAAAATCAAGTCCTGCCCTTTTTCTTGTCTGAGAAGACATTTCACTCAGACATACATCACACTAGGAAAGAGAAGGCAATCACAACTTTGTTTCATGCAGAGTTTTAAGGTTACAACATACAGACATAAATATTAAAGAACCATATTACTGTTTAGTGCACAATAAGGCTGAAACGATTAGTCGACATTATCGACACCGTTGACAATAAAAAATTGTCAACAAATATTTTTGTTGTTGAATAGTCTTTTGATCTCATATGATCTATTTGAAGGGCCTGCAATAACGCGGTTTGACCAGTGGGGCGCTGTAGCACAATACTGTAATGCAGCCCTCCCGGATTGAATCCAAGTGCATAGTGCAAACGAAGTCGAACGGAGTTTAACATATCATAAAAGATAACATTTAGCATAAATACAAAAAATGCTGTCATGCAGGGCCACCAACTCTCATTCAAACTCACTGTTCGCCACACATCCATTTTCTCACGCAGTGAAAGATACATAGCAGAGCATAGAGGACACAGGTCCTAGCGCTTCAGGTCAAGCGGCACGTGAACCTATTATCTCTTCCTCTTTTCTGCTATTACAGCACAAAATAAACATGAATATTTAAAAGTATGTTGAAAGAAACAGTACAATTTACTGAAATGAATCCAGCTCTAATGTAATCACTTAATCAGAGTTTCAACCGCAGAAAGACCGCAAAAAAAAAGCTTGCAAATAAATGTCACAAAATGTTACATTTACCTCAGGAAAGCCATTCAGTGACCACAAACTCAATAATTAGTAAAAAGAAAAAAAAGAAAAAAAATCTACAGAGGAGCATTTTCAGAAATTTTTGCACAATATTACATATTCATATTTTGACTCTTATTAAAATGTTATTACAATTCCCAGACTTAATAAAAACACAGTATGTCATTTTAACAGTATTTTTTTACCAAATTCATTAAAAATACACTTTCAAAAGCTGAAGTGATTTCCTTGTTTTAATTATACATACTGATTAACCAATATAATAATCGATGATCAGTCGATTGATTGTTCCAATAATCTGTAGATTAATCGATTATCAAAATAATCGTTTGTTGCACAAAGTGCACAAAGGCCATGTTTTTTTTTTTTGAAGAAATCTTTTTCAACATTTTCCCCATTCATAGATTTTTTCTTCTATGGTACACAAAAAGAGATGTTTGATAGAATGTAAGCGTCAACTATCATACACTTTCACTGAATGAACGAGTGATTCGATGAAAATGTGCCTAACATCTTTAAAGGGTTAGTTCACCCTAAAATGAAAATTCAGTCATTAATTACTCACACTTTCATTCATCTTTGGAACACAAATGAATATCTTTTTGATGAAATCTGATAGCATTCTGTCCTTCCATAGACAGCCTTTGAAACTTGATCTTTGACACTTCAAAAAGTTCATAAAGAGATCGTAAAACTAATCCATATGAAGCAAGTGGTTTAGTCCAAATTTTCTTAAGATCGCGATTTATGATGAACAGAATTAAAGGGTTAGTTCACCCAAAAATAAAATTTCTGTCATTAATTATTCACCCTCATGTTGTTCCAAATCCTAAAGACCTTCGTTCAATCTTTGGAACACAAATGAAGATTTTTGATGAAATCCAAGAGGTATCTGAAACACACATACAGCAACATCAATGCACCTTTTAAGGCCCAGAAAGGTCTTGTCGCTTCATAATATCAAGGTTGAATCACTGTAGTCACTTGGACTATTTTAACAATGTCTTTACTACCTTACTGGGCCTTTAAATGTGCAATAACATTGCTGCTTGTGTGGTTCAGATACCTCTCGGATTTCATCAAAAATATCTTAATTTTTGTTTCGAAGATGAACAAAGGTTTTAGGGGTTTGGAACGACATGAGGGTGAGTAATTAATGACAGAAATTTCATTTTTGGGTGAACTAACCCTTTAATTTAGGTGAACATTAATCAGCAATCATAAACAGAAGCTCGACCGAACCTGCAGCCAAATGTGCTACGTAACCAATGAGGTTCATTCTCATGTGTCACGCAGCACATTTTAGTCATTCGGCATTCAGGTTCGGTTGAGCTTGTTTATGTTCGCTGATCAATGTTTATATGTGAGTAAATGCCTAAATTAAAGGGTTAGTTCACCCAAAAATGAAATTTCTGTTCATCATAAAAAACGATCGAGTCTCTCCAGAAAATTTGGACTAAACCGCTCGATTCATATGGATTAGTTTTCCTATCTCTTTATGAACTTTTTGAAAGTGGTAGTTGCAAAGGCAGTCAATGGAAGGACAGAAAGCTCTTAGATTTCTTTAAAAAGATCTTCATTCATGTTCCAAAGATGAACGCAAGTCTTGCGGGTGTGGAACAACACGAGGGTGAGTAATTAATGACAGAATTTTCATTTTGGGGTGAACTAACCCTTGTTCAACAGAAGAATGTTATACAGTTTTGAAACAATAGGAGGGTAAGTGATGTAATAAATTTTAAAAAGTACAAACATATTTGTCTTATCCATCTTTTTCCAATGCCCCATGAGGCTTTGTGCAAATTATGGGAGTAACTTCCATTAAACTGTTAACAATCAGTGAAAGGTTTGCTTTATGAACGCAATAAGCATATTTAAAAACTGGATACAATGAGATGACATTATTCTACTCATCCTTCAACCATCAAACATTAAAAGAATTTAAATGTGTAAAAGCATTTACAAATTAATTAATTTAAAATGTTCCTTAATGGAACATTGAGATAATATTTCAAAGTGATTTCCGTCATTTTGAAAGACAATAATCAGGAAGAAAAGAATGCAGTTACTGAAAAGAGCTCTTTCCTTAGATATTCTTGTTATACCATGTTGCATAAAAATACAAAGAGTTACGTTATTCTTCTGACATCTCAAAACAGAACATTAAGGAAATGTTCTGATTTGATTTCTAATTTCAAACCAGCTCCTGATTTGAAATTATTTCTCTCTTTTTGAGTGGAATTTCCCCAAACTGAAAGTACCTCAGATTATGGGTCCCATAATATAAAACGCAGTAGGCTCGTTAAGACAAAGGTGGATACAAAAAGTAATTATCTACGGCCAACTGGGCTTCATTTGCCACAAACAACGAGCTAATGTTTATAAAACGCATTGCGTCGAGCAATCTTACAAAATTAACATGTAAAAATGTGATTTATCCATATTGTTCACGTTTATGGCAAGCAACGCCACGTGGCTTATTCAAATTGTGTAATTAGGTTTAAACTCAAATTCTTGAATTCTATTAACGTGTTTATTAACAGAACAATTTTCCTTGTATATTTAAAAAATGCACTTTTATTATCAAAGTTATTACGAGTTCTCTGACAAATGCGCACTTAAGTGCGTAGGTCTATAAAATACATAACTAAGGTACAGCGTAAGTGTTTAACGTAGCGTTAAATATCATACACTGTTACCTTATTACATTTTAAGAAAAAAAAAATATTAAACCATATTACTTTACTGGGTTACTAAATATTTTACTTGTTAATCGTAGACCTTTAATTGCACGTGTTTGGCGCGCTTGGGCCGTGGTGCTTGTAACAAAGTTCTTTTTCCTGAAAAAAAGTTTACTCGAATGATTCGAAATACATGTATATGTCTTAAACACTTGAGGAAAGGGTTCTGTCATCGTGTATATAATATAGTGCAACTAATGTTTGATTAATGACATAATTGCTCAATACTGACAAGACAATACGACAAACTAAATTTGATGGTTTAGGACATTTCACACATTTCCATTGTTTATAAGATAAGAAACAACTTAACAACTGTCAGGAACAATGAAGTGTCTGATTATATATGTATAAAATTTACAAAATATTAGAAGTCGTCGACCACCTCCTTACCCTTTTTCCGAGCAGCGCCAAATGACATTCAATTAACTCCAGTCTGCTCGTTAACCTGATTTCATCTGTATCCCTCCGCTGCTTAAGAGATTCATCATCTTTATTCGTTCCTATTTTTCAGAATTCTTCGTGCTTTACAGTACTTTCAATTCTTAATTACTTATTTTTGATAGAAAAGGTAGTTAAAAATGGAATGGGAAAGGCTGTTGAGGAAAACTATTTTATTTGGAAGGATACAAAACTACCTGTTGCGGGGGTCACCTGGTCCTGTTATTATAATAGGCGTTCACCACCAGATGGCATTAAAATACACAAAACACAAGTGACTGTTCCAGAACTTCCAGTCAACCAGAGTGAAAGGTTGCTAACAATAAAACATCTCACAATTATATTTGAGGGAAAACATGCTTTGCAGAGGATAAATAAACGTAATATTGTCTGATTTCTATTTTCTGAGATGTATTTGTAATGAAGGTTAACACTTTCTAACCAAAGTTCCCTATTAAACGTTTAAAGAAATTAATTTATGATTTACTTGAAGTGAATTTAATGTATTAAGCAGATCTAACAGGTGCCTCATCCATTTCAGCAGTTACAGAATGTCCCTTTTGGTGAGAAAGCATAGAAAACCAAAGGCTTGTTTTTACCCACTAGAACAACAATTCTGCTTTAATGTAGCCTAACTTATTTACTGTAAATGAAGTGAGGCTTAACAGATGCTACACTCTATGTGGCATGCTCTTTTAGTTTAATACACTGCTCTCTGTTCCTCATCAAGCCTAAGAAAGTTATATATGGCAAGAAATATATAAGCTGCTTTCGTGCTCCTGCGGAGAAAAAATGTCTGTATCATCCATTATTTGTTTTGACTTAAGCTAGATCAGAAAAAGATCTGGGATGTACAAAAATAGGCTTTGACACAAATACTGAATGGTTATTTTTCTTAATTTCTGCCATAAAAGGTCTCAGCATGTATCATAAGAGATCTGCCATTTATCAGGCGACGCATCTTGTTTTCACTGCTGTATTTGCTTGATGCTGCTTTGTGAGATTTAAGACACATGATTAATAACTAGGCAACACATTTGGCCCTGATTAATGTTTTTGGATGCAAAAATATGTTCCATAATTTAAAGCTGCTTCTTATCTGTTCTCTCGGCTTTGATTTTTTTCTTTTTTTTCCTCATTTTTCTAGAGTAAGAGTCTATCCCAGCGAAAAAACCATTTTTGTTCCCAGAAAGTTTTGAGATTTTTAGTTTATGGTTCAAAATAGAATCCAAAAAGATGTTCCTAAGAACATTAAATTGGTTCCTAAAAAATAACCAATCTGGAACAATATGCGTAATGCGTTTGCTTGATTGTCATACAGAACATTTCTACACAAACCAACAAATTCTACTTGCTAAATGGAATTTGAATTTTTTACTACCTGATAAATGCATTTTCATGTTCTAGTGATTCTTTACCGAATCTCAACCGTTGCTTTCTGTTTCATAATGTTGATCTGTAGCCCTCAATTTACCAGATTGGGCTGTTCTCTTTTTTTGCCTCTCTCAGACTTTGATGAAAGATTAATGATTCAAATGTTATGGATTCTGCAGCCTCTCTGTCTCTCTCTCTTTCTCGCGCGCTACTATTTCCAGAGAAGCCTCACACCCTCCTCTATCAGTTTCGCACCCTCATCCTTTTGACTGGGAACTTGGCACCTTGAAGGGCATTTTGGAGGCAGATCTATGGTTGGCTTTCATGTCAAGATCTAAGAATGATTAGCGATTCAGTCCAGTGGGATTCAGTTAGACAGCAAACTCTCCCATCACTACTTACCTACAACAACAAGATACAGAATGTCACCAAGTGAGTACACACAAACTCAACATAAAATGCACAAAAGTTGGCGATACAAGTTGGTACAGTTTTATGCAAATAGACACGTGAAAAAGGACAGCTTTGATCTCTTGCAATGATTTTTCTTTCGTTTGATTTGATAGAGAAGACCGCTGACAAATGATTCAGGTGGCTTTTTATCCTCCCCAAAAATAAAAGTATCCTGAAGACGTAAGTTTAGTGCATGTATAACCTGAAACAATGGAAGAAGAAGAGACATTAAAAATATTATTAGCAAGTGTGTAAAATGGGTCACTACTTTGATTTGAAAACCTAGCAGACATGGCACACTATATATGTCACTTACCCTAAAATGTTCAAAACACAGCAAAAAGGCAAAACCTTAAAGAGGAGTGAAAATAAAAGAGCTAAGAAGAAAAGCACAGAGGAGAGTGCGTGAGCAGTGGTAGGCGTAGAGTAAAGGTGCCCCCTGCCTGGTGGGATGATGAATGCCCCCCAGGCCCCAAACCTGTCCAAAAGTGAGATAGAGAAAGACACAGGAATGTTGGATTGAAGTTGTCCCACCAAAGTGCAAATGAAGCCAGGTGATTTATCTAAAGCTATGACTATGTCAGTTATGGAAATTAGCGGTCGTCTTGTCTGAAACGCTGTCGCAGAAATCACATATTCACATTTGAATCAATCCAATCGAATGAGACCTTCTTCAGTAACTTAGTATATTATTATTAATCATTTAATAATAACATGTATACTTATATAGTATATATATATATATATATATATATATATATATATAAATGATAGATATTATCTCACTTTGGGGACCAGTTCTCACAGTCATGTTTAGTTGTTGTTGTGTTTATTTTTCAGTCTTAGGTTGTGTCTAAAATCACCCCCTATACCAGGGGTGTCCAAACTCGGTCCTGGGAGGCCACTGTCCTACAGAGTTTAGCTCCAACTTACCACAACACACCTGCCTGGAAGTTTCCTGTATGCCTAAAAACCTTGATTAGTTGTTCAGGTGTGTTTAATTGGGGTGGGAGATAAACTCTGCAGGACAGTGGCCCTCCAGGAGCAGGATTGGACACCCCTGCCCTATACCCTTAAATAGGGCACTATTTGAGGGGACAGAATTATGTAGTGGAGTACGAAAGCATAGTGGACATTATCAAGTGCACTCATTCAATCCCACAATGCACCGCAATAACGAGTGTACAATCGATGTACATTCAACGGCTAGAGAATACCCATAATGCACTGTGAGGGTTGTGCCAAATGAATTCCAGCGTCTGGCCAGAAGATGGCGCCCACAGGTGGATCATCCATCCATCCATTTTCCAAACCGCTGGTCCAATGTGGGTACGGTGTATATCATACAGGTATAAATTCCTTTTTATTTGATTATAAATTGTTTAAATAAGGTTTATACATGCTAGTTTCCATGACTATTACACGGCAAGCACAAACTATGAAAAAGCAGCAGCCCTTCCGGTGCACTCAGTGTCCGAATTCACTCACTCGTTTTCATTCAATCCTTGAAGTGAACTATATTATTGGAATAATAAGGGAAATAGTGAATGAGGGAACTGGGTGATTTCGGACACAGCATTAGTTTTTATTGTCACCATTTGCCTTAGTTAGTGTTTCAGTCAGCTCCCTAGTTCAGTAGTCAGGGCACTGATCTGGGAGTCAGCCATTTTAAGTGCTGTCTCTATCGCAGAATCCTTCCAGGGAACTGAAATGTTCACTCCCTAAAAAGTCCCCACAATGCACCGTGAAAACCAGGGAGCATAGATTCTCACTATGTTCCCTTAACGGAAGTTCTGAAGCATGAAACTTTAATCACGTGAGCCAACTCACTACACATAACGACGTGCTATAGATGTTTTTAAAATACAAACCATTATTTTATTATATTTTAGAATAAACATACATCGCTAGACAGGTAATGAACATAATTTAGCTAACATTTATAATTTATTTATGGCTGAAATGTTGCATGTATATGTAACAAGCAAAGAATTTATCGTAATGTACTTTAAATAACATTACAAGTAATGTCAGAAAGATATCAGCTCTGCTGTTGTTCATAATACCAGTATTGATGTTGTACAATGAGGACGTTGTCACGTCGCCGGAAATAGAGTCATAAATGTCCCAATGTGTAGTGAACCAGCATCTTTTACTGTCCTTACCAGTGCCCGAATTCGTCTACAGGATATACTGATTCACGAGATCGGGAGCTAGGGAGCTGATTGAGACACACCCATTGTCATGGTATCTGATCAGTTACACACCTGTTTCCTGTTCCGTTGATTACCATCCTCAGTGTATTTAAGCCCTCAATTCTCCTCTGTTCAATGTCTCTACTTAATGTTATGTGACTTAGGTATAGTGTTATTTATCTGCGTGTTCATTAAGGGTACGTTTATATGACAACGATATGCTTAAAACGGATAAGTTTTTCCTTTGAGTTTTCCACGTACAGACGACACCATTGTCAAAAACGTCCCCCATTCATACGAATCTGTGAAAATGACTAAAAACACTGTATTCTGCTGGCAGGCCATTAGATGGTGATGAAACACTATAGACTTAACATGTAATGCACATGTGCATGACTTCATCGTTTTCACAGATTCACGTTTTTGTTGTTTACATGGAGACTGTTTTCAAAAACTTTGCACTTTGAAACCCATTTTCAAAAGTTTGCGTTTTCAGGCCACCAAAACGCTGTTGTCGCGTAAATGAACGGCCTTTGCTAAAATAAAATGCATAATGGTCCTTCTATGTGATGATGATGAACTGATTATTAATTACTAAAACTAAAACTATTAGAAATATATCTGTTTTATGAAGTAAAGCATAAATATTAGATGAAAAATTTTGAAAAAATGCCTTGACAACTAACTAAAATAAGTTTAGGTTGAAGATATTAATAAAATCAAAACTAAGATAAAAAGGAAAACTGAAAATTTAAAAGCTAATTCAAAATATTAATAAAAACTAGTATATAATAAAATAAGAAGTACAAAAGCTTGGTTTAACATATAGCAATCGGGCATAATCTGGATTGTAGATGATAAACCAGGACACATTTTATACTGACGTAATGCTATTTGATACTAGTACAATGTCTTGTGCATGGTAAAATCTCAATGCATGCTCATTTGTTGGTTATTTGTGTGTTTCTCAAAATTATATGCGGTCAAAAGTTACATTTAAGTTATTTGATCTACATATAAACATTGCAGGTACAGACACTCTGTACTATTGTTATGCATAAATTAAATAAAACATACACATGTGTTTCTTAATTAATACTGCCACATTTCAAGTGAGTTCATCATCCTTGCTTCCTTCCTAATCCAGATTAAGTATCCAGTATGATGAAATGTTCCATTTCTCAAATAAGCAAAACCTCTAAAAATGAGGGGAAAATCCATGGGAAAAGGGCAGAGTTTGCAAGATAAGCCAAATGTTCCTTGCCTTTAATCTATAAAAAAATACTAAATTACTGCATTATCTTCATGCTGAACAGCAATGACCAACATGAAGGGGATTCTTTGAACTAATAAGTGGAAACAAATGGCCTTTGAGATAAAAATCCTCCTAGAAGCTGATGACTACAATGGACACTCTTAATATGTCCAAGTTCAGTTAATTCACCATACTTTCGGTTGAATTAAATGACTCTGCTTTGATGGATGTTAGCGTGACCCTAAAAGCAAATTTTCTTCTGAAAGTTACTTGTAATATCACAGTAATTGTAAAGTACTAGATACAAAGAATCGCATTGCTTTTAATAAATCACATCTACTGTACGTACATTATAGAGGAATTTTTTTGTGGATCGTAAGGTGCGGTCACATTTGTTTGGTGAATGTTTGTGGGTGAAATCCAGTTATTTCAATAGGAATGGGAATCTACATGATCAGAAACTTCACGTGAGGGCATAAAAGTTGGTCATGTGGATTCGCCACATTGACGAACAGAAAGCTGCTTGATTTGAAAGTGACTTCTATGTGGGTTGTGCTTCATACATTGCTACACTATTGACAATAGACAATGGTCCTGCAAAAATTCACAGAAATTTTGCTAATGTGACTGCTTCTTGAGCAGCATGAATGTACATAATGTTTTTGGTTACTAATGTGTTTGTAGAAATACTGTATTTGCAGTCAGAATTCAGCTGGTCATGTGGTTTCAACATGGCTGCCACCATTAGAAGACCCGCTTAATTTAAAACAAAACAGCTTTTATTAGATTACTGATATAAGTGGAGTCTTCATATCATTTCAAATATTAATATTTCAAAAATACTATTATTTTAAGTCTGCCTGTAGTGAATAATTTTATGCCTTAAAACTCATCTGTGATCACCAAAATGACAAACATTTAAAAATTTTTTTTTAATTTTTCATGCCTTGAAATAGCTTGAAATGGAGCTCTACACCCTTGCCTAATTTTTTATACGTGGATAAATTAATATGCAAATTAGCCAAATTAATTATGCAAATTAACCTCCACTCGCTCACGCCAGCTCAGAGATCCACTCGGTCAACTTACTGAGGTAAACGCTGCACAATGGTATCGCTTTTTACAACATCAGACACATAACGGTAATTAATATGATAGCCTTTCGCTTGATCAAACAGCTAATAATGTGTTGCTAATGTTACACAAACCATGTTCCCGTTTGCCATGTCAGAGTCAGACAGCTGCCTTCTAACAATCAGTATCCTTACAAATGCTTTGAACAACTCAGAACGTCAGTGGAGAAAGGCATATATTTCATCATAACATCGTAATATACATCATACACCCGGCATATTGCTAAATCTACACTATTTTTCATATCAACAGAAAAATATACCAGGATAACCTGGCTTCTCTCGAGACTCTCCTTCTAGTTTGCTGTTAATGATATGTTAAAGCCCGCCGGCACATTGACGTGATTGGTTACAAGGTAGTTTGTGACGTCCCAGACACCAGCAATTTCAAACCGTGGGTCGAGACTGTCTTTTTTTCCACTGCAGTTTTAAGGAGAAAATACTCAGCAATAGTGTTGACATATGAATTTGCACATGGTTTGTCTTAAAGCATATTAAAAACACTATATAGACATATAAACAACATATAAATCTTAATTTTCACCACAAGGGGTCTTTAAAGTTTGAACAAATACTATTTATTTCTTTATATGTTCAAGAAGCAGCATTAGCTCAAATGCTATCGCTTGTACTAAACAATACATCAAAGCTATTAGTCTAGGAATCAGTTTTAGCTGTTGCTACCATCCCCGCTAGTGTGGATGCAATACTAACACCCCGAATGAGGATGAAACTGATCAGTTATGACAGATTTCGGCTATCACTGCACATTCAGGGTGTCAGTCTGATTAGCAACACTCAATATAAAGTGAAGAATGGTAAGGGTGGGGGGAAGAGAAGCAAGCTGCGCTCGCTGACAGAACCACACAGTAATCTGTTCCATGTTATAGCAGCTTCAGACAGCTTCACTTTAGATGTTGTTCTATCTGAGAATATATTTCAGCTAATGAAAATGTCCTGCTGGCTTTTACCACAGGGGGGTGGATTTGCAATGTGGGTTGCACTCACAGATAAGGCAATTATCGGTCTTTATGTTCTACCCACTGAAATGTTTTTAATCATACACACAAACAAAAGACAGGCCCACTTGCCCAAGTGCACGTTTTCCTCAACTGTAGATAGACATGTTTTTCTTGGCACATGCTACTTCCTTCACACTTGATAAAACATATCAAGGCCAGACAGCACTGTGCCCTTGACCAGCTCTGGGTCTGTGGGCATGCAGGAGGGATGTGTTGAGAATAGGGGAGCGTAAGATAAAGACCAGCGAAGGTCACCCTGATATAGGGTGTTCATGCCCTATTTAGGCTGACCTGAGATCAGTTTGTCATTCTTTGATTAGAGCTGCTGTTGAGAAACAGGGTAGCTCCATGTCAGTGGAAAAACGTCTGCCAAAAACAGAAAATAGGGGTTGAGTCTTTTGGATAAGGGTGCCTACATCCCTCAGGGGAAAACAAACAGAGGTTTGAGGAGGTTTTTGGTTCATTTTGTCTTTTAAATTTTAAGCCAGAGGTTCTCAACTCTGGCCCTCAAGGTCCACTTTCCTGCACAGTTGTGCTTCAACCCTAATCAAACACAACTGAACAAGCTAATCGAGCTTCAGGATTACTAAGTTATTGGCAGGTGAGTTTGATCTAAATTCTGCAGGAAAGTGGACCTTGAGGGCCAGAGTTGAGAACCCCTGTTTTAAAGGGTTAGTTCACCCAAAAATAAAAATTCTGTCATTTAATACTCACCCTCATGTCGTCCCACACCTGTAAGACCTTCGTTCATCTTCGGAACACAAATTAAGATATTTTTCATAAAATCCGATGGCTCAGTGAGGCCTCCATTGCCAGCAAGATAATTAACACTTTCAATGCCCAGAAAGGTACTAAAGATGTATTTAAAACAGTTCATGTGACTACAGTGGTTCAACCTTAATATTATAAAGCGACAAGAATACTTTTTGTGTGCCAAAAAAACAAAATAGCGACTTTATTCAACAATGTCTAGTGATGGGCGATCTCAAAACACTGCTTCATGAAGCTTTGAAGCTTTACAAATCTTTTGTTTCGAATCAGTGGTTCAGAGCGCCAAAATCACGTGATTTCCGTAAACAAGGCTTTGTTACATCATAAGTGTTTCGAAATTTCAATAGTTCACGTGACTTTGGCAGTTTGATACGTGCTCCGAACCACTGATTCGAAACAAAAGATTCATAAAGCGCCGAAGCTTCATGAAGCAGTGTTTTGAATTCGCCCATCACTAGATATTGTTGAATAAAGTCGCTATTTTGTTTTTTTGGTGCACAAAAAGTATTCTTGTTGCTTTATAACATTAAGGTTGAACCACTGTAGTCACATGAACTGATTTAAATATGTTCTTAGTAGCTTTCTGGCATTGAAAAAGGAAATGATCTTGCTGGCAATGGAGGCCTCACTGAGCCATCGGATTTTATGAAAAATATTTTAATTTGTGTTCTGAAGATGAACGAAGGTCTTACAGGTGTGGGACGACATGAGGGTGAGTAATTAATGACAGAATTTTCATTTTTGGGTGAACTAACCCTTTAAGCTTAAACACAAAGAGTGAGAATATGCTTTTTTTTGTATTATCACATAGTAAAAAATCTGCAGAATTGCCATTAAGCAGCAGCAACAATAAATAAATAAAATAAAAAATAAAATGCTAAAATATTTACTAACTATTGTATAATATATGATGATATATTTGTTCAAAAATACAGTAAAAAATGCAATATTGTGAAATTTTATTACAATTTAAAATAACTCTTTTCCATTTTAATATATTTATAAAGGTAATTTATTCCTGTGATGCAAAGCTGAATTTTCAGCATCATTACTCCAGTCTTCAGTGTCACATGATCCTTCATAAATCATTCTAATATGCTGATTTGGTGCTCAAAAACCTTTACTATTATCCATGTTGCTGCTTAATATTTTATAAAAAACCATGATGCTTTTTTTTCTTTGATGAATAGACAGTTCAAAAAAACATTTATTTGAAATAGACATCTTTTGTAACCCACAAAAAAAAAAAAAAAAAAAAAAAAATATTTGTAGAGACAAAGTAAATGTTTCTTGCAAAACAATGTCCATCAGACTACAGGATGAAATAAGATACTTTAGTACCAGCGGGTGTAGTTACAACATCTACCAGCAGGAGCTAACAAGCCAGTGCTAACCATCCAAACCTTTACCCATTTGCTCCAATTCAAACATTCAAAACATGTGACCCTCAACTCAGAACCTGATTGGTAAGTCTGATGAAACACTGAAAGTGCCAAATGAGATCCTATCCACGCTGGTATCTCTAACCTCAAATAGAGGCCCGCATGCACAAACATTAGCTTACTTCACTGTTGTTCTTTTGTGTAGAGGGGAAGGAGTGAGAGTTTTTGCTTAGGATGGGGGATCTCATGTTGACCATAGCGGAGCCCTGCCGTGCCCCCCTCCTCTCTCTTGTTCCCCCCACGCTGAGCAGGGAAGCTATGTGATCTTTTTTCAAAGTCAACAAAAGAGTGGGGACACAGCTGGGCGGCAGAGGGGAACAGAGGGACGGAGCGTAGCAACAGACTCCTGCTGAGGGCACTGGGACTGAACTACGCAACCAATTCACATGAATCAACTGTCAGCTAGATTGTTTAGGAGCTTTTTGTACTGCAGGAGACAGTTTGATTCACTTTGATTCATCTGGAATGACACACTGGATTTTTAGTCTTGATTTATGGTTCATGTGGGCATGCCATTTTGAAATTTTTGTGGTATAAATGAGCCTTCAGAGCATGAAAATGTGTGTGCTTCTACATTTGAAACTCTTTTAATTCCATCCCATCTGAAAATACCTAGCATGTTTAGACTGGTTTATGATGGTAAGAGCTGGTTTGGAACTATAACCACGCTTTTCACCAGCAAAAATATTTACCAGCATAAAATTTCTGGTGAATCTGGTTGACCAAGGAATACTTGCTGGAGAAGCTAGTTAAGATAACCAGCACCCTAAACAATGCTGGTCTTTTCTCAACAGGATCATAACAAACCCTTTTTAAACTGTATATTTAAAGGATAGATTTCCTCTTGTCCCCCACAAAGTACTGACAGAAACTTGGAGGTCATTGAAGTTAAGCCTTTTTATGTCTCTTCTCTTAGTCCAAACCACGGCCTTAACAAAGTTTTGTGCAGTTACAATGAGCTGTAAGGAGACAGGGTACGAAGGACAGGGCAAAAGAGGAAAAAGTGTGGGAGAGAGCAGAGAAAGGCCACAGAGAAGTGAGCATCAAAGGCAGTGGATCTCAGCATGCTCCTGTAGCAGTGTGTGAACTCCCACCCTAAGACACACAGCAAAGCCCCTGCGCGCACACACACACACCCATCTCCTCCACCCCTCTGGACGAGTCCTCAGCAGTAATTAAAACCATCTCCCCCACTGTTCCAGAATCTCATTAAATCTCAGCACCCTTCCGTTTTCCTCCTTTCACCCATCCAACCACCAAAAATCGTCCGACACAACCAAGACTAAACCTAACACATTCTTAAGCTAATGCTGCATAGTGTTGAAATGGTGGCTGGGCGTCAATCACAAAAACATTTTTCCACTTTCAGCTCCATCAGAAACAGGAAATATCCAGTGAGCTCTGATGAGTCCACTCCCTCAACTTTACCCCTCATTTGAAACAGCGTACGAAAACATGCTTTTATTTAAAGTTTGTATATGAGAGTGTTTTGCATCATAGTTTTATTAATATGTCTGGTGTAAAGATATAAATGTAACCTTTCGTTATTATGTGGACTTATAATATAATATACAGTAAATTATGAGTTTTTGACAACATCAGACTTGAAAAAATGAAATGACAATAAAATGAGTAGGCCTTCTCATTTTTATCTATCCATCGAAAGTCCATGAAACCAAAACTTTCTCACATCAAAAAGTAAAAAAAAAAAGAAATGGTAAAAAAAAAACCTGTTTAGTATAGGTTTTTATTGATGTAAACAATGATTAAATGTATACCTCATACTTTCTATAAGTTGAAAACATAAAGATTAACTAAATATTACACTATTAAAAAAGACCTAAAATGCGACTCGAACTGGAGAATCTTTTTTTTTAATCATAATCAGAACACCTCATTTATGAATCAATTAACTTATGAAAGCAACATTTGAGAGAGACTAAACTGTTCTCTCTCTCATATTGAACAGTTCGATTCATTCTAGTGATACGGTTAGTCCTAAAAAGTCCTTTCATATTTAAAGGATTAGTTCACTTTAAAATGAAAATTACCCCAAGCTTTACTCACCCTCAAGCCATCCTAGGTGTATATGACTTTCTTCTTTCTGATGAACACAATCTGAGTTATATTAATAAATATCCTGACGCATCTGAGCTTTATAATGGCAGTGAACAGGGCCAGCGAGTATGAAGCTCAAGAAAGTGCATCCATCCATTATAAACGTACTCCACATGACTCCGGGGGGTTAATAAAGGCCTTCTGAAGCAAAGCAATGCATTTGTGTAAGAAAAATATCCATATTTAACAAGTTATAAAATAAAATAGCTTCTGCAAGACTGACCTTCCGTATTCAACTTAAGTTGCGTCAGTTACGCTTTTTTTTTAAGTTGAATACAGAAGGCGTAGGACGTAACGTAAGTGTTTTGTACTGCGAGAGGTGTTACACTTTCTTCCTAAGTTGAATACGGAAGGCTGGCTGGCGGAAGCTAGATATTTTATTTTATAACTTGTTAAATATGAATGTTTTTCTTCAACAAATGCATCACTTTGCTTCAGAAGGCCTTTATTATCCCCCTGGAGCCTTGTGGAGTACATTTATAATGGATGGAGGCACTTTCTTGAGCTTCATACTCGTTGGTATTGCTCACTGCCATTATAACGCTTGGATGCGTCAGGATATTTATTAATATAACTCAGATTGTGTTCATCAGAAAGAAGAAAGTCCTATACACCTAGGATGGCTTGGGGGTAAGTAAAGCTTGGGGTAATTTTCATTGAAACGTGAACTAATCCTTTAACAGTTTGATTCATTCAAGTGAATCGGTTCATCCTAAACTGTCCTTTTTACTCATATTGAACAGTTCAATTCATAGTGAATCAGTTCATCATAAATGGTTCTCTCTCATATAATATTGTGAAGTTTGATTAATTCTAGTGTTTCAGTTTGTCCTAAACAGTCCTCTCTCTCATATAGCATTGAACAGTCTGATTCATTCAAGTGTATCAATTCGTCATAAACGGTTCTCTCTTTTTCACTCATATATTGTTATGATTGTTATGATAACGATTCACTAGAATGAATCAAACTGTTCAATATGAGAGAGAGGACAGTTTAGGATGAACCAAATCACTTGAATGAATTGGCATTCCCAAAGATATGAGAGAGAGGACCATTTAGAATGAACCGATTAACTAAGATTCAGACTGACAAGCACTACATATGTTAGAGAGAGAGTGCTTGATCACCTCAGCAGTAATGTGACATTAAAAACAAATTTGTTTAGTAGTGCTGCACATCTTAAGTTAGTAGCATCTCTACTTTTAGTTAGTTGCTCACCAACACTGATATTTACAATAAAGTATGCTATGTCTTAAATGATGACTGTAATGTAAACTGACACTTAAAAAAGACTTGCTAACTTGACATTATAAAATGCCTGACATGGCTAACAACTCATCCAGTGATCGTCATACTTCACTTTTGCTCCACTTGGCACCCTAGGAGCATCATAACCTGACCCGATTTACCAGCACGGACTATTGCTGCACAAGCCCCAATCTCTCTCAGTCTGGCACAGCTACAAAGCGGGCACTCCAAGCAGCTCGTATCAGACTGGCACAGGTGTGATAGCTGAAGCGTTTGCCCATTCTCCGGTCTGTGAGCCAAATCAAAGCAAGAAACCCAGCTTCCAGTCCATTACAGCTGCAACGCATAACATGTTGAGAGGCGTGTGAGAGTCATGTGAGGATGGGGGTCTGATTTACATTTTTAATGATACATGGAGACAAAGGTTCAAAGGGAAGCACTGTAGAGAGAGAGAGAGAGAGAGAGAGAAAGAGATGTGGCTCATGCTACTAAATTCAAGCTACCCTTGAGGCAAAATTTAAGTCTGAGTTATAGTGTTAAGTGAATAGTGGTGTGTAAACATGTAAATGGTATAGTCTTTTCTAGTCTTTTTTTTCGTGGACTTATCAGAATAAATTGCATTTATAAGACACATCATAATTTGTAATTAAAAATAAAAACCAAAAGGGCCATTTAAAAGTTAAAAAATGTGTCACAGTCATGTTCTGATGTTTTGGTCTTCACTCGCAACATGTGTTCTTTTTTCTTCTATTTTCCTGCCACAATCTGTCACCATGGACACTAACCCAGTCATCACAGCTGTTCGTCGTTTGAGTTAATCGTCTGTGTATTTAAGTTCTTGTTCATCCTTAGTTTAGTTTGTGGTGTTGTTTGTGTCTTGTGCACTCTGTCTCGCATGTTGGGTTATCTCGTTAGGAATAAATAGTCTCTTATTGGATCTTCATCTTCATCTTCATTGGAACCTTAGCGTTACACAATAAGATTAAGACCATCAATACATCTAATGATATAAACAACGTTCAAAACAATTGTCGCCCTTAGTGACATAATTATAGTGACCAAATCATGGCACAAATACTGTACTGTACACAAACTGAAACAATAAATATGTATATATAAAAAAAAATTAATTAAAACAAGAGAAAAATGTAAAAATAAAGGATTTTAAATTAAATTAGATATTGACTGAAGCATAATCTATCATTTTTAAATAAAATATCAATAGCAAACAGAATTACAATATTATGTAACAAAACCGAATTCAACAGATAAATATTAATGTAGAGATACTGAGAAGTTTTTGGTTTTATTTTCTTTGGTTCTTGTTCTTTCTGTTGCATGGAAAGTTTAAGGGGAATGAATGAACAAACGAACAAACAAAAATGAATTAATAAATAAGAATATTTTTGTTTGTTTTCAGACAGAGACATGCCACAAAATGTTTTTTTTATTTATTTATTTTTTATTAGAGAATTTACACTTACGCATGTGGAAATTTGGGGGGAAAAAAAAGATAAAGCTATAGGCATCTACAAAATGTGCACTTTGTATCAATGTTAGATTGAATTTATTTAGGTAGCTGGGTAGAATTAGTAGATTAGGCACTTCTCTAACTTTGTTGACAGCAAGTACTCAATGAACACAATGTGTAATTGTACAAAAAAAAAAAAAAAAAAAAAAATGCATATGCAAATATATGCAGGTCACCAAAGCAATAAAAGATCATCTTTTCTAGCATGAATAGCTCCTTATTGCTATGTTGGCAATGGCAGACAGCTTGTCTCTGCTTTTGGGCTCTATATGCTGTGCTTTGTTTATAGTGGGTGTGTTATAAGGAACTGTCTTGATAATGTTCCTACGAGGCTAACAATCTCACTCTCTGTCTTTCTCTCTCTCAGAAGATAAAAACGCGACCACAAGCTGGTTCGCTGCCAAACGCAAAGTAGCGAACAGCTAGCTAACTGACTCTCTCTCTCTTTTTCTCTCATCCACTCTTTCTATCCTCTCTTTTTTCTTTGAGAAAGCCTTTGAAGTTAGCAGGGGGGCCTGTGCTCTCGCAGTGATGGTAACGAATGATACTTTAAGCGATTCTTTTTTATCCAGGCTAGCTTAATGAAAGATTAATGGGTTTGATATTTTCCTTGTTTATGTTTTATTTAAAAAGTAAGCCGTGGTCCTTGGAACCTGTTAAAACGTTCCTTGGCAGAAGCTGTAATGATTTTGTGGATCAGTGGGACTCTCATCTTTTGTACAGACAAAAGAAAGTCATAGCTGTTGATTTGACTCTTGTGTCTCGATATGTTGACACACTAGCCTACTCTCGATGAACCCTCAACTTTAGTAATTTAAACATATTTACTCATTTCAAAGCATCAGTACCTGTTAGCAATATTGAACGCTAGCAGCTTTCAGGAATGAAAAAGATGACCACAATCAAAGTCTCTTTAAGGCAAGTCAGTTCACTCGGCAGCCATCTTGGCCACGCCTCCAGGCAGCTAATTTCTGTCTAGGCATTAAGCATACAAGTAGGAAAGACCAAAGTATCACTGCTTTGTTATACTTTACCTGACCTGCAGAGGCAGCACAGAGCTGCTGATGTTTGTAGTCCCAACCTCTTTAGCCCTATTTAGCCACTTGTTAGCAACAACCCTTTTTCAAGAGAAGTAAAAGATTTTAAAAAATCTTTTAAAAAGATTTAAAAAAGAGGGTATTAATGATGCATTTTATGTTGTAGAATAGAACATGAAAATATCTTGAGCTTGTGTTAACCACAGACCTTATTTCAGGCATTTAACCAAAAACCCATTAACTTCAGGACAATGGATCCGGAAATGCTAAAATGCTAACTCATTTTAGCCTACAAAATATGTTCTGAGATTCACCCTATGTCATGATAGTGAAGAAGACTGTTGCAACCAGTGTTGCCAACTGCTTTCATTTGAGAGGTAGCTAAAACTGATCGCTAAAAGTCACTAGATGATGTCATAATGGCGATTTCACTGATTTATATAAATATCAGTGAGTGAGATAAGAATCTAGATAGGGTTTGTCCAAGAAGTTGCTAGATTTGTCACTAGGCTTTTGAAAAAAGTCTCAAAAGGGGTGAGGGAGTCACTAAATCTAGTGACAAAATCGCTAAATTGGCAACACTGGTTGCAACTTCCATTTCGACTTTAAAGGTGTGGTATGTAGGATTGACAGCTAGTGGTCAAAATGGGTACTGCAGTCCAAATTCAAAATATTGGAGATTGTTGTTTCCCCGCCCCCTCCTCCTCAGACTCAACGCTCACGTGGGTTGCCAGCTTGAGGACACAACAGGCAGGGCCGGTGGAAGCACTGGGCAAACTGGGCAATTGCCCAGGGCACCAGACCACTAGAGGGCGCCGCACCATGACGAGCATGATCGACAATGTCTTTGCCGGGAGTTTGATTGACCGGCGATCTAACTGTGTCTGACAAAGCAGTCAGGGGAGTTAGTAGATTAACGTCGGTGGACTTGAATTTGAAAAATGGTGTGTACTGACATCTTTCCGCGGTTGAAACAACATTCCTTCTGATGTTCATTCATGTTTATTTGATGCTATAAATTAACTAGTAGGAAGAGATGATCGGTCCACGAGCCGCTTGAACTGAGGCACAGCGATCTGTCACGACACATTAAAGAGCCACAAAACGGTATTTATTGTTTAAATTTCTTTAAAAATTACAAAATTTGAAATTTGAGACTTTGTTTCATATTAAAATGAACCTGCACTGTCATGTCTGCCGACACGTTGTCAGTGTCCTCTTTGCTCCGCGATGTATTTTTCACTCTGTGAGAACACGATGTGTTTTGTGAGAGCGGCATGGCTTGTTGGACACAGCAACAGTAACTAAAGAGGCGGGTCTTTGCGAACGGTCAAATCTGCACCAAATCTGTCGCAAATTGGTTTACTCCAAGATAACTAAAGAATTTGCAGCAGCCAAAGCAAGAAAGGTCCTCTTTTAAATGGTGAGTCAACAACTGTATTAATTCATTACACCAAGTCAACAGTAGGGGTCAATATGATAAATTGGCATTTTTTTCTCTTAAAAATTTGAACGTAGGGGGCGGCATATTACTATTTTGCCAAGAGCACTGGATTGTCTTTCCCTGGCCCTGACAACAGGAGTGAGCACAATTGATAATGAAAGCCAGGGAGACTTACAAACTGTAAATTGATAAGTTGATTTATCTGTGTTTTAATAAGCTCTCATTCATAGAGATATTTAGATGGATGCTGAGGCTTTTTAGGTCGGTTAGAATCTGCGATCTCTGACCCAGTTCCATGGCTTCCATGGCTGCGTTTTCCACCAACTGGCAACCTGAGGTGTCGAAAATTTACTGGGTGAACTGGCAACGTGCAGTATCGCAAAGACCAAAAGAAAAACAGATATTCCGACACAGAACGCACATTTCAAAGTAAAATAACTGGCTGTAGCATTGTTTTACAGAGAAATGAGTATGTGAACTCAGCATGTTTCCAAAATATCTGCAAACATATTATGGTATTTTTATGCTTTAGTAAAGTGAAAAACTTACATAAAGCACCTTTAAAGGGTTAGTTCACCCAAAAATGAAAATTCTGTCATTAATTACTCACCCTATATCGTTCCACACCCATAAGACCTTTGTTCATCTTCAGAACACAAATTAAGATATTTTTTGATGAAATCTGATGGCTCAGTGAGGCCTCTATTGCCAGCAAGATAATTAATACTTTCAATGCCCAGAAAGTTACTAAAGACATATTTAAAACAGTTCATGTGACTACAGTGGTTCAAACTTAATGTTATGAAGTGACGAGAATACTTTTTGTGCACCAAAAATAACAAAATGATGACTTTATTTAACAATATCTAGAGAAATTAGGTAAGTGAAAAAGAAAAAAAAGTTATAGAAGTTTAAGTTTATGAAAATGCAAAATGTAAAAATGTAATATTTTATATAAAATATATTTTACAAAACAAGTTTTACTCTGAAACTGCAAGAAAATCAAAGACAAAAATCTGAACAAGTTGTGTTCCAAATTTTAGGTTGATATCTAAAAAAATGAGCTTTCAGTAAGATTTTGTTTGGGCGCAGTACCACACTTTTTCACTAGATGACAACCAAGCTCCATTACTGACCATATAAGGGCACCTCCATTTACATATATGGTCTGAGTGATCTGAACCATATATTTCCATAATTTTCATACAATTTATGAAGTAGACATCCTATATAGAAGTAGTATGGGAAGTTTGGCAGAATTTGATATGAATTCAACCTCTAATAAACATAAAAACAACACGTATGTGGATTATAGCTCGCCGCCACAATCATATATTGTTTTTTTCTATTAAAAACATTTTCAATGTTTCAATGTTTCTTTTTTTCTCAAAAAATTGAATGGATGTTATCTTTTGAACTCTTGGCATGAAAACAAACATGTTTCAACCAATCTTTCATGATTTTTCATGTTCATCACTATTTCAGAATACAGGTCTGAACATTCCTTATGTGTATGAAAATATTCTTGTTGCAAACTGATAAATTACTGCTCCTCTGTAAGTCCTCCTCTGTATGTCCTACACCTTCCCTATTCAGCTTACGGAAAAAACGCAAGCTTTTTGAAGAATATGGAAGGCGGTCTGGCTGAAGCACTTGCGAGGCGATCATTTGTGTTTATAAACCATATACATTTATTTATTTATTTATTTATTTTTAGAAAATGACGATCGTTTCGCTAGATACGACCCTTTTTCCTCGTCTGGTATCGTTTAAAGCCCTTTGAAGCTGCACTGAAACTGTAATTTTGAACTTCAACCGTTTGGGGCCAATTGTAGTCCACTATAAGGAAAATAATCCTGGAATGTTTTCATCAAAACCTTAATTTCTTTTGGACTGAAGAAAGAAGGACATGGACATCTTGGATGACATGTGGGTGAGTAAATTATCAAGAATTTTTTATTTGGAAGTGGACTAATCCTTTAAATTTTAAAAACATATTTAAAAAAAAAACTAATAAAATCTGATGAAAATTTAATTTTAAATCTTGCTTCTTTAAATCATTCCAATGCACATGCACATTTTAGAGCAATTATACAAGATGTTGCTTTTACCAATCACGTATAGCTGCCATATTGAAGATTAAAAAACCACACATTTATTTTTCTAAAAAAATCTTCCTTCACAATAGTGGTATTGAGTGTTGTTTTCAGCTTAATGCAGAAGAACATATGCTAAACTGACACCTGTGGATGGGAATGGATTGCTGATGTGACACAACAGCTGAGTCTAGAGTTGTTTAAACTCATCCCCTTCAAGGTCGGTTATCCATTCAAGTGAGCACTGATCCAAGAAAATTGTCAGAATAATTTCTGTAGAGATCTGAACAGGTGTTCATTTAGATTATATCATTAGTTTAGAGAATAAAACCAAGCATAGCATTAGCTACAATGTATGGCTTATGTAAAACAATACTTACTAGATAGAACAAAAACATAATCAACCAGATGAAGTTTTAATACTTTCATTGGATGGTTTTCCATTTTCATTTGATCAGCAATTAAGCTGTCAGCAGTGTAAATTACAGAGCTGAAAAAATGACTGATTATGTGCGTGTTTGCAGTGTCCACTGTGAGGAGAAATTAATCAAGTGAAAAATGTGAAAAATGGAATCCAGTCACAGATGCCACAGCAGCAGCTGTTACTGTTTCCTCTTAACTAGTGCCAGCTCGGTTAGTCCAAAGTGTGTGTTGTGTGCACGTGTGAGTGTGTATGTGTGCACATAAAACTACAGAAGGCCAAAGGGTTATGGCTTGCCTTCAGTTATTATCATACTTCCATCATACAATTCTGTTTGATTTCTTGTTCCTTCACTGAAGGTCACATTCTCTCCTCATCACATTCCTTTTTCTTTCTTTATTGCTTTCTTACTGTGACCCCTTTTCCTTAATTGTGACTTTATTTCTCATAATTGCGACTTCACATCTCAATTACAAATTTATTTCACTTGATCTATTAAGAAACAAGAATTTACTTGTTAAATGTTGTGTGATTTGTGTCATTTATTGTTGCATTTAAAGAGAGACTGAACTAAAGGAGGGCAGGCCGATGAAAAGTCTAATATTATAGTGACAAATATTGTCTTTTGCTCCACACTTCATTTCTGTGTGTGTATGCATGTAAACTATACCATTCAAAAGCGTGAATATAGCGTGATTTTAGCAGTCATTTTAATAAAATTTTAGCTTTTCTACAAAAAACCTACATATTCACACTTTGTGTATAATATTGAAGTGATTTTTTAATAGTAGCCTGTATACTCAAAATCCAGCATTGCTGGTCACCAGAATAAGGTATGTTTTGCATGCTGGTCCCCAGTATGGGATTCTGGTTTGTTGGATCCAAGCATGGGATGCCGGTGTGCTGGTGGACCAGCATATGTTGTCATTTGGGGGCTGGTATGATCCCAGCAAGATCACAACAAAACTTGCGTATGTGTTGCATATAATGTTTCTGAGTTAAATAAAGACCAATACAATTTTCCAAATTAATATGTTTACTGGTACACAGTAAAATCCTGTGTTAAACAAACACTGTTCAGTTTTCATATGGTCCCTATCTATAAAAAGTAAAAGTAACACTGAAGCAGTGTTGCAGTTAGTGAAATAAAGTAGATTCACTCTACAAGTGATGATTGAGCATTAGTGATGACACCTGCGGTTAACAAACAGAATCACTGAAGATAAGAGGAACAACAAGAACATCAAAAGAGAAGAGATGAGCAGAAACACAACAACTGACTTGCGGCCACACATCTTACCAGAGGATGATTAAACAACTTCAAAAACAGCATTACCATATTCACTTATTACAAACTAGTTTGGCTTTATTTCTTTGGTACATGCACAAATGTTGTTGAAGTCGGTTTGACATCACCATTATGGTGATGAGTGTTCCCTTTAGTTGGGAACTTGGCCATTGACTTTGGTTGAATGAATTCTCTTTAAGCAATTGTTAAAAGTGCATGCTATCACTATCGTCAACAATATTTCATGCTCCTGACAGTTTTGAACTTTCATTATCACGTTATTAACTATCCTATTAAAGAGCTCTTCTCTTAACCCACTGAACAAACTGCTTATGATTATGCTTTTATTGGACATTTTTATTGGTTTTCATTTCTTTAAAAGTTTTTGTTTTGCAATGTACACAAGCTCCTTTACTGATTTTAACTGATTTGTGTACAGATCTTTTGAAACAGGAGACAATTCCTTTAATGCTTTGAAACGTTTTACCAGTGACATTGATTAATAATGTAATCATAACTAAAATAATTAAAATTTTCAGTTCTACTTTTAGCAGAGGGAGCAAAATGAATTACTAAGTTATAATCATGTAATTCAATAAATCATAAGTTTTAACCTTATCTTATTTTTCCTTTACATCATTAATGTGTAAAATATAGAAATATGCAAGCAAAAACAATGGTTGTTCCCAAAACACTGCTTGAATACTGACAGCTGGCCTACTCACACTAAACCCCACAAGACCTCACAAGCTTCACCAGCGCTGTTTTGCTTGAGAACAGCATGAATATGCTGGTCCACCAGCTAGACCAGCACAATTCCAGCATAAACCAGCCTGGATATGCTGGATTTTTTAGGAGGGCTTGGCTATATTATAGGAAGAAATTTGTAAAAGTGTGTGTGGATGTATGTGCATTTGAAGGAAGAGCTTTCTGGACAGAGGCGTGGCTATTTTAACCTTAGTGACCCCTCCTTGTTAAAAGGTCAAATCCCTGAATATCAATGAACTGCCTCTATCCAAATCGACCCCTTTAAAAAGAGCCCCAAACTAGCGTGCAGTCCCATCTGACACTTCATCACCCTCTTCTGAACTCTTCTATCCTTAGAGCTCTAGAGGACCTTGTTAAGACACAGATATACTCATCATCATTATTGTCATTACTTACATTTTTATATAATTATAGCAAATAAGTAAATGTGTGACATTTGATCATATGAATCTTTGTACAGACAGTCAGATGTTCTTCATCCATTGAAGCTCAAGATGTTCAAAACATGCTGGAGAACATGATCATCAGGTTTTACACAAACATATGGTGTTCGTGCAGCTCAAGGTCAGCTGTCAAAAGCAAAAAAGGGACAAACCAGATACTAATTCTGAAAATTCATTTTAATGTTTCAACTTTTCAGTAAAATTGTTTAGCAAATAATATAATTTGTAATAATAATAATAATAAAAAGTATTTAATCAGACAGTTTGATGCCACTGTATAGGCCTGCATGTTCACGCATAACCAAACACACACATTCCTAGTTTGCATTTCATTGTTATGGTCAGAAATCCAAGGATTACATTTCTCAAAGCTTCAGACTAGTAAAACAGCTGTTTCGATGTTTAGATAGCGGCACTTTCATCTGTTTGTGTGAAGCATGAATGCCCTAGGATTCTCCCCTAAGATCAGGACAAGTGGCTCATGAATCTCATGCATTAGTGTGTCAGTATCTGTGTCTACATGTGATCTCCTGCTTTGGTGTATGAATTTGCCACTACATACATGTACTGTATATCCATATAGTCATGATTATATACATGCATATAGGGTGAACGTGATTTTACCAAATACAAAATGTTTCTGGATCAACATCTTTGTTGATCCTGGAACAACATTCCAATCAACCAATCAGATTTGAGGGAAAAGCTTACAGTTTATGTCAAGTTTAGGCTTACAACCAGGGTTAGGTGCTTCTACGTCAGTGTTATTCACCTATCATTTCCCTCTGATTTTAGGGATAAATTATGGGTAGGGTTAGGTTTAGGGGTAGGAATAGGGTTAGGACTAAATTTTTAGACAAGAATGTTGTTCCAGGATCAACAAAATATGCTGATCCAGGAACATGTCTTACTTGGCAAAATCACGGTGACCGCAGTAAACACACAAGCTATTGACCACATTCCATCTGTACTAACATCTATCCTCAGGAAACCCACACCCGTCCTCCCTAAAATTAGCCTGATTGTCCAAATCACAACAACCTGTACATTAGGAAAACATAATAGAATGGAATTGTTCATGCGACAACAAAGTAGTAGTATACTGCACTCGAAAAAAATGCTGGGTTAAAACCAACCCAAGTTGGGTTGAAAATGGACAAACCCAGCGATTGGGTTGTTTCAACCCAGCGGTTGGGTTAAATGTTTGCCCAACTTGCTGAGCAGTTTTATTTAACCCAAATATTGTTTAAAAGTTACTATATGGCTGGCTTAAAATGAACCTAAAAGAGGTTGGAAATTAAAAATCAGACACATAATTGCTAGTAGAGGAAACTATAATAATCAAAAGGTGGACATTTATTAATAAGCAATTTAATAAATGTTTATTGTTTAATTATTATTCATTAAACTTATTAAAGGATTAGTTCACTTTCAAATGAAAATTTCCTGATAATTTACCTACCCCCATGTCATCCAAGATGTCCAAGTCCTTCTTTCTTCAGTCGAAAAGAAATTAAGGTTTTTGATGAAAACATTCCAGGATTATTCTCCTTATAGCGGACTTCAATTGGCCCCAAATGGTTGAAGGTCAAAACGATACCAGACGAGGAATAAAGGTCTTATCTAGCGAAACGATTGGTCATTTTCTAAAAAAAAATTAAAATGTATATGCTTTATAAACACAAATGATCGCCTTGCAAGTGCTTCCTCCAGACTGCACTTACGCACTTACGCTGGATGTCCTACACCTTCCATATTCAAATTATGGAAAAAACGGCATTCGTTCCGTAAGTAGAATAGGGAAGGCGTTAATATGTTACATATATTAATATGTTGTTATTAAACATATTAATAAATGTTAATTTCCAACATACTTTGGGTTCATTTTGAGCAAGCAATACAGAATTTTTTTAAACAATAGTTGAGTTAAATAAAACTACCTAGAAGGTTGGGCAAACCTTTAACCCAACCGCTGGGTTAAAACAACCCAGTTGCTGGGTTTGTCCATTTTCAACCCAACTTGGGTTGTTTTTAACCCAGCATTTTTAGAGTGTGCTGTTTGAAATGTTCATTGTTGCAAAATGCACCCCATCCCCCCCAATAACACATATTGCACAGTATTCAGTAAGTAGTAAGCTAATGCCTTTCTGAACATAGCCTGTGACATGGAAAGACAAAGAACAGGAAACAAAAGGGCATTTGTTGAGTTTGATATTGCTCATAGCATTTTCTCCTAATTGTCTCCAGTTGTGTCCTTGTACTGGGTAAGAGGAAAGAGGACCGTTATGGACCACTGCAGGGGAACACATGTTTTGTGTTGTTCTTGTGGATGTGAGTGAACTAATCCTGCCCACTAAATGCTCTTGCTCTCTCGTGGGGAATAAAACCATTTCTAAACAGTTTAAATCAACAAGGACATCTAAAATCAAAACCATGACTGACTGCCAATCATAAAGAACCATTTTGCAAAATACTGGTAAAAATGTCTCTGAATTTATACATATAAACACATTCAGACATAAATATGGAAATGTTAAATATTTAAAAAAACAATGCAGTTTCTGTGGGCTTAGAATCAAATCTGTTTCATAGTTAAAATAATAATAATTATAAGGTAGATAGATAGATAGATAGATAGATAGGCCTCCTCAACCCGATCTCAAGGCAATTCGTACGTATTTTATGAGGTGGCTAAATCGTACGATATCATACCACCTCACTCGTATGAATTCATACGTTTTTTGCTAATTCGTACGTATTTTACGAGTTGCCAAATTCGTATAAATTTGTACGAATGACTTACCCCAAACCCCACCCCTAAACCTATCCGTCACTGGGATTTAGACAAATCGTATGAATTCGTACGAGTGAGGTCGTACGAATTCATACGAATTAGCCACCTTGTAAAATATGTCCAAATTGGTTGTGAGATAGCGTTGGCCTCCTTTTGCGGCCAATACAGCATCAATTTGTCTTGGGAATGACAGATACAAGTCCTGCACAGTGGCCAGAGGGATTTTGAACAATTCCTCTTCCAGAACACTGGCCAGGTCACTATGTGATGCTGGTGGAGGAAACGTTGCTTCTCCAAAACACCCCAAAGTAGCTCAATAATATTAGGATCTGGTGACTGTGCAGGCCATGTGAGATGTTTAACTTCACTTTCAGGTTCACTTTCAGGTTCATCAAACCATTCTGTCACAAGTCTTGCCGTGTGTATTGGTGCATTATCATCCTGATACACAGCCCCACCTCAGGGTTAAATGTTTGAACCATTAGGTGCACATGGTCCTCCAGAATGGTTCGGTAGTCCTTGGCAGTGACATGGCCATCAAACACAGTATGGTAACTCATACTCTGAATTTGTCCTGTGCATTTAACCCATTGAAGTTAGTGCACACACATTAAGAGTAGTGAGTAGTGAACACACACGCACACACTGCAAACCGTGGACACACACCCGGAGCAGTGGGCAGCCATTTTGCTGTAGTGCCTGAGGAGCGATTCAGGGTTAGGTGCCTTGCTCAAGGGCACCTCCATCATTTCCTGCCGGTATTGAGAATGACCAAAGGTTTGGCTGTAGCAGCCCAGCCATGAATATTGACTCTGTGGAGCTCCCAACAAACAGTTTTGGTGGAAACAGAAGAGTCGAGGTGTGAATTTAATTCTGCAGTGAGTTGGGCAGATGTGGTTTTATGTGTTTTGGACACAATCCGGGTTAGTACCTGGACATCCCTCTCAGACAGCTTCCTCATCCATTGGATGTGGTTTGTCTTCCTTGGTGGTATGCTGACATTACCCTGGATACCATAGTTTTTAATATACCACTTGCTGTCCTGGTCACACATGAGCCAGTGAGATGCGCACCAATATTTTGTCCTCTTTTAAACTCTGATATGTCTCCTTATGTTGTGTGCATTGCAATATTTTATGTGCAGCTGTGCTATTGCTCTGCTAATTCAACCTTCACCACCAGGCCGCGCATATACAGGTGCTGGTCATATAATTAGAATATCGTGAAAAAGTTCATTTTTTTATTGTAAATTATTTTAAAAAATGAAACTTTCATATATTCTAGATTCCCTACATGTAAAGTAAAACATTTCAAAAGTTTTTTTTTTTAAATTTGTTGATTAGAGTGTACAGCTCATGAAAGTCCAAAATCCAGTATCTCAAAATATTAGAATATTTACATTTGAGTTTCATTAAATGACCATCCCTACAGTATAAATTCCGGGTATCTTTTGTTCTTTGAAACCACACTAATGGGGAAGACTGCTGACTTGGCAATGGTCCAGGAGACAATCATTGACACCCTCCACAAAGTGAGTAAGTCACAGAAGGTCATTACTGAATGGGGTGGCTGTTTACAGAGTGATGTATCAAAGCATATTAAATGCAAAGTTGACTGGAAGGAAGAAATCGGGTAGGCAAAGGTGCACAAGCAACAGGGATGACCGCAAGCTTGAGAATACTGTCAAGTAAAGCCGATTCAAACACTTGGGAGAGCTTCACAATGAGTAGAATGAAGCCGGAGTCAGCGCATCAAGAGTCACCACACTCAGACATCATCAGGAAAAGGACTACCAAGCCACTTCTGAACCAAAGACAAGCGTCAGAAGCATCTTACCTGGGCTAAGGAGAAAAAGAACTGGACAGTGAACAGTGGTCAAAAGTCCTCTTTTCAGATAAAAGTAAATTTTGCATTTCATGTTGAAATCATGGTTCCAGAGTCTGAAGGAAGACTGGAGAGGCACAGAATCCAAGCTGCTTGAAGTCTAGTGTGAAGTTTCTGAAGTCAATAATGATTTGGGGGGGCTGTGACGTCTGCTGGTGTTAGGTCCATTGTGTTTTATCAAGTGCAAAGTCAATGCAGCCATCTTCAAGGAGATTTTGGAGCACTTTATGCTTCCATCTGCTGACAAGCTTTATGGAGATGCTGATTTCCTTTTCCAGCAGGACTTTAGCACCTGCCCACAGTGCAAAAACCACTTCCAAGTGGTTTGCTGACCATGATATTACTGTGCTTTATTGGCCAGCCAATATGCCTGACCTGAATCTATGGGATATTTTCAAGAGAAAGATGAGAAACAGTCGATCCAACAATATACAGATGATCTGAAGGCTCAGTAGTGCCTCAGCAGTGCCACAGGCTGATCACTTCCATGCCACACTTCACTGATGCAGTAATTTGTGCTAGGAGCACGTCATTTGCTGTAATATGTCCTGCCGATCAAGTATTGAGTGCACAAAAGAACATACTTTAAAGAACTTGAACTTTTCTGTTTTGCAAATCCATTTTTTGATTGATCTTAGGAAATATTCTAATATTTTGAAATACTGGATTTTGGACTTTCATGAGCTGTACGCTCTAATCATCAAAATTTAAAAAAAAAAACTTTTGAAATGTTTTACTTTACATGTAGGGAATCTAGAATATATGAAAGTTTCATTTTTAAAAAATAATTTATAATAAAAAAATGAACTTTTTGATGATATTCTAATTATATGACCAGCACCTGTATAGGCGTGAAACCTCCAACACTATATTTGCCAGTGTTTCAGTTTTATTGTCAAACCCCTGTAGATAGATAGATATGCTTCAGTTTCAACTGTTCAGGTGCCCAACCTTATAAACAGTTTAATGTATCCTCAGTCTCAAACACTAATTATGTCTTTAAAAATGACAGTGTTTTTCACGCTAGAGTTATGATACAGCCAGTTTGGCATGTCTCAGCCTGCTGGTACTTCAACATTAACCAAGCTTTTTTTTTTTTCTTTCTTTTTTTTTTTTGGACTGCACTTGAGACCATGTTTTGTTTTGAAGAAAAGGGAAGCAGGTGTTCTCTTTGTGTAAATGGGCGGCAGATTTTGCCCTTAGTAAAGATTTCCTCTGTTTGTGGTTGATGTTATATCCAAATGATGCTCTTTTTTTGAAAAAACAATGAAGACAACACCCCCCAAGCACGAATGGCAAATCATTTCTCATCCATTACAATGCTTTCATGACTACGCTGACATGAGGAACAAAACATGTCCTGTAGGTTTTAACTTTGTGGTTGTTGATTTTGGGAGAGGCAGATCGGTGGGTAGGAGGTTCTACAGAAAGAAAAGGAAATCAAGTCATGTGTTATGTTTGCTTGTAGAACTCTACACAATGTGTCCTTCAGCACTTTATTATTTTAATATTATATAAATATTGTGATAATAAGTAATGATATGCTATCAAACCTGTATGAACTTCTTTCTTCTGCTGACCACAAAAGAAGTTATTTTGAAGAATGTCGGTAACAGTTGATGGGCCCCATTGACTTCCATAGTATTTTTATTTTCAATACTATTGAAGTCAATGGGGTTACTGACCTTCTTGGTTACTGACATTCTTCAAAATATCTTTTATTGTGTTCAGCAGAAGAGATAAATTTATACAGGTTTGGAACAACTTGAGGGTGAGTAAATAATGACAGAATTTTCATTTTCGGGTGAACTATCCCTTTAATGTCTAGAGCACTTTGCAAATGTTGTTGACCTCTGTTTCTCTCTCACGGTTTTAATGTATTTTAGTATATGTATATATGTATATGTACTGTATGCATATGTATGTATGTGTGTATGTGATGTACTACCCGAATTCTGGAAATGTTGGAACGTTTTTTAAATTTGAATAAAATGAAAACTAAAAGACTTTCAAATCACATGAGCCAATATTTTATTCACAATAGAACATAGATAACATAACAAATGTTTAACACTGAGAAGTTTTACATTTTTATCCATTTCAAATTTGATGCCAGAGCTGTGAAAGAGTGCGTAAAAAGATTGTCATCTCCTGTGCATAACATCACCAAAAGATTCAGAGAAACTGGAGAAATCTCTGTGCGTAAGGGACAAGGCCGAAAACCTTTATTGGATGCCCGTGGTCTTCGGGCATGATTGTGTCAATGACATTACTAAATGGGCCCAGGAATACTTCCAGAAATCACTGTCTGTCAACACAATCCGCCGTGCCATCTGCAGATGCCAACTAAAGCTCTATCATGCAAAAAGGAAGCCATATGTGAACATGGACTGTTTCAAAGTGGAAAAGTGTTCTATGGTCAGACGAGTCCAAATTTGACATTCTTGTTGGAAATTCAATTCAATTCAATTCAATTCACATTTATTTGTATAGCGCTTTTCACAATACATATCGTTTCAAAGCAGCTTTACAGAGAATGCATGTCAACATTACAATTTGGAAAATGCAGTTAGCTAATAATGTAATAATCCAGCGTGTTATCAGCGTTCAGTTCAAAAGTGTTCTATTGTGAATAAAATATTGGCTCATGTGATTTGAAAGTCTTTTAGTTTTCATTTTATTCAAATTTAAAAAACGTCCCAACATTTCTGGAATTCGGGTTGTATATTAATTTTTATCCATATGTGATGAGCAAAAATGACAATAAAGATGACTTAGACTTTGACTTTAATACAGTGTGTTAAACCTTTGGTAACATGCAAACTGTTCAAAATGTATTAAATAAACTGATGCAAAAGCTTACTATATTCAATCATACACTACAGTTTAAAGCAAGCCAGTGCCAGCAATTTCATGCAAACTAGAATCGATTTATTGATAATTCAGAAGAATTGAAAAGGAATTCAGTATATATATATATTTAACTTTCTGAAGAATTTAACTTATTTTAAAGATCAGTTATAGTGTTATAGTGTTGTGGGTTATTGCTAGTAGGGGTGAACAATATCAGTCAATTTGATATTTATGCATTTCACAGACAGTTTTATTTAAGGCATCTAACACTAGATTCAATGCATTTTTATCAGTGCTTACATTCCCATTGAATTGAACCCGTGACCTGCTCAAACCATGCTATACTGTTTGAGCATCAGGATGCCTTTGCCATCAACTGACACCTTCTCTGCACATCTGTATCTGTAAGTACAGGGTGTTCAAGCATGACAAAAATGAGACCAGCACTGCACAAGTCAGCAGTAAATCACAAATACTGCATGTAGACTTGCTCACGCCTGGATATCGCAGATTCTTTGAGGTGTCTGAGTGGTGTAGCACAGATTATATGGTCAGAAGTATGCGTGTGGGTTTTCCTAAAGATGTTGTGTGGGAGAAAATGTTTCTGTGAACATATAAGACCCTTCGTATGTGTGTGTGTGAGAGACTCATCTCCTCCATAAGCAACAATGAGCTCCTCAGCTCTGGAATTCAGATGGCTTTTCATTATCTGGGCACTTTGCAGTGAGGATTAGAAAGAGGGGCAGATTAGTGTGTGTGTGTGTGAGTGTGTGTGTGTGTGTAGGTGTGTGTATGTGTTTTGGGAGGATTAGAGAGGGGGCAGATTAGACCTTTACAATCCCACAATCATGCTCTGCTAAGTCACCGTGGAAGACATCCTGCTGCCATCTGATGCACACACACACACACACAAACATCTTTTCAAACTCATAATCATTAAGAAATTCCTGCTAAATATTTATCTAGAAAACGTCACTAGATATTTATCTACACGTCACTAGATAAATCATGTTTTTGAAAACAAATAGTTCTTACTCTAAATTATGATTGGATTAATCACATTCAAAGCTGTTGTAAAATACAGATAAATGCACAGATGTGAACACATATAGAAGCCATGAGAGACACATGGTTATAGCCACAGCTAGAGATTGAGAGAGGTGTATGTCAAGTAAAAAAATATTTACCAAAGAATGTATGTAAATGTATATTTAAAAATATATTTAAAGGGAAAAGTGTGTATGTGTGTGTCTCTCTCTCTCTCTCTCTCTCTATATATATATATATATATATACTGTATGCTGTCAATCAATTAAAAAATAACTAATTAATCATACATTTTTCTGTAATTAATCGTTGCTTAACATTTTTGTGGAAACAATAATACAATTATTAAGTAAGTAGTAAGATAAAAAAAGAGAAAGAAATTGATACTTTTTATTCATCAAGGATGCATTAAATTGAACAAATGAGACAGTGATGACGTTTATAATGTTACAAAAGATTTCTATTTAATAAATGCTTTAATAAATTGAATGAATAAATGTAATAAATGCAAATAAATGCTGTTCATTGAACTTTCTATTCATCAAAGTATCCTGAAAAATGTATTACCTTTCCACAAAAATATTAAGCAGCACAACTGTTTTCAACATTGATAATAATAATAAATGTTTCTTGAGCATCAAATCATCATATTAGAATGATTTCTGAAGGGTCATGTGACACTGAAGACTGGAGTAATGATGCTGGAAATTCAGCTTTACCATGACAGGAATAAATTACATTCTTATGTTCTTAAAATGTAGTCAAATAGAAAACAGTTCTTTTGATGTGTAATAATATTTCAATATTACTGTTTTTACTGTATTTTTGATTGAATAAATGCAGCCAGAAGAGACGTTGTCCAAAGTTTTGACAGGTAGTTGGTATAAGTGTGTGACGAACAGTGCAGAATTTTAATTAAATTTAAATCTTAACACTGGCTGCATCTATGAGGGTACATAAGAGAAATAAAAATGTCAGAATGATAATCTTTTCAATGAATCGTTAGACCAAATTCACAAAACTGGTCTGAATGATTAATTGAATTAGACTGAATCAGTTCATGAGTTCAACTCACTGACTCAATTTTCCAGTTGTGATTAAAAGCTCTTTATCTTTCTCCTTTCTGCACAACAGGAAAAAGTCATATGGGTTTTAGATGACACGAGGGTGAGTAAATAATGACAAGATTTTCATTTTTGAGTGAACTACTTTTAAATGACTTAAAGGGTTAGTTCACCCAAAAATGAAAATTCTGTCATTAATTACTCACCCTCATGTCGTTTTACACCCGTAAGACCTTCGTTCATCTTCGGAACACAAATTAAGATATTTTTGTTGAAATCTGACATTGCCAGCAATGTCACCGAACCTCTCAAGATCCAAAAAGGTACTAAAGACATATTTAAAACAGTTCATGTGACTACAGTGGTTTAACCTTAATATTATAAAGCGACGAGAATACTTTTTGTATCAATATCTAGTGATGGCCGATTTCAAAACACTGCTTCGAAGCTTTACGAATCTTTTGTTTCAAATCAGTGTTTCGGATCGCGTAAATGAAGCCTCGTTTACTGAAATCACGTGACTTTGGCGCTCCGAACCACTGATTCGAAACAAAAGATTCGTAAAGCTTCGAAGCTTCATGAAGCAGTGTTTTGATAATCGGCCATCACTAGATATTGTTGAAAAGTTGTTATTTTGTTTTTTTGGCACACAAAAAGTATTCTCGTCGCTTTATAATATTAAGGTTGAACCACTGTACTCACGTGAACAGTTTTAAATATGTCTTTAGTACCTTTTTGGATCTTGAGAAGTTCGGTGACATTGCTGGCAATAGAGGCCTCACTGAGCCATCAGATTTCATCAAAAATATCTTAATTTGTGTTCCGAAGATGAACGAAGGTCTTCCGGGCGTGAGGGTGAGGGTGAGTAATTAACGAGTAATTCATTTTTGGGTGAGCTAACCCTTAAACTGATTTGTTTTTCCAAAATTTGTTTCAGTCTCTCTCTGTCAAGCTCTGAAATCATATTTCAATCCCAGTTCTAATACGCCACATCCCACATCATTTCTGAGACACACAGAACATATTCTAAGAAAAAACAACTCTAAAGTGTGCTATAAACATAAAAATGTAAGGTAAAAATAGACTGTTCAGGTTGACCTGGGTGGTTGTTCTTAGTTTCAATGTGATCTGAGTGTTTACAAAAGTGTCGCTTCTCTTGTTGTTTACTTTCTCCCAAGAAGTCCTCCACCTCTACCATGAGGTGCAGACATCAAAGGGCAATTTCAGACGTGCAAACACACACATACACCCCTGCGTCGTCTCGCTCACACACTCGCTATCACAAACACACATCAAGCACACAGACGTAGACATAAATACACACACATCTCTACTGTTTGTTTTTATAGAAGATCTTATCTCTCGTTCTCTATCTGTCTGTGGCTTGATATGCTCTTAGGTGTTTGATTGCAGGTGGCCCCATATGATTTGTGTGTGAAAATGTGAGAAGGAAGACAGAGAGGGAAGGAAAGTGCCCCTGCTGCAGGGCAGATGGGAGCGTTGCCATTGTTCCAGATTCTTCTGTAATGACTCTCACAACTGATAATTGCAAAGGACCACTTTTCTCCAAAAGGCTCTCAGATGAAAACAAGAAAGTGGCGCGTTTGTACGGAAGGGCCTTTTTGCCTCTTTAACCTCTCCTTTTTCAATCACAAAATGCTCACACCTGTTTATACATGTGTATATCTGCCAGCCTTTTTATCTGGTTGATCGTTTTGCAACAAAACTCAGTTCTGTTCACATTTAAGTTCACTCTAGAACTGATCACAAAATACAGGTATAGCAGAGCCTCTAAAGTGAAGCTCCTGTGTTTTTGCCTGATTTTCACGCCAGTGTGTGATGTTTTTCTGAAACTTTAATTGCATTTACCAGAAGTCACATACGCAATAATGCAGAAATACTGGTTTAATCACATGTCTGTCAAGGAAGTCTACAAGCATCTCTTTAAAGATCGAAACTGTTGCCACATTTTATTGGACTCATATTATGACAATTCAGTGATAACCAAACATAGGCATGTATCTTTTTTAATATATATATATATAAAACGGTTAGTTCCTGTCCTTGATTCTGATTGGTCAATAGCTGTGTTTTATTCACGATAAAACACGGCTATGACCGCTTCACCCAGCGGTTCTGTGTATCACTACACAACACCCTTAGCAACCACTCTTAGCAACGGAAACTGTATGTTCTCAATTGATATTGTTCATTGAAGCTTACTGTATTATGTAGAACTAGAAGAGTATTGAGAGAAAGAGATCGATTGAGCGAGTTTATTACCTGCATTCAGATTTAGCATTTTCCTTCAGGTCAGTCCTATGTTTATAATAAAAAATCTGTTTAAATGTCCGATGTATTATCCTGTCCTTTTAACATTTAAGGGGTTTTCCCGTGACTGACAGCGCTAGTCAAAGCATTTGTCAGTTGCGTCTTGTTCCGTGTTCACAACAATTCAGTCTTTTCAATGTAAAAGTCTTTGCTACTGACTGACACACTCATAAAGACAATCTTTGCCTCCATCTAATGGCGTAATAATGTAACTTGAAAGTTGCATTGATACATATTTTTGGCTTTAATATTTGTATTGTGTGGTAACCGTTTTATAAAAGCAATAAGGTACTCGAGGCTAGTGCTGTATCGTGAATAAGTCACGGCTTAACAACGCCCTTCAGCCATGACTTATTCACGATACAGCACAGCCTCTCGTACCTTATTGCTTACATATATATATATATATATATATATATATATATACCAACGCCACTGTCTGGGCATTATTTTGTTGAGGCCAGTTGCCAAACTGCACCAAAACTGTGTAAAAACAATTTATTTTGTGTCCATTCTTAGTGAGAATTAGTAATGATGTTAAATCAAAAAGCAGCCTAAAAACACAATGATCAGAAAGCCTTTTTGGATATAAAGATATAAAGCTACAATTATGAAGATTTTCATAGTGATAAAGCACAGGCTCTGTTCTATCAAACAGTTCAGTGGAAATCTTGAATCTTCAGATGGAACGATCTGCCATTGGGAGGGACAGGAAGGTGCTTACACAGCTTCTTTATAGCGACTCCCTCTCAAAGTCTCCTCTCTAATCTCTTTCATGCGCTGTTATTTCAAACCATTTCACAGGCGCAGTTTTCAAAGACAATTTGCATAAAGAGAGGAGACAAGAGAGAAAGCATATGAAAGGGTTCTATAGTTATAGAAAAAGTTACAGAAAGGTAATACAAGACTTGACAACTGACTTTAAGAAATAGAGCCATTGTGAGAGTGCGTGTTCCGGCGTTTTTGTGTGAGACGACCGGAGCGATGCTTTTCTCAAACAGGTCCTGACTGGAAAACAGGTGCTGAAGGGCCTGTGGTGATGAGTGTACGGGCGTCTTCAAAAAAGATCTGATCAAAGAGAACCAACCCTGCCTGCAGTCAGTCAACCTACAGATTTATGTTAGCATGTCAGCACACTTAGTGTACAACTAAGACCAGCAGCACAACATGGCCTTATCATAATGTGTTTCTGAAGAAGAAAGATTAACTTCATGGGGAATTACATGATGATAAAGGCCTGTTCATTTTTCAATTTATGAAAAAAAATTACCATTTTAAAATGACCTTTCACTCTTTTTAGAAGCAGCATAAATGCAGACCAAAACTGGCGTTAACTATAGACTACTACACAACAAGGTTACACTTTATTTTAAGGTGACGTAGTCACATTGTACTTACTCAAATAAGTAAGATTAATTAACTATATGCACTTATAGAGTTACCGTTAGGGTTTGGTTTAGGGTTAGTTACTTGTAATTATGCTCAATTTACTGTTATTACATATTAAGTACATGTCGTAACGTGTAACTACGTCACCTTAAAATAAAGCATTACCATTCAGTAGTCATTTAAGGTCATCATGATATCAAAACAGACAATTCTTATTTTTTATAGAATATTGTAGTATTAATTATAAATGATTTATCCATGCACATCATTACATTTAAATTAATGTGCCCTCGTAATCTTTAATCAAAATATCTTCCCCTTCTTCTTGCAGTTCTCTGATGGTGTGTTTACTGCCATGAGGGTGGATCCAAATGCAGTATTTATTTAGAAGGAGTAATCCACAATCAAGTCCAAAAACAGGCAAATAGTCAAACACAGAGGGGACAGTCCAAACAATGCTATCCAAAACACAGGTAAATAGTGATGGGACGGTTGAAACAGGGGCTCCGATGCTCCGACGCAGTTTTCAAAGCACTATTGTATTACGCACTGTACCGATGCTTGTATCGAAACGACAATACCACGTGATTGATGACGTTTGAAACTTCGAACGTCATGCAGTATCGGAAAGTCGGGACAGCTGGTTTGAAAAAAATTGGCGCGTAACCTGATGCATAAAAGGAAAATGCATTCAATCATGTTTTATTGCTTGGGTCTCGAAGACCCCGAACAGAACATAAGGGTTAAAAAAGCTCACCCAAAATATTTTTTAAACTACTCACGTCAGTTATGATCACATCATTGTATATTATTGATCAATATGTGAATCCGTTGACCAGGCTACATATGACACAAGTTGTGGTCTCATTGTCACAAATTAATTTAGATGAGATTAGATCAGATTAGACAAAACTGTATTGATCCAAAACAGTGATTCCGTATGTCACGGACTTCTGAAGCTTTGTTTGGTCACATGCTTTTTCAAGCCGTAGATCTGCTCCGCGATAATTTGTTAGATACGGTGGAGAAAACAAGCCCGACCACCAGATGTCGCTAATGCGCACTGTGTTAAAAGCTTAGAGTAATGAACCGTTTTTCGGCACAATTTGAGGAAAGCCTCAAACGCTTCAGAAAGCCTCGGTTTCCCATCACTACAGGTAAATACAACAAAACCAAGAAACTTAGAAAACTGGAAAACCAAGGCTAGGGAAGCAGTGTTAACATTAACAAGACTGAGCAATGAACGAGACAGAAACCAGGGTATAAATAGGGTGAGACTGATGAGGTAACAAGACACAGCTGTAGACAATCATGGCTGATTAGTCCAGGCTCTGGGTTATGGGTAATGAAGTCCGAGATGAAAATGGTGGCTCTCAAGGGCACTCCAACACAGGACTGGAACAAAGTATTTAGTGACCTCACCTTACACTTGAGCAATAGCAGGAACCTGGCTCTCTTAAACTTAAATGGAATTGTCGAATTGAAAAGACCTGGAAGGGCAAGAAAACCTTCAAAATCTGATAAGAAGTTTCTCAAATTTTCTTCTTTGAGAAACTGGAAGGTGGTCACACTAAATACTGATTTTTGCTTAAATAAGCCATTTTTTTATTTTTTTATATTTATTTTTTTTTACATTTTGTGTACATATTTCCCATATTTTCAGTTTGTATCATAATAAAGTCCAAAAAATAAAAAAAGTAAGGTCATTAAATCTTTGCTAAAACAACAAAGCTGCTGGTGGCCTAAGACTTTTGCACAGTACTATTCATCACAATAGGGAATGAACATCATTCGTTTGCAGTGTTCTTTTTAATGGAACCGGTTCCGAATAAGAATTCTACTTAAGAACTAGTTCCCAACCCAATTCATTCATTAAATAATTATTAGCAATAGTGTAAAATGTGTAGAAGCAAAATAGGGAATGTGTATGGGTTTTTTCTACTTACCTGAAACTGAATACCCAAGAAAATAAATAATGAATGTTTACCAACTGAACAGATCAACCAAACAGCTAGATAAAGTGGTTAGGACACTGGCAAGAAAGAGTCCTTTCAGATGTGCCGAGCACTGGATGTGGCATTAAAACGAAACGGGCTGCTGTCCTTTACACTTCAGCTCTTACCTTACTTCAAAAACACACTCCATCTTCACATGGTGAACCCATCTTTAAGTTGCAACTTCAGAAAAAGCAAGAGGGTAGGAAAAAAGGGAAAAGGAAAAAGTGAGATAGTCTTTAGAAGAAGGTGGAGTGGTAACTGTCATTGATATTTACAGTTCGACTCACACACCCCAGGGCCCAGAGTCCAGGTGGCCCTTAAACAGCCTAGTGTGTTCACAAGTATGTGTGTGTGTGTTTGAGAGACGGGGTGGTGTGACAGAGTATAACAGAAGTGTGTGTGTGTGTGTGTGTGTGTGTGTGTGTGTCAAACGAGGCCTCTCTGATTCATGTGCCTGAATTTTGAAACACTACAAGGACTTTGTAGAGACTTGAATACCCCCTGGGCAAAGTACAGAACACACACTTCACTCAATCCTTCTCATCAGATCAGACCTGTTTTAGATCTTTTTCACACACACATACACACACTTTCACACACACACTGCACTTGACACCTAAAGTGAGCTTTTAAAGGGCAGAGAAATTGTCCAAACAGACCATAATCTTTTAATGACTGAAGTATAATAAATGGCAACCTAATAAATCTTTGCTGTTTGCTGTTTGTTGTATTAAGGCTTAGAGAGCTTTAATATTTTGAACAAAAACTATATAGAAATACTTTGTTTGATTCACCGTCACAGTTAATACTTGGATATATATAGCCTATATCATTTCATTTTGTCTTTGAAGAAGGTAGAATGAATGAATTGGTTTACAGTAATTATTTCAAATAGGCTGGCAAAACATCTCATGCGTAAGCTTCTATTTGTGCGTTTCCTGTATGAATATTTCAGATCAAAGTCAACATGAAGTTGAACTTAAAATACCAAACTGAATTCTGAGTGTGAATTTATTTATAAAACAAGCACATTAAGAATGAAGACAGATCAAAAGACACCTGATGATCTGGGTGTGTGCACTTCTAGGGGAAACAAACTGCTTTTTACGAAAGCAGTAATGTGATCATTTAATAAGTAAGCATTTGATTCTTTAAAGATATTTCTCATTTCATAACACAAATCACATCAGCTTATAGGACATGATAGGGCATGTAATGAGAGTGATTTCCTTTTTTGTTGCATGTTATAGTTTTCCTCCAACTGTGCAACGCCTGAAGGTCAGCCTCACCTGTCTATGCAAATGTGCTCTATGGAGTCAAGCTAATGACAGAAGCGATTAGATTACTAAAGGGCGTAATGTTTAATATACTTCTGTTTTCTCTAGACAAACAACCTTAAGGTTCACTGTGTGTGTTTTATGAACTTGAGTTTCTCAGGTCAATCCAATATTAAAGTATTATCACCATAAATTTATGAGTACACTAGTATTGATGTGCTAAAGAGGCACATGGCACACAAAAAAAGAGATTTCCATCAAACAAAACATTGATAGATCATAGATAGATAGATGTACAATTAAAACCTGAGATGTCAAGACTTGACTTGATATCTTCAATGTTGATGTGGTTTTAGAAGTTTAGCATTAAGTTTAAAAAAATTTGCATTAAGAAAATTTATGTGATTGCTGGTAACAGACTTTTTGAGCGATCTACTCTGCAACAGCAAAAACAGCACTGTTAAATCAAAGACAACACTTCAAAAATGACCCAATTTGATGTTACAAATGAAACCGAGATAAAAAAAAAAAGCCAAACCTGGAGATCAAAACAAACAAACTTTAAAGCCCTTGCTTCAGTATTGTTTATCAATGAAACATGGAAGTGAATAGATTCATTTTAATAAGATCGGAATATAAAAGCCAGAGCATTTTTAAAAAATAAAGGTCCTAAATTACACATTTCTTCAAAATCTTTGATGTCATTTGTTATAAAGGTATATATATATATATATAATCTACTTACTTCTCAATAGCCATTGTGAGAATAACAGGTCTGAGTGTGGATGTTCTAACTAACCCTTTTCTATTCAAAAACATAAAAGCTGAGGCCCAAAGTACATCAGAGATGAGGCTGAGGCCTGAGATTGGGTCTCAAGTAAGTATTTCTCTCTCTTATGATGTTTGTAAAAGAATTAGGAACATGGCAAGATTATTACATGCTGCTTATCCTTCAAAATTTTTAACCCAGTGGATTAGTTGTACGTATTTCTGCAACCTTAACGGAATAGTTCACCCCAAAATGTAAATTCTGTCATAATTTACTCACCCAAGTTTTTCCAAACCTGTATGACATTTCTTTATTAACACAAAAGAAAATCTTAAAAAATATTAATAATGAAAAAAAAAAAAACCCCACATATAATAAAATACAATGTGGTTCAGTGTTGTTGTGGACCCTTTTGACTTTCATTGTGGACTTCTTTTGTGTTCCATAGAAGAAAGAAAGTCATACAGGTTGGAACGACAGAGGGTGAGTAAATGAGAATTTTAATTTTCGGGTAAAATATCCCTTTAAGGTTTTGATGTTTTTAGCTTAGGGATGTTTGATAAGGTATGACTGATGAAGAATATTAATTGAATCTCTCTAGTGATTCCCAGCAGACGTATCTCTAAAATTAGAATAGAGCACGACAGAATGCTTCATGAAGTAAAAACTTTTCAAACTCAACACAATAAAAGCATTTGCTTTTCATTTCAAACATTTAAAACTAAAATGTTTTATTTATTCTTATAAAATATGAACCTTTAGAAATATACACAAATGTATGTAGGACATTAAAAAGAGCTTGGTATAACAAAACAAACCAGAGGGCATGAACTCACTGTACAAAACAACTCAAATAACAAGTTTTTCTCTTTGTGTTGGCGATATTTAGTGCTTAAAGATTTACTCTGTTCCATGAAAAGGCCTAAAAATAGGCAGTTCATTCTCTGCCGAGGCCTTTTTGAGCAGCTGCACTCCAATGTCAATGCAGTTGTGTATGACACGGCCTTCATTTCCATAGAAAAGCCACACGACTATGCCATGGAGGAGCCGCTTTTCCCAGAGCCATTCACACCTATTGTTTGTCGAGTCCTTTCATTGTCTTTAATCACAGCCCTACAGTATCAGAGTCCCTTTCTCTGTCACTAAGGGAAACAACTATTGCACATGACAAGATACAGGCAACCCAATGACAGCAATAGGGACTTGCTCCCTTTTTCTTTGTTTCACAAAACGGTCCCCAAAGTCCGCAAAGTTTCAGATGTAGTCCAAGCACTAAGAACTAAAAAAACCTGTTGGGGATGTTGCATCTGAAGTTTGCATAAAATAAATATGAGCATTGTTGTGTTCTTTGCTAGCTTGTCTCTTTATAAAGCAGTTTGTTTAAGTCCAGCAATTATTTCTTGGCCATTCGTGTGTGTATAGAGGCCCAGCTCATACACAAGTTGCAGGAGGACCTGCTGGTTCGTACTTGGTTTTATGTCCTTTCAGTGCAGGATGAGGCTTGAGGTAAGGTCCACTTCCTGTGAAAACACATGCAGCCTTCCTCCTCGTCTTCTTCTTAAGTTTGCGGCTGAAAACGTTCTGCCAAGACTGCAGCGTTTTGGAGGTCCAGATCCACATGCCGCTGGTGATGCCCACCACCAGCAACATGAAAATCTTAACCATAAAGATCTCCACGGCTGGGATGGAGCTCTTCATCACGCACTCCTCACCGCTCTTACTGTCCTCAGAGCACTTTTGCTCTCCTGCTAGAATCTTCCAATAATCCATGTTGAGACGCTCGTAAAAATAGCAGGCGATGACGCAAGTGGCGGGGACCGTGTAGAGCACGGAGAAGACGCCAATCCTAACCATCAGCTTCTCCAGCTTATCCGTATTCTCTCCTTCAGTTTTCATGACCTTACGGATGTGAAAGAGTGCCACAAACCCTGAGAGCAGAAAGGAAGTGCCAATGATGAGGTAGCAAGAGAGGGGAATAAGAACAAAACCCGTCAAGGCTTTGACATCCATGCTGCCCACGTAGCAGACCCCTGTGAGCTCATCTCCCGCCACCTTCCTCATAACCAGGATCATGATGGTCTTAATAGCCGGTATGGCCCATGCTGCCAGATGGAAGTAGCTGCTGTTGGCTTCAATAGCCTCATGACCCCATTTTTTCCCAGCTGCGAGGAACCAAGTGAGAGTAAGAATGACCCACCACAGGGAACTGGCCATTCCGAAGTAGTAAAGAATGAGGAAGACTATAGTGCAGCCAGTGCTTTCCAAGCCTTCCTGGATGATGTACTGAACGCCGCTGTCACGGTCACAGGCCACGTTTTCCACCCCCACAAAAAGTCTTATAAGAAAGCCCACTGAGTATACGCAGTAAGACATTGACAGGAAGATGATGGGCCGCTCAGGGTACTTGAAGCGCTGTGGATCGATGAGGAAGGTGAGGACGGTAAAGGCACTGGAGATGAAGCACAGGATGGACCAGATGGCAATCCACACCATGGAGAAGCGCTTGTCACCCTGGCTCCAGTACACGTCGACGTTGGAGTAACACTTGGGGGCACAGGACTCACTCTTCTGTACGTAATGAAACTTTCCAGGGTTGCTACATGTTGTCTTACCGACCCTCTCCTTAATAGGCAGTTCTTGGCTGTTCCCTGGCCGAGGGGGTCGGGAGTCTGGTGGCTGAGTGTGGGATCCCTTTGGGGGCTCGTCGGTACCGTTGTTAGGTGCCTCCATACAGAGATAATTGGGGTCATTTTTATTTGGCAGTCTGGAACAGTCCAGTGACTCAGGCCAGTGGAAGTTAAACTGCTCCATGATGGGAGAACACTTCTGCCTTGCCTGCTCGCACATTACTCGGCATGCTGGGATGGGTGTGGATACCTGCTCCGTGCACATGGGAGCATAGAGCGAGCACAAGAAAAACTTCAGATGGCTGTGGCAGCCGAACTCAATCAGCGGAGCGAACTCGTGCAGCTTTATGGCTGCCTCACTTTGATCTTCATGTCCCATTAAGTTTGGCATAACTGTCAAGTTGTAGCCAATGTCCTTACAGAGTGGAATAGCGATCTCCTGGCATCTTCCTTCGCCCGGCCGGTCCGGATCGATGGAACTGATAGCGGAACAAAATCCAGCCACGCACAGCAGCACAAAGCTAAGTCCAACATTTGCAGCAAACATTGTCTTTCAATATGAACTCATGTAGTGGGGATTATTCTTTCAAAAAAAGCTTTATATTTTTTACTAGAAAAGTTGCTTCATTGTCACTCTTCGTAATTGTAGCTGAAAAAAAGTTATTGTATTCCAAAAATGAGAATGATTCCTTTGCGAATCAATCAAACTGAGTCAGTAACTCAGATTCCAAACAACCAGTTCAGTTCAAAAAAATCTTTAGAGAGATGAGAAATATTAGAAAGCTTTCACCATACTGAGAGGTTTCATGCAGTTTTTTTTTTTTTTTTTCTTTCTTCAATTCCTCAGTTCACAGATGATAATTCCTTCTTCTAAAGCTCTTATGGTCCTCTCCTGTGAGATAATGTTGACGGTCTGTTTCCCTCACGAAAGTACACTTACTTTTCAACTCGCTCTCGCGCTACTTTCCTCATTCATCCTCCGCAAAGTGTATCCAAACTGACCAAACTGAAAGCACGGCGTCATTTTATCGCAGTCATTGGAAAATGAATGAACGAATCCGCTTGGTAAACGTTTGAATATTCACTTCAGCTCGTCTCCAGACACTCCGTTTATCCGTCAAGAGTTGTTCGCTGCCTCGCACTCTGTCTGTGTCTGAGCTCCTCCGCCACCGTCCTGAACTAACCTGCCAAAAGATCCGCCTTCAAAGACAGCTGTTTTACATAAGAAAGCCCAAACTGACACACTGATTATCCTTAAACCGTGCGGAACTGGCTGTGTAGACCTCAAATCCTCGTCACCACTTTACCACAGGATCACAGTAAATTACTCACTGGCCATTTGTTGTTGTTGTTGTTTTCTCCCTCAGACGAAATCCCTCTGATGATTTACGAAACACTTTTCGGCGCAAGTCAGCGATAAATCTCTCGCAGAGGGCGACCAAAAGGATTCTGTGGCTTTCCAGTCGAGATGTGTCCCCTTTCTCTCTACAAATGACGATTTTCACGCTCCGACCATTGTGGGAAGAGAGTGAAGAGAAGGGAGAGTTTTTATTCCTTGAAATTCCCCTCGCTTTTTATTGTTGCCTGAACTAGAACTGATGGCTGAAGAATATTCGTCTCTCACCCCACACAATCCGAATGACAAAAATGAAACCATGTGGCTTTTAGAACATTATTAATAAAATAAAGAAGTCATTAATGATCAAAAACTTTTGCTAATCTTCACCAAGGCAAACTTAAAAGATAATGCTGACCTTTACATCTGTATAAAGATACGTTAGTTTTGACGTTCACTCTGGAATTATTTCAATTAATGAGTAAAATAAAGTCTGTGATAAATATTAGAGACTTTGACACTTTGTTTAACAACATAAGTTACACATTATGTGAATTTCGAAACCAGCTGTTTTTGTTTTGTTTTGTTTTTTGTTTTTAACACAATTTTTGAGGTATAACTATGTAAGAACAAAATATGAAAGTCTCTTAAGAGGAACATTAACCACAGACCTCATTTTATTCATAAATCAAAAATGTAGGACTACCAACATGTTTTCATGTCCTGGACACTCCACAGCCTCTTTCTTCTAACTTAAACATGATTTTTAATAATGTATTATTTAAGTGTCATTTTGACATGTCACAAATGAACAATTCACTACAATGCTCATGTAAAGACTGTGTTCTGCCAAAAATCACATACACAATAGTGAGTGCTTTTATAAATCCTCTGCCCTTTTCAAAGCTTTAAATGAATATGTAAAATTCTCTACTCAACATACAAACATTGAACAAGTGGCCTTGTATGCAGAAGTGGGTGTGTAATTACACAAAAGACATTCTTAACATATGCTATGGCAGTTTCCATTCTTCACCCTCTGCTCTCAATCATAAATACTTGCATGCGTAAGATAAAAATGCCTTAAGGATGAATTCTTAGACAAAGGACTTTTCAGTCTTGTTTTAGTGAATTCATCTTTGACTCATACTGGTGCTAAGGGCTGGCAAGCTGGGCCTAGTATTAGCCTAGCTTTCAGGGCTGTAACCATGGCACACTCCTTCGGGGCATCTATGCATGCCAACTCACATAGCACGCTGCATGTGTGAAAGTATTGGTATTGTTGAGGTGACATGTCAGAGTTCAATTGCCATTATGTAAGCAGGATGAAGGTTAACGCTCTGTCAGCTGTTTTTCAGTAAAATAAAACACTTAACAGTGTTAACGAAGAAGAAGTGTGCTCCATGTTACATCTATGTCAACTCAAAAAGATGGTGAAAAATCTTTGGATGAGTTGCTGTTGTTGGTAAGCCTCATGTGGCATCTGTGAGAGGGCCTCATGGAGCAAGAGATACCAGATAGCTGTGTACTCTCTCATGTTACCCAGTAAAAATGTGATTTATCCATGTAACACCTGACTACAGTGGTTTTCTGGAGATCTTTGTCAGAACACTCTAAGAGCTTTTTTATGACAGCTTGTAAAGCGCTTTTCAACAGCTAAGACGTCGATAGTGTAAGACAATTTACAAGACTCAGTCACTACTGATATGCCTCAGAGACCTTAAAAAACTCAATATAATAAACTTTAAGCTATACTGAGCACTACTTAGCATTAAAATTGGTTATCTTGGTCAGTATTTTGAATCAAAGTGGTTCAATTGACTCTTGAAATTTGGTGTTGTGTAACTGTTATATAAATTGCTCATCTTTTTCCTCAAGTCTCTTTTGTTAAATTAGCTCATTTACACACCTGACAACTCAAGAAAAACACTTTAATATGTGATTTTGCTTTTAGTATTTGTTCAGTTTGGATGTAAACAATCTAAAAAGACAGTCTGTCAAACAAGTTTTGTTTAAACAGTTTATGACATTTACTTGGTATTATTCAGCTTAGACAGCAGAGCATCGCACCACATAAACTAAGGTCATGGGTTTGATTCTCAGGGAATGCATGAACTAATAAAATGTATACCATAAATTGCAATATATGTTGCCTTGCTTCAAAGTGTCTACCAAATTTAAAATAAAACAGTTGACCTTGTACATTTGTTGGACTATTAATTTTAATCTGTGTAAGATTGCGCATGTAAACCCAAACATATGCTGGTTACTATGGTTAGGTATGTTTTGAAGCATGACAGCTGGTTTGAGCTGGTTTATGCTGTTCCTTAGTTGGTCCTGAGCTGGTTATAAGCTGGTCCTGAGCTGGAGCTAGTTGCTTAGGACCAGTTTAGGACCAGCACTTGACCAGCTTAAACCATCTCAAACCAGATGCCTTGCTTCAAAACATACCTAACCAGCATATGCTGTTTTTTTCAACATTTAGTCCAACTCAAAGTACAAATTCAGCCTATAACCCTGCTGGAAAAAAAAAAAGCCTGAGCAGGTTGACTGATTTATTCAGGTCTCTCAGCCCAAAACCCCTCTAAAACTAGCCCAACAAGTCTGAAAATACTGGAAGACCAACTAACACCAGTAAACCAGCTTAGGCTGGTTTAATAAAAGGACTGTTTCATTCATAAAATGCCTGTTTGACCTGCCATTTAACTCCAGAGTTATTAATAAGGATGATCACATGTACATACATATCATTTTTCCTTGCTTTGATATGTAAACACCTTTTCATTGCTTTTGCTAATAACGAAGCCTTTCAGTATGTGTAACATATCACAGCGCTGTATGAAGCACACAGACAGCCTCATTAGCTCACTGATCGACGCTTCTAAAACATACATATAGTACTGAGATGGCATTTAAATGGGATGCGCATTCAGTCTCAGCTGATTTGTTCCCACTTTATTTTACACGTTTCTGTTCTGTGATTGTTTTGCAGGCAGTGAGGATATCACTTTGAAGAGCGAGAAAAGAACAGAGCGGAGAATCATGACCATTCAATCTTTATCATCAGTAGCTTTGGCAGCTCCTACTTTCCCTTTCATGTTTTGTGTTTGTTTATTTCTGCGTCTAGCATCCACCACCCTCACCGTTTCATACTAGTCCGTTTTACAGTTATCCTTTATACCCACACACACACCCACTCACACACACACACACACACACACACACACACACACACACACACACACACATGAACTTTATCTCTTCCAAAGCACAGCAGCAGCAGCTCGCTGGGTTCCATCTTGGTTGAAATCAGAAAGTGTGAGATAATTCTGTAACTAATAAAGAGAAGGGAGGCCCTTTGATGGCTCAGACTGAAAAGATATTTCATGTTTTTTGTGTGTGAGGGATTGGGGAGATGTGTGATTCTATGGAGCCTGTGCGCTCCCCTGCTGTTCCTCTCTGCCTAGAAGCTGGCCCCCCTCTGGCTAATGTTATGGAGAAAGGAAGGCATTTTAGGGCTGCCTCCCCCCTCTCTTAGCCCCCCTTTTTTCTTTTGTTCCCCTTTGAAGAATGACTTTAGACATTTTATTTACATATTTAACCATGGATGAAAGAAAAGAGGGTTGCGAGAAAGAAAGCTCCCCGGGCTCTAGTGGGAATTTTGATAAGTTTAAATGAATGGAAATCTTATTAGTTATTTTTTTTCTAACAGTCAAAGCTTATGTTTTTGGTGACGTTTTACATGCCGAGAATGTGGTACAACAGGAGAGGCCTACTTCTAAGACGAGGTGGACACGAAGGTCGCCCACAACCACCTCATCCTCTTCAACAAAACGCCTTTTTCCTCACTGATCCTCCTACAGTTGTCAACCGCAAAGTCAAAGTGAATCTTTGTGCACTTCAAAACGTGCATTGGGGGAAAAAAAAAAAGCAAGTATCAGCTTGAATTCGTAGAGCTTATTTTTATATTGCAGTATGTGTGTGGTTTGAAGAGTAGGAGCTGCTGGTGGATTTGGGCCCTGAAGGCTATGTTGGCTACAGATTCAGGAGGACCTGTATCTTAATCTTCTTAAGTCTCTGTTCTTCCAGTCCAATCTAACGGCAATACGTACGTATTTTATGAGGTGGCTAATTCGTAAAATATGTACGATTTGCAAAAAACGTATGAATTCGTACGAGTGAGGTTGTACAAATTTGTAAATTTTTTTGCGAAATCGTACGTATTTTACGAGTTGCCAAATTCGTATGAATTCGTATGAATGACCTACCCCTAACCCCGCCCCTAAACCTACCTGTCACTGGGGTTTAGACAAATCATATGAATTCGTATGAGTGAGGTCGTACAAATTTGTACATTTTTTACGAAATCATACGTATTTTACGAGTTGCCAAATTCGTATGAATTCGTATGAATGACCTACCCCTAACCCCGCCCCTAAACCTACCTGTCACAGGGGTTTAGACAAATCGTATGAATTCGTACGAGTGAGGTCGTACAAATTTGTAAATTTTTTTGTGAAATCGTACGTATTTTACGAGTTGCCAAATTCGTATGAATTCGTATGAATGACCTACCCCTAACCCCGCCCCTAAACCTACCTGTCACAGGGGTTTAGACAAATCGTATGAATTCGTACGAGTGAGGTCGTACAAATTTGTAAATTTTTTGCGAAATCGTAAGTATTTTACGAGTCGCCAAATTTGTATGAATTCATATGAATGACCTACCCCTAACCCCGCCCCTAAACCTACCCGTCACTGGGGTTTAGACAAATCATATGAATTCGTATGAATGAGGTCGTACAAATTTGTACATTTTTTGCGAAATCGTAAGTATTTTACGAGTTGCCAAATTTGTATGAATTCGTATGAACGACCTACCCCTAACCCCGCCCCTAAACCCACCCGTCACTGGGATTTAGACAAATCGTATGAATTTGTATGAGTGAGGTCGTCCAAATTTGTAATTTTTTTGTGAAATCGTACGTATTTTACGAGTTGCCAAATTCGTATGAATTCATACGAATGACCTACCCCTAACCCTGCCCCTAAACCTACCCGTCACTGGGGTTTAGACAAATCGTATGAATTCGTATGAGTGAGGTCGTATGAATTGTTTACATATGCATGCAGTCATAACATACTTTACCACATTTTTAAGTACACTGCTCTTTAAAAGGAGAGCCTGCTATTAATATTCTGGGTCTCTACTCTCTACCCAAAAGAATTAAATTTAAGCCAGATTTTTTTGTGATTGCGTGAGCATGTGCGAAATTCATTCATTCCTGACAGACCAGCAAAGGATGAAAGTTATACAGCGGTGCAGACATGTCTATCCGAGTAAGAATTCAGAATCACAGACTGCAAAATTAATCCCCTCATTGCATAGATCCCCCTCATTTTCAAAATGGAAAAGGCTGTTTAAAAACTCGCCTCACTTCTTTAAAGGGTCAGATGATTTGAGGAAAGGCTTGTGAGCTCTTCGATTAATAATTTAAGTGCTTGACTACTTCAAAGCCTGCTGTGTTTTATGTACATATGGTTTTAATGGTTCAATAACATATAATTTATTAATAAATCTTAATGTGTCCCTTTATATATCAGCCACATAATCACCCAGGCCCACTTTAAAAACATGAACAGATTTTCCATTGTTGTATCTGGGAATTAGCACTGACAACTGAAAAGTGCATAAAAAAATTAAAGATTTATATTCTGAATCGTAAACAGGTTTTTTTTTTTTGTGATTTATGACAAATGTATATTTTATAACATTCACCACAAACAACTTAGAAGTTATATTTTGGCTTGGTTTTCATATTATTTTAATTTATGACTTCAAATCCACACTATACGATTTTTTTTCACAACTCATAAACTGGATCACATCAGAGATATTCAATAAACAAAGGCCACAGAAACAACATCAAAACACTGCAGTTCTTGCAGTCGGACTGATTTGTAGGGTTGAGCTGATGGAGAGCTCTGATGTGTGCTGTAAACACAGATGACTTCATGTGTTGTGTTAGTAATAGAAGTGTCAGAAGCTCACTTTGAGAGCCTGTCTTCAGAGCTGCGCTTCGCTCTGACCTCATTCAGCTTTCAAGTGGCCATCTTTTAACTGAACTTAGTCACTTTGAGCATTCACACAAACCCCAGACAGACAAGCCAAACACTAAAATGACATCCTTTACAACCCAATGCTTGTGAAATGTCATTTGTCATTTGATCGTAAATGTGCTTATAAGAGAAAAGATTAAACCTTTAAATGTGGGTTAGTTCTATGTGAGAATCATGGCTTTTTTATGCAAAGGCATTAAATCATTCACAATGAAACAGTCTCATGTGAAGTAACACTGCAATAAATCAGCAGAAATCCACCAAAAATATGTTCTAAGAACATTTTGCAAATGTTTATAGGTAGTGTTGGGGAAAGTTACTTTTAAAAGTAATGCATTACAATATTGCGTTACTCCCTAAAAAAGTAACTAGTTGCATTACTTAGTTACTTTTTATGGAAAGTAATGCGTTGCGTTACTTTTGCGTTACTTTTTCTCACCTGGGTTGGGCTTGCTTGTTTGTTTTTTAATAACAACAAAAAATGTATATTTTTGGCAAATGTAAAGGCTGTTTCACACCAAAAGTGAAATGAATAAGCTTCAGGCTGACCACAAATGTGATGTTTAACTAAAGCCATTTTTGCTTATTATGGTTGAATTGGATCATCAAAAGGTCAGCAGCAAATACTTTAATAAACTGTGATTAAATGCATAAAGTATATTTGTTTAATTTAATATATTAAATTATTGCAGGTTTGTGCAATATTCTGAGATTGCCTTTCACTGTTTTTATTCATTTTGAGGAATACTGACTCTGTTTTTGTGCAAGTGAGAGGAGTAAATGCTCACATTCAGTCTAGAAATGATGTTTTATTAACAAAGTTCGGGAGAAGCAATGTTCAAATGATCTACCCAATCAGCGTAAGAGGAGGCCTATAAATATGTAGCTGACTCACCAATGTTCCTCGACAGATTTCTGCATCCCTCCACCACCCCGTCTCCTCAAACTCACCTGGTTACGATCCTAACCAAAGATACCAAAGCCCTCTCCTCAGACAGCACGCCAAATATGCATTCTTTTACTCTATCTGATTATTTGTAAGTGTGAACTCGTGAACTACAATAACCGTCATGTTTACACACAACGCCTCTGCACTTACTCTCGATTTCTCTCATGATGGGACGGGACGGGAGAGATGTCAGTCAATACATGGGAAAACAAAGTAACTTAGGTTACTTATTTGAAAAAGTAACTCAGATATTTTGTTGTAAATATAAAAGTAATCCGTTACTTTAGTTACTTGAAAAAAGTAATCTGATTACTCAACTCAAGTTACTTGTCATGCGTTACCCCCAACACTGTTCATAGGTGCAAACGTTAAAGGTACACTATGTAACTTTTTTCTTCAAAATTTACCAAATTTATATAATGAGCGAGTAGCTACATCATGAGTCCATCTTACCACATTTTTAAGTACACTGCTCTTTAAAAGGAGAGCCTGCTATTAATATTCTGGGTCTCTACTCTCTACCCAAAAGAATTAAATTTAAGCCAGATTTTTTTGTGATTGCGTGAGCATGTGCGAAATTCATTCATTCCTGACAGACCAGCAAAGTACCTAAATTCAGACTAGTACCTAAATTCAGACTATTTCAGACCAAGAGGTACGCCAACCACTCGGAGTATACCTGTGTGACTCGTCATAGACATAAACAGAGAGAAGTAGCTCCGCCTACAATGTGCCACCTTGGAATTATAAGGTTCTGTCTGCATTGTAAGCAGTTTTGAGATATTGAGCTTCAAATTTATTGCATTCCATACTCCTTTGTAGATAGAACCTTTTTGTTTTCTAAAAAAAAAAGTCCCAAAACGTACACAACTTAAAAAAAAAAACTAAAAAAACATCACATTATGTAAATAAGTTAGAAGAAAATGTAAATAACTCAGGCCCCGTTTACATTAGTGCATTTTTGTTTTAAAATGCACGTTTTGCTACGGTTCCGCCTGTCGTTTACACCACGCCAGCGCTTTCGAATCTCGAAAACTTTTTTTGTGCATGAACGGTCATGTGACATGCGTTTTCGGTTGTGTAGTGTAGACGAAGATCGTTTACGAATGCTGTGGAAACGGCACTGTAGACAAGGATCGTTTTCATTTTAAAACGCCGTTTTAAAATGAAAATGCACTAGTGTAAACAGGGCCTCAGTTTTGACAAACATGTCAGATAGAACTTTATAATTCCAAGGTGCAGAATGTTCTTCCACAAGACGCATGCAGTTTTGTTTATTAACCACTAGAGCAGCAAAAGTTACATAGTGTACCTTTAAGGAAACATTTTATTTTATTATTTTGCAAACATTATTATAACGTTACTTTTGAATGTTCTCTAAACACTCCAAAAATAATTATAGTAACATTTAAAAAACATTAGACATACTTTCAAAATGTTTCAGGAAAAAATCAATGTATAAATAACGTTTTTGTGCTAACATTTTAAGAACATTATAAAAGACCAGATAACTTTGAACAAATATTCTATTAATGTTACTGAAAGAATATTTGTTCATAACTTGAGAGAACCATGCCAGAATGTTAGCCAACATTCTGAGAAGGTTCCCTTTTCACTAGGGAACAATATTTAGATTTTAGAAGAGTATTTAAGTCCACAAAGTACTTTTGACATAATAAAGTGGCTGAAATGTACCCAGAGTTCTTGTTGGGGCACTTGAGTGTCAGTCACTAATCAGAAGGGACTCTATGTTTCTTGCTCTTGCCCCCTTTTTGTCGCCTAATCTGTCTGTGTCTGAGTGGCTAGGCTGGAATCAGTAGTCCTGGGGGTTAAGAATGAGGCGGGGTGAAGGAAAGAGAGAAGGATGGAAAAAAGAGAATATGGGGACACCCCACTGGTTTTGGCTCAGGAGGAACCATTCACACAGAAGACCTTCTTGGGTTATTCCCACAGTACTCTCTTACTGAGCAGACACACATGCACACAAACGCACACACATACACACTCCAGTCAAATTAGATTAGGGCCCTCTTCTTTCTCCTTATTCTGAAATGCTGGCCTTTTTATTGCCATCGACCCCTGACTTGCCACTCAGATAATCCAGATCTTCTTAACATAAACACATATACACAAAGATTATATGTATTAACGTACTGACATACAACAAAATGCACAATTTTAGATTTTTGCATTTTTGAAGCCCATACAAAATTCACTGCCACTATTGTATTCTGGGTGGTTACCGGGGTGTTGCTACGTAGTTGCTGAGATGTTCTGTGTGTGTGTTTTAAAATATGTTGCTACGTGGATGCTAAGGTGTTCTGGGTTTAGCTAAAGGAGGGAATTCACTACTCTGAACAGATTTTAAAACACTAGGCATCATACACTTGAAGACTTTGTAAATGGTTACAGAGAAAAACTGGGCATCATAAACGACTAAGGATCATACACTAAGAGACTTTCAAGTCTTTCCAAACACAGCCGGCTCGTTGCTAGGAGACTCATGATAAATGACAAATATTAAACATGTTTGATATCCTCTGACTGGTTGGAATCATAACCTAAAGCTCTAAAATCTGAATCTGTGGCCATGAAACAACATGCAATTTTCTGTGAAATTGGACAGCTCCAACTGCCCAAAATCAGGCTCTGACTTTCAGCAACTAGCATTCCTCCAGACTTTAAAACGGGGCAAAAATATAGGCAATATTGTTTTAGCTTTAAGTGGTTGTTCTAGGTTTGAAAGAGAACATCCGAAAGCCTGTATAATATTCCGGGCTGGTAACTCCAGCTTTAAGTTACTTAGTTTGCCAATGAAATGTAACTATAAACGAAATATCTATATATAAAAATAGATATGATAGGTTATTTCTTGATTAAGTATTGTATTTTAATGAATTTATAAGGCAAAAGAAGTTAGAATCAAACATAACAGGAGATACTAAAATTCACAGCGTTTTAACACAACATCTGTTCACAAATTTGAAGGCAGCTTGGATCACTGAAGATAAACTTTATATTATGTGATATTGCGACTACATGCTACGTTCTGCCTTAAGAACAAATGGTGCAACCAAGTACAGTTAGTTACAAACTAGCTAGTGTTTACTAAGCTCCTAGTGCGAACTTTATGGTCCAATTTAAGTAAGAACTTACGAACGGCTGGTGCAAAACCCTGGTGTCTAGAAGCACAGAAACAAGAGAAGGAGGTTTAAGACTAATTTCAGCAATAAAAATTAAAAATTAAACACAAACACATTCAGTTATTGCATGTTTTCTAATTTTATATTAAGAAAAAATATTAGCATAATATTATTATATTATATATTTAATATTTTGACAGCCCTAGTTTTTATTAATGTAAAAGTGTTGAAAGCAGCTCCAGACATGTGATCCAAACCTATTAGTCAGTATACATTTTCACTGCCAAAAAAACAAAACAAAAAAAAACACACATTCACCCAAAATAAAGAGAGAGAAAAAAAACCTTCATTTCACTGAAGATTTTACATTTTCACTTGTTTTATTGTTCACTATAGGCAAAAAATGTGTTTGTTTAGAAAAGTATGTTCATCTCTCCTACACAAGTGATTTGACATTTAATCCATGTTGTTATTTGATCCTAAGGGTTTGGAGAACAAATAACTTAAAGGGGACCTATAATGCCCCTTTTACAAGAAGTAATATACGTCTCTATTCTTGTGTCCCCAGAATGTGTCAGTGAAGTTTCAGCTCAAAATACCTTACAGATCATTTATTACAGCTTGTCAAATTTGCTTCTATTTGGGTGTGAGCAAAAACACGTTGTTTTTCTGTGTGTCCCTTTAAATGCAAATGAGCTGCTGCTCCCGGCTGCTTTCCAGAAGAGGGCGGAGCTTTAACAGCTCGCGCTTCGGTTGCTCAACAACAACAAAGTTGGAGAATCTCACGCAGCCAAAATGACGATTGTAAGTAACAGTGTTCAGCCTTACATTGTTCAAACCGGAGTCGGACACTGATGGAGAGACTCGGGAAGAGGTTACAAATTTTAAAATGCAACTGGACGTTTCTGAATGGTTAGTGGATAAATTTATGTAGTTGCTGTGGAGTTGATTCAGCTCATCGACTAGCATGTGCCGTCATGTTTATCTTTTGTGCAAATCCTGCATTAAATTGACCCTCGTTTGTGAAGCAGTCCAGCGTAAAATAACTGCATGGTAACAACACTCTTCTACAACAACTCTTCCTCTTCTCTAAAGCATCCCAACATGGCCTCGTCCCCTTTGTTGCGTGTTCTCAGGGGCAGGGTTTATGTAAATTTTAGGGTTAGTGATGTCACTAACCCAGGAAGAAGCTCGTTGTAGTTCCTACCAGCTGTTTATTGTAGTCCTTATACAGCCAATTCTTTAAAAGAAAATATCTCCCTTTGCATTGAACTTTGAGCGTCATAACTTTGCAGACGTTGTTTATGCTCGAACAGCAACATTACAAACTAACTAAAGTTAAAAAAGAGAAATCATAATCAACCACCCCTTTAAAGGGTTAATTCACTCTTCTGTAATAATTTACCTCATGTTGTTCCAGACCTCTATGATGTTCTTTTCTCTGCGGAACCCAAAAGTTTTGGTGACCATTGACCATTGTATGGACAAAACAAATGATGTAAATGATGACTTTTTTTGTGTAAACTATCCCTTTAACAGCATTAGAAAGGACAGTTGATAATGAAACACAAATGTTTCTCTATAGTGGTTGATCGAACTAATGTGTAAAAATTCAGGCAGGAAAGGGCAAGTGTGTGTGTGTGTGTGTGTGTGTGTATGTGTTTAAGGGGAGGGGTGTCAGTGAGAATCTGTCCAGCTGTTCATTGTGTCAACCTGTTACTTCCCTTGAGAAAGGAAGTGAGGCGTCTGTGTGTGTGTGTGTGTGTGTGCGTTTGTGTGTGTGTATGAGAGAATCTGAGAGCAATCTCTTTATTACTGCCATCACCACACTTTGTCTCTCATTCTTCACCCTATTCAGCCATGAAACATCTCACTAATGCATTTACAACTGGGTGTTTGCAGTGGGCCTCAACAAAGATTAATGTACATGCTTCTGAGAGAGCGAGAGAGAGAGAGAGAGAGAGAGAGCGTCTACGCGTGTTTTGACTAACAAAAGATGAAGGCTGATCCTAAACATCATGTCATAGCCTTTAGAATAAAGCGGCCTGAATGCAGTGCCTGTAAGGGAGCGATTCCCAAACTAGCACTACGTTTAATTGCCCAGGTCAGTAGAAGCCTATGAATGCAGGGAGCTGTGAAAAGACCAGTGAATTATGACTATCTCAACAAAGTCTGTGACTGTTTCATCCCACAGACCTGTGAACCGGCTGCCTTTAAAGTCTGATGAAAGAGAGAGAGAGCGAGTGAGTGAAAAGATAGATTAAAAAGAAGTCCTTTCCCCTAAGCTTCCAGCGCTAAGCAGCTTTCATTTATTCTCTTATGTGCTAAGTAAGACGTTCTGTACTATTACTAAAGGCATTCTGGGAAACTTTCAGTAGAGGACTAAAACTTCACCCGGGTTTGTAGCACTTACGCATAAACAAATTTAATCACTGGCTTCAAGGAGAGTTTTAGCTTGGTTAAAATATCTAATAGGACTCTTCAGTCGACTTAATTTGATGATTTAGAGCCGTCTCGATCCATCTGAGGAAATTACAAATAGAAAGGGCACTTTTGGAGGGTTTATTTTTGGGCCTGAGTATGAGAGACAGAGGGAGGGAAAAGAGAGATGATGAAAGAGAGAGAGAGCGAGCTTTGGAAAAGGAAAATCCTCCAGAAAACTTTCCTCTCCATTCATTATAGTGCATGGAAGCCAATTCATGCGGCAGCAAATTGAGATCAAAGTCAAATTAAAGCTGACTCGTTCAAAGGCAGATAAAACTAAGCGAGCCTGCAGCAAAATTTTCTCCATTGATTTCTTCCTCCTTCACTTTCTCCTTCGTTCTTGCACTCTCCATCTCCCGTGATCCTTGGGACTTCCTTCTAAGAGGAAGAGGCTTTAAAAAGTCCTGCAGCAGAGTGCTGACATGACTGAACAAACAAAACAAAACCCCTAAAAATTCAGCCAAAACAAAGTGCGACAATAATACAACTCATAAAAATTAACGACACTTAAAAATTATGGACTTTTAAGAAAGGTGACTGACTTACAGTATAAACTTTGTTCTAAAGCCTTATCCTGCCCAGTAGGCAGCATTTTAAGGCATTATCGGTGCTCCCACAGCGAAGGTGTCCAAAGTAGGTGTCTTAAGTTTAGCCAAATTTAAAAGCTGCATCATATTCCTTCAAATAGAAGGAAGTCTCATAACGCATTGCAACAAATCTGTGAAAAAATAATTTCAAGATGGTGAAAAATGTGGATTCAACTTAAAGGGGGGGTATAATGCTATTTCATGTATTCTGACTTATTTACACTGTTAAAGAGTTGCCCAGTTCAACAGCGGTTTTGCAAATCGTCTAAAGCTGAAAGATGGAGCGGTCCCAGCGATAAAGGTTTGCGGTCGTGAGTTGGAACCACAGGCGGTGAGTAAAACTGCTTCAAATCAATGTCTGCGTGTTGTTGGCTATCATAAGTGCACATAAGTGAACGACATGAATGTAGAATTAATGGGGGGATCATGCAATGTATGGTGTGTGTTTAAATACATGTGTTTAGCTGACCACTGTAGGTGTGTGTTTGTTTATTGTAAACCACTCAAAACAACAATACACAAAGAGTGGGAAAATATGCTAAAATAAATGAATTTCATAGTAAACCTAAGGGCCGTTCACACAGAACACGCTTCTCCATTCCAATACGCTACTTTTCCATTGTTTTCTATGTAAACATGCACTAGTCTGACGTGCAAAACCGTCCCGCTTGCATCCTTTGCAGTGTCTCGCGCGTGACATGGCTTTCTAAAAAAGCTCCGCCCACACAACACGCCTCCTGGCTCTCGGCTGTTTTCGGAAAGACTCGGTACAGCGTATGTATATTTTATAAATATGATAAAACTAAAGACTTTTCAGAGATATGAAGGATGCACTACTACTCTATAGGTACTCAAGATTAACATGAGATTGGCAGAAACTGTATGTGATCCCCCCCCCCCCCTTTAACTTGAAATATATTTTAATTAATATAATTTAAACATACTATGTTGCACCAAATTTATGTTTATGAATATTTATGCATGTCGTGAACTCAAAAGGTAGGCTGAAACTGTGTACATGAAGTGAGTGACAGCTTCATTGATTATAATGGAAGCATTCTTGTAGCCTATTGTCATGTTTCTTGCTCTCTGTGTATAAATTAAAGGACTATTCACTTCAGAATAATAATTTACTCTCCCCCATGTCATCCAAGATGTTCATGTCTTTCTTTCTTCTGTTGAAAAGAAATTAAGGTTTTTGAGGAAAACATTCCAGGATTTTCTAAAAAAATAAAAATGTATATACTTTTTAACCACAAAGCTCGTCTTGCACTGCTCTGCGATCTGCCACGCATGACGTAATCATGTTAGAAAGGTCACGCGTGACGTAGGCGGAAGTACCGTGGTAGGGTGAAAAACTCCATCTCATTTTCTCCTCCAACTTCAAAATCGTCCGTTATCGTTGTTTTATCTTTTTTTTTTTGTAAAGAGCATTTGGCTTAGTCTTTGCACGTTCGCTTTGTAGACACTGGATCTGTACTTTCACTTACGTCACGCGTGACCTTACTACGTAATTACGTCATGCGTGGGCAATCGCAGAGCTAGAGCAAGATGAGCATTTGTGGTTAAAAAGTATATACTTTTTTATTTTTATTTTTTTTTTAGAAAATGACTGATTGTTTCGCAAGATAAGACCCTTATTCCTCAGCTGGGATCATGTAGAGCCCTTTGAAGCGGCACTGAAACTGCAATTTGGACCTTCCACCCGGTGAACCCCACTGAAGTCCACTATATGGAGAGAAATCGTGGAATGTTTTCCTCAAAAACCTTAATTTCTTTTCGACTGATGAAAGAAAAACATGAACATCTTGGATGACATGGGGGTGAGTAAATTATCAGGAAATTTTAATTCAGAAGTGAACTAATCCGTAAATTAACAGTTTTGTTTTTCATGCTGCAAATTGCATTTCTGTCATTTTCACCCAAAAGAGAGACTTACAGAGACTTAAAAGAGAGAATTGCATTCACATTACCAGGAACTCAAAAATGACCTAAGCTGACCAACAGCGACATAATTTAAGCAACAACAACATTCAGTAACTTACATAGTTCCCAGTTCCTGCGGTGCGAAAATGCCAAAAAGTGGGTACTTCCGCCATAGTTATGAAAACGTTCCTGCGGTGTAAAAGCCCCTATTGGTCAATGACTGCCCACTTAGACAGGAAAGGCTGTCTGACTGACATGTAAAGTGACCAATCACAGTTAGTTTTATTCAACATCATGTTTATCAGCAAGTAAATGTTGCTACAATAGACCATTTGCGATGATGTATTTTATGGGCGGAGCCTACCTAGTGATATAACACAAAACTCTTGGACATACTTTAATCTTTCCAACCCATGAACTTAACAAACTTTAAAGCGTTTAGGTGCTCATGTGATGCTCTCATTGGCACAGTCTTCGTGAACAGTCTTTGTTTCCTGGCAGACCGTTAAAGACCACAACAAATAGGCTATCAGATATCCTCTAGAAATCAGCCAATCAGATTTAGACTGCAGACTTTGTGAAAGTGTTTCCAGTTTAGTGTGCCTTATGCCTCAGACATTTGACGAATGGAGTGTGGATGTCCGTGGGTGTGACTTCTGAGGCTAAGACTAAAAAGGCAGCAACTCCACATACAAATAGCGATCTGTAGACGAACAGCCCTAGAGACTTGAGGCAATGTGAGAGGAACGACTCAATTTTATATACTATATAATGGTGTCCTTCCAGTCGCATTGTCCACATTTATATTAATTGTGGCTCGAGTCTCCTGTGTGCTTCATATGCAGTTCACTATTTCAATAAAGTACAGACTTTCTGACTTTCAGTATATTTGCATTTATTTGTAGAAGATGAGAACTATATAGAGGGGATGCACGGTCCTCAGGAGTTTTCATATAACTGCCTTCTTTTTACTGAAAGACATTTTTTCAGAGGGACTGTGTGGGATAAGATGGAGGGACGTGATATTTTCACTCGTGTGTTGTCTTTTCACCCGAGGTTCGGCGTTTCCTTTCATGCAGCCACATGTGGAGCGTCTCTTCCTCTGAAGTTGTGTTTGGATTAGGACAGGAGGAAGGGAACTCTCGCACATTTTCCCCGGAACTCTGTGTTTGCCTGAACCTCTCACAGAAATTAAACAATTCCACACACACCATGAGAGGAAAAGAATGGGGGAAAAAATGACATGAGCATGGGAGTCATCATGGGTAGTGCGAAAAAAGAAAAGTAGAAAGAGGGAAACCAGAAAAGGGGGTCATGACACAGGGATAAATATGTATTTTTGCTAAAGGAGATAAAGAGAAAACAAATTTTAAATTCATTTACTATGAAAGGTATTCGACCCTTTCATGATCTTCCAGACAAATCATGTTCATTCAGTGGAACATGAAAGGAAATTTTGAGTAATGTACTGGTTGCTCTTTTTTGTGCAATTACTATGAATGGAATTGGAGCTTTCAAGCTTCAAAAAGGACACAAAAGCACGGTAAAGTATCATAAAAGTGGTCCATTTGACTCATGCTCATGAAGATGAGTAAATAATGGCAGAATTTTTATTTTTTGGTGAACTATCCATTTAAGTGTGATTTAAAATTAAAAATAAATACTACCTGGAAGACATCTCATCTTCTTGGAAAATACAAAACAGATACAAAAAGCTCTTTCATGAAATAAAATGGGTAATTATGTGCAATTAGGTGTGGATCACACTAAGATCTGAGAGAGATATTTCAGTATTGATGTTTGAGAGCTGTTTGACAGCATTACCTGCACAGGTATGAGGACAAGCCGGAACAGTCACGTCTTTAAGCTAATCAGTGTTTGTGTCTGGGAAAACTCAAAGTTTATCAGCATTTCTGTAACTCCAGTTGTCACGCACACAGAAAGAATGGCTTCAAAAACACTTACACTTTGCTGTCTGTAATTTGCACTTTGAAAAATAACGGAATACAACATTTTACATGTATAATTTTAAAAGTATGTAGCACAAATTTATTTATCCTAATAATTCTTATAATAATTCCAATAATTCTTAGTACACCTACATTTTTTACTATACTTACACTAAACCACAATAAGAATAAGCTTTTAATTGTGTAACAAACAAATGACAATGCATTTCTAGAAAACTAAGATCTGCACTGTAACTGAATTACACTTCAAAGTTTTCATTTACAGTAAAATTGTGTGCCTCAAGTCTCAAAGAGAGCACACGCACTCACACTAAGAAACCTTACACATGGAGGAACATGTCAAGGACTTAACACCTGGACAAGCTGAAAGGAACAGAGGAAAATGCCTTTTAATCTGTCCAAGATATGGTTTCATAGCTGTGAGCACTTACCTCATCTTTGCCTATCCGACCCCCTTCTGACACTCTCCTGCACGCAAAGATTACTGTACCTATGCACATTCCTCCAGCTCTTATATCAAAACAGCCTCAAATCACCTGCCACTCACACACACAGACACACACAGTAGGAAAAGCCTGTGGCCCTTTTCCCATTCCTCGAGAAAGAAAGGGGCCTTGAAATCATGACACCAGAGGGGTCAAGATATTTAAACTATTTTTGAAGACTAATGCTAAGGCCTATCAAATCTGTGAGTTTTCTAAATAACATGCATTTGGTAAGTACACATATGAAAGAGAGATTTCAATTCCTGGACATCAATAGGATTATATGGAGAGTGAATGGAGACCTTTTCTGATGTCTCCTTAGAAAACGACCCTAGTAATATACTGTATCTATAAGTTTCAGAAGATATCTCAACTTTGTCACATACTGAGCTTTGACATTATCTGAAAATAAATTTCAATCAGACCTCAAACATCTCTAAAATTTCACAAAATAAGGATAGATGACATTTAATTGTATGTAGGCTGAGGGACAGAACAGCAATTTGCTCAATGAGTTGTGTTATTGTGCACTTTGGTTGTGGTGTTGATCGCCTAGCCAACAAAATATTGAAAATGTATAATGCAAAACAGATAGATAGATAGATAGATAGATGACAGATAGTCACAGAATCCACACATTAACTAAAGATGAATCCAACGTTAGCTTCACTTCCTATCTCCTGAGATTATCTGATGGATTTTTTTAAGGCAGTATAGATGTATCCTTCACTGCCTTTGATATCCCACAAACCTGTGCATTCCATTATGTGACAGTTGAGCTAAAAATAAAGAATGTTGCATCTAAAAGTTGCGGTTGGTTGTCAGTTTGTCTGTAAATGTATGTTTTTGACCAATGTTTTCCACTTTTGATGTCATTTCTAGCGAGAAATTATTATTGTAGTAAATAAATATTTGTTTAGTTAGCACCAAAGCTCGCGCTATTTTGTTGTAGATGATTAAATCATTATGTTGTCTCAGAAGTCTGTCCAAAATCAGTTTCGTGAGGTATCTTGGTGTGCAAATTCTGCCTACCATTGCCTGATAGGACAGCAATGCAACAAGTCAGTGGCCTAGCTTTTGGAAGCAACCATAGACATATGAATGAAAACACAATGACACTAAACATAATCCAGACATTAAATAAATAAATATACCAGAGAAAACATGGTGAAGCTTAAGATGGTAAGATCAGACTTACTATAAGACCACTGAATGAAATCTGTTCCTCACAGCCTCAGTTTTTATATGCAAAAAATGAAATATGACGTCTACTATGGATGTGGCCAAAGCCAAATACCCGAATACTGATGAGTCTGTGAAGCCAAAATGATGAAAGAGTAAAGAACGTTAAAACTGAACAGTGAAATTAATTAAATGAGATGAGTTTGTTTCACTCAAATAATAATGAAAGTTCATTGTACTTAATAGAAAAAACTCAAAATTTCATTGTAGTAAACTGAACTTAATATGATTGTGTTGCAGCAGATTTCTAATTCCCAGCATGCTTTGCGTCAGACTGTATAAATAAATGTTGAAATTAAGAGCCCGTCCACACGGAGACATGTTTAGGTGTATACGTAAGTTTTGTATCATATTGCCGTTTCGTCCAGACAGATCTGGTGTTTTGGGAGCCTGAAACCGCTATTTTTTAAAATCGGGTCCCAGAGTGAATACATCTGAAAACGACACCCTTGCGTTTTCGTGTGTACAGCCAATCTGTATATTTTGTGAAACGATGATGTCATCACCCCACGTCTCGACCCTAGCCAGACACCGCTACGTCACGTAACAGCAACAACAACAACAATAGTGGACTACATGCTTGTGTTCGTGTTGCAGAAGCTACTGAGCCTATTAGCTTTACTAAAGTAAAGCTTTATTACTAAGCTTTACTAAAGTTTGTATACAGCACCCAAGGTTTATGTGCATGCTCTCGCAAGTCTTCTTCTCCTTTTTTAGTGTGGCAGAATTACAGCGCCACATACTTGTCTGGCATGTATAGATCGTTTCAGGTCATACGAGTCAGTTTCAGTGGTTTAATGTGTACGCAGACGCTGTGTTTATGGAATTTTTTTTTAGAATGAGGGAAAAAAAGATCAGATAGGGAAAGCTCTGGCTTCATGTGGAAGTGTTATTTTGTGTTTTTGCACAAGATTAACATAGGGAGACATAAGTTAGTGTTTAATGTTGTGTTATGTTGGGATTTACATGAGGCTCTGTTATGTTAGTTTTGTAGGGTTACCATCGTGGTGAAGAGTAGAGCTTGTGGTTTGGTTGAGGATGGGCTGCAAAACTGTATGTTGTTTGATTATATTGTACATACAAGTTTATAATGACAGTCTCTATGATAGTTATAATAGCATTTGTTATTTGCTATCTAGCAGTTAACCAAGATATGAATGTGATGTTAATGTAAATGAACTGTATGTAATTAACATTATGATGATGGGGAGAGGCTGAGAACTGTGGGAGTGAAGGGATGCCGGTGACGTGACTGTTAATGAGAGACACCTGTGCACCACACTGGCCTTGCTCCACTTCCATTGCTCTCGGCCCCCCACTTGTCACAAAAATTTTAAGTTCTACTAACTTAAAAAAAAGAGTTTACTTAATGAGTTAAAAAAAAAATGAGTTTACTTAAATGTTTTGAGGTAATTAGTTTCCTCAAATGTTTTGAGTATTCTGAATTATTGAGTTTTACAGTGTATGAATGAACATACATTTACAGTGTATGTATGACTTGAAACATAAAACATGTTTTTTCAAACAGGTTGCCTGCAGCATATATTGTATGCCTTAAGGGAGGGTCAAGGTTTTTGATATTGTTCTTTTTGATAAACAAAACAACACAAAGTGTACACTTTCAGTGGCTGTGTAAAGTCATACTGTTGTCATTATATCTCTGATTCAAGTAGATTATTATTTTTTTTTTTCATTTTTAGCTTTATTTTACATAAATGTAATAATAACGTTAATAAATAATTTCATGAATTATATAAGAAATATTTTCAATATGGAAAATATATTTATAATAAATAGTTATATCTAAAAACGGGATAAACCATAAAAGTCTTGCCCACATTTGAATATAGTTATAGAAACAGATTTTGTCATTGCAACAGATGCAGATGCATACAGAAACGGCTTCTCTGCAAACTCCTAGTGTATACCCTGATGGTATCATTTATTTTTTAAGAGACACTGATAGGCCTACCTAAATGAAACATAACTAAGAAGTCTTTTAAGCCTCTCTGAGCAATAAAAATTTCCTCTGGGTACATTTAAATGTCAGATATACAGATCTAGTCTTGATTAACCCTGCAATGTATATCCTTCACATCAAAACACATTCTAAAGTGAGCAGACAGGGCTATGAGTGAATCCTGCTCTGAGGCAGTCAAAAGCGGGCGGTCCCAAAATATGCTACAGATTTCATAAAAAAAATAAATAAAAATAAAATAAAAAAATCAAATGATAAAGTTTGAAGTGAGAACAGAGTCAGACAACACCCCTCTTCCTCTCTGTTTGTGCTCAAACGTCAGCACATCACACGCTGACATACGTCAGAAAACAGGGTCAGGTACATCTTTCAAACACAGTCTCTTTGAGACACACTGATCTTTTGGGAAATGCTGCTCTCAAAAGTATTTGATTAAACATAGTGTGGAGAAAACACACACACTCCGCTGTTTTAATCCTCTTTCTTTTACCCTCTTTTTCTCTCGCATTCCCCTCCTCTCGCTGAGAAAGTGATTAGAGGGAACATTCTTGTGCCTGACACACATACACCTTTTGTAGGGGCTCTTTGAGTGTCACATTGAAGTGTGTGAGCTTTCTAGTGAAGCCACTGACTGGATGAATGAAAGGAGAGGTTGGTGCAATCGATATACAAATGCAATGAAAGAGGAATGAAGAGAGAAAGAGAAAATAGAGACTTTGTAACTTTGACTTTGTGTGTGTTTATATCTGCTGTCCTTTGAGTGTCTTTTATTTGCATTCTCTTTATACATCTGTATAAGTATGTATACTCTCCTCCAGCTGCAGAGAGACGCTCAGTGCTTCTGCGTGCACTTTAAAAGTTGAATTTCAGTCTGACTAAAAACAATAATTCATTGCACCAGTCCAGTTTTTATTTCTTTAAATACATCAGTATAGTTATGTGAAAAAGAAAGATCACCCACTTTTTGAATTCTATGGTTTTATGTATATGGACATAATAAAAAATCATCTGGTCCTTAGCAGGTCTTAAAGTCCCCATGTAATCAATAATTTTATCCCTTAAAACTTATTTTTGATCACCAAAATGACATATATAAACGTTTTTTCCTGTGAAAAAAATTTCTTCATGCCTTAAAATAGCTTGAATGTAACTCTACACCCTTGCCTCATTTAATATACATGGATCAATGAATATGCAAATTAGCCCCACCTCCACTTGCTCACGCCAGCTCCAGATGAACTCGCTTAACTTACTGAGGTAAACGCTGCACTATGGTATCGCTCTTTACAACATCGGACATATAACGGTGGTTAATATGATTATCCTTTTGCTTGGCTATGTTATCAAACAGCTAATAACATGTTGCTAATGTTACACAAACTAGGCTATGTTCCCGTTCGCAAGTCAGACAGCTGCCTTCTAACAATCAGTATCCTTACAAACGCTTTAACTCAGAATGTCGGTGGAGAAAGGCATATAGTTCATCATAACATCGTAATATACATAATACACTCGGCATATCGCTAAGTCTACACAATTTTTCATATCAAAAGAAAAATATACCGTTATAACCTGGCTTCTCTCGAGACTCCCCAGCTAGTTCGCTGTTAATGATATGCTAAAGCCCGCCAGCACCTTGACGTGATTGGTTACAATGTACTTTGGGACGTAAGAAACACCAGCTATTTCAAATCGCGGGTTTGAGACTGCCTTAAGATCACTGCAGTTTTAAAGAGAAAATACTCAGCAATGATGTTGACATGAATTTGCACATGGTTTGTCTTAAAGCATATTAAAATTACCACATAGACATATAAACAACACTAAAAAACTTGATTTTCACCGCAGGAGGTCCTTAAAATTAGGTAAACCTCAGATGACCAACAACACATGACATAATACATTGTGTCATTATTTATTTAACAAAAATAGAGCCAAAATGGAGAAGCCATGTGTAAAAAACTAAGTACACCCCATGATTCAGTTGCTTGTAGAACCAACTTTAGCAGCAATAACCTGACGTAATCATTTTCTGTATGACTTTATCAGTCTCACATCTTCGTGAAGGAATTTTGGCCCACTCTTCTTACAGCCTTGCTTCAGTTAATTGAGGTTTGTGGGCATTTGTTGCACAGCTTTCTTAAAGGGTTAGTTCACCCAGAAATGAAAATAATGTAACTTATTACTCACCCTCATGCTGTTCCACACCCGCAAGACCTTCGTTAATCTTCGGAACACAAATTAAGATATTTTTGTTGAAATCCGATGGCTCAGTGAGGCCTGCATAGCCAGCAATGACATTTCCTCTCTGTTTTTTTGGCGCACCAAAAATATTCTCGTCGCTTTATAATATTAATATTGAACCACTGTACTAACATGAACTGATTTAAATATGTTTTTAGTACATTAATGGATCTTGAGAGAGGAAATGTCATTGCTGGCTATGCAGGCCTCACTGAGCCATCGGATTTCAACAAAAATATCTTAATTTGTGTTCCGAAGATTAACGAAAGTTTTACGGGTGTGGAACGGCATGAGGTTGAGTAATAAATTACATTATTTTCATTTTTGGGTGAACTAACCCTTTTAGGTCCCGCCACAGAATTTCAGTTGGGTTGAACTTTGATTAGGTCAGTGCCACACTGATTCTTTTCTTTTTCAGCCATTCTGTTGTATTTGCTGGTGTTCTTGGGATCATTGTTCTGTTGCATGACCCAATTTTGGCCAAGCTTTAGCTGTCAGACAGATGGCTTCACATTTGACTCTTTGGTTTGCAGAGGAGTTCATGGTCGACTCAATGACTGCAAGGTCCCAGGTTCTGTGGCTGCAAAACAAGCCAAAAATCATCAACCCTCCACCAGCATGCTTGACATTTGGTATGAGGTGTTTGTGCTGATATGCTGTGTTTCGTTTTTTGCCTAAATTGGCGCTGTGCATTATGGCCGAACATCTCCACTTTGGTCTCGCCTGTCCAAAGGACATTGTTCTAAAAGTCTTGTGGTTTGTTCAGATGCAACTTTGTAAACCTCAGCTGTGCTGCAGTGTTCTTTTTAGAGAGAAGAAGCTTTCTCCTGGCAACCCTTCCAAACATGCCAAACTTGTCCAGTCTTTTTCTAATAGTACTGCCATGAACTTTGTCATTTAACATGTTAACTGAGGCCTGTAGAGTCTGAGGTGTAGCTCTTGAGTCTTGGGTATTTTGCGATTTCTTCGAACATGTTCAAAAATGTAATTTATTCCTGTGATGTATTCAGCAGTCATTACTCCAATTTTCAGTGTCACATGATCCTTCAAAAATAATTTGAATATGCTGATTTGGTAAATTCAGGTAAAAATTTGGTAAAATTATCTTTTCTTATTATCAATGTTGAAAACAGTTGTGCTGCATAATGTTTTGGTAGAAAATATTTTCAGGATTTAAAGGATTCTTTAATGAGTAGAAAGTTCAAAAAACATCTACATCTCTTCCTCAGGTCACATTCAAATATTCTCTAACACATTAAATAAAACAGAGATGAAGACTATAACTCGGCTATGCGAAATAGCTTGATTATAATATACTGAATATGCTTAGTAGAAGACAAGAGTTGATTTAAAAAAACTACTGTTTTTTACTGTAAAAAACTGCTATTTCATTCCCTCTCAAAAACCTAAACCTAAATTGTCTAAAGATAATTTAAAATGTTTGCTTTAAGGAAAATAGCTCTTTAGAGCAAGTTTTCTTGAGGATAAAGGGCGCTCGGCGTGTGTTGTAATGTTAGCATGCCTGTAAAAGAAGCTCTCTTGCTTTGCCTCTTGCGTGATTGCACCCAATTATGATTCTGTTTCATCTTCCTGCAGATGTTAGGCAGAAGTGGGGCTTAAAAGAACAGGGGCGCCGGCTGAGGGGTGTCAACAGGCCCTCCGTCAAATCCTCTTTGAGGCCAGTGTCAGGTACTTTGATTGGCGGGCCTTCGTGAGGAGAGATTCTCTTCTCATCTGTCCGGAGAGCATGACAGGTGAGTGCCACATCAAATACGGCTGAATGGAGAGACGTATAGTGATCCTTCACAGCAGAGAGCTAGATGACACATGTTTGTGCCAAGGTGAGGGACAACGACCTTGGTGTCGCTTTCTTTCAAACCGTCTCCGTTAGGTGAGGGTTCAGGCTCTTTAATGAAGCCGCATTTGCTCACACGAGTGAGAAGAATGATACTTTTTACAGCTTCTCCAAGACTGTTCAAACAGCAAGAGCTCAGCAGACAGTAGCCCAGACAAAGTGAGGCCATAAAAGAGAAGCCTTTCTTATCAAGTCAAACAATTGAAACATATGGAAGCTTGTTTCTGCCACACACACACAGACACACAATAATAATATTACTCAGAAGAAGAAGAAGAAGAAGAAAATCTAGCTTTTTTTTAGGTTCTCAGAACTAACTTCACTGTCTATAGTCTTTTGGTGTAGAGGTTCTAGGACCCACTAAAAACTTATTATAGTGAAATATGAGAAGAATGATGCATAATATTGCAATTCTGACCTTTTTCTCTGAATTGTGAGATTATATAAACTCGGAATTCCAGAAAAAGTCAGAATGGTGAGGTAAAAAGCAATTACTTTTTTATGTTTAATTCTGTGGCAGAAACAAGCTTTCATAGAAACACTATTGGTTACCATTTTACTGCATTTTTATCAGCGTACCCTTCAAACTATTAGTCTAAAGTGAGTTCAACTATCTTTAAAAACACATATCTATACAATTACAGTGGACCCTAAATGTGTTTGGGCAATTAAGCCCCATTTTTAAATGTATGAAGGGCATCTCTTTAATAACAAGGTATCAAACCATTCAGTAACCTCTGGGGGGAAAAAATATGCTAGATTTATACCTTCACTTAACTATTGTATAGTTTTTCATTGTAGGGAATCCCAAAATTTCTAGGACCCACCTAAAAAGGTATAATCAATCTTGAGACCCACCAAAAACTTCTGGAGTAAAATATGAGAAGAATGATGCATAACATTTTTTTTTGTTACTTATCATATTATTAGATTTACCAGACCTACTTATCAATTTCAGTGATTTTTTATAATGCTTATGGTAAGCTATAAAACAAAAAAAGATACAGATAAAGAATTAATATATTTTGCTTTCTGAACAGATTTTAGCCAGTAAGATCAGCTTAAAGGCTTTTGAATGATCTATTGACTCTACAGAGTTGGCAACCGATCTAGTGCGTATCTGTGTTTGCGCTCTAAGCACCAAAGGTTTCTATTTTTCAACGTGTTTTGCAGCATTGAGCAATGTAGCCAATCACAAACGTATCTGTTGATTTCTTGAACGCAATGGCCAATCAGAGGTGTCCAAATTATTGTCAAGTATTACCTAAACATCTTTCTGCAAAATGCGCTGTTCATGCATTTTTAATAGGGCTGGGACGATACATCGATTTTCGATCGATACAGTGAATCTGGATCGATCCAGATATTTTCTCTCTCGAATCGATTCTGAGCTTAGTTTTAACAGCAGGTGGCGCTCTAGGCAAGTTTTTAACCGCACACTCTCAAACGCTCACGAAGAAGACTGGACAGCGCTTGTGCGTTCGGCTGAGTCATGTAAGTGGTTAAATATACTTGCACCTCGGTGAGATTTGTGATTTGCTTCAACCTTTTCGAACTTTATGAATGATTATTTTAGGTTTAAGTGGTGTGTGTAAAGGAACTGGAAGCAGGCAGTGTACGAGTGTTTCTAAAGCACAACACGTATAGTTGTGCCATCTGCTGCTTAAAAACTAAGCTTAGAATCGATTCGAGAGAGAATCGTGATACATCGGAAAATATCAGAATCGCTCCAGATTCTTCACATCGCGAATCGAGATTCGATGTATTGTCCCAGCCCTAATTTTTAAGTGTGGCTTAGTAGCCCAAATACGTTTTGGTGCCACAATATAAAGCTATACATGTAAAATGTATTTACATTAAACACCTCAGATTAGTCTCTTACATGTAACTAAGCTGGAAGGTCAAATGTCTGTCCTTTCCACACCCCTGTCTTTGAAGCAGTGATGCATCTTTAAATGGTTGAGCGGTTTCCATTGTCACCTTTAGTTTTGTGTATCTCATACATCTATCCTTTCTCTGATCTCCTAAGTGCCGTCATTAACAATGTCACACACATACACATGCACAATACACTTAGGAGCTTCAGTGCTGCAGGCCATTGAGGCTCTTCAAGCTAATTACGCTGTTTAGAGTCCTTTGCTGTGTTTTTTTACACGTTTGACTCTTTGCATGAAAGAAAAATACTTTAGAAATGTGTCTGTTCACATTTGTCTTAAAACAGCAGATAATTTTCATACCTCATAGTCAGTAGAAAACGAAATATTTCCTTGGCTTGAATGTAAAATCGGCTCAAGAAAGAACTGAAAAATTTGCCAGAAATCAATCCCTTTTGAACCACCATGGGATTAGTTTCATTGTTTAGTGGGTCCTTATCAAAGCATATTATAATGATAAGAGATTTTCTTGAATCTCATATCTAATTGGTGTCAAGTTTAGCTTCTAATGGGAAAATCTGTATTTTGCATATTGTAATTATGGTGTGTTTTGAGGTTTTTGTCTTACTGTCCCCAATGACTCACATCAGAGGATTAAAACTCAAAGTGAATGAAATTCTGTTTAGTTTAAAGATATGATATTTATTTCTCCCTTTTTTCCTACTACAAAGGCAAGAAAGTTGCTAAATGCTGCTGTTTATCAGGCATGCAAATGTTTTCTAAGAAAGCATGGACCATACACACACACACAAAGACACACATAATTTTGTCCCGCTCTCATTAAACAAAGCACAGCTTCTGTGGCTCTTTGCCATGCACACAAAAAGACTTGGCCCTAGTCAAGAAAAAACGCATTCTTTTTTAATATCTGGAGCCTTGTTAAAGACTCACTAGGGGAAAGTCACTGAGGAGACCAACAAGGCATCTGTTATGTTCTTTGTATTCTTAAAAAAAAAAAAAAAAAAAATGTTTTGGGGGGTGAAGGAAATGATGCTATGGACAATAGAGATCCTCTTCTGTTTGAACAAAACTGTAAAACAGATAAAGTGGAATTATGTAGGACTGCTTTGATGTCATTCACTCATTGTGTAACCCTTTGGTACAACTACATTTGATTTATGCTGTGTACACACATTGAAGTGCACATTAATGTTCAGACACTTATGCTGCAACATCTATTGAGATGGTCAGAAAGTAGATTAGTGATAAAAACATTCACGCACACTCTTTTGCTCTCTATTTCCTCCTCCTGTCCTCAGTAGACACAGAAGCAGGAAGGAAGGTTTGGCCAGCCGTGCACTGCAGGCTTTGGCCGGCTCTTTCATGTCTTTGTAGTTTTATTAGTGTTGTCATTAGGGTTTTTATGGCTGGTGTTTGCCCCCCTTTTAAGTGTTGCTGTATTTAGAGGAGGTGTGATATGATGCCTGTGTTGATTGGGCTTTTTTTTGAATGAGCATCTGTCCCTCTGAGGACCATAAACAGTCAGCCCCTCTCCCAAAGGGAACGTATATACGCTGTATTTGCCTTAGGGTAGAGATCCCCTGAAGAAGATGCAGCAGTCTAAAAACATTCTGTCGATAAAATTACATTTTAAACTTGTCAAAGAGTTAAATAAAAATGATAAAAGGGATTCGGAGAGTTATTGCCGCAAAATAAAACCCTTTAGGATGATACAAGACCCCTTTGAGAGTGGCTCAAACTTACAAAAAAAAAAAAAAGGACATTATTTGAAATCATGAGAAAGAGATGACAGAGTAAAAATGTGAAATATGTAGAAAAATAGTTGTGGTGTTAATTTAGTGTCACTGAGATACTATTATAGTCTTTATTCATATTTTGAATACATTTTTATATATTCCATTTTCATTGTCTTATTGTAATTTTTATTAGTTTTTTATATGTCTATATACATTTTATAATTTTTAAAAATATTTTAGCTCAAAATGTTTTTTATGGTTTTTGTTTGTATAATAACCTTGATCAGTCATAGTACAAAAATAGCTGACCACAGAATTTTAGACTGACCAATCAGAATCAAGTTTTCCAGAGAACCGTGTAATATAGCGAAATAATTTCTCATACGTCAAAGTTCTTGAGTTGAAAACTACATTCATTTATTTGATTATTTCAGTAAAATATCATTGACACTGATGATGATATAAATTGAAAATGTTTTGTCTTTGTGTTAATGAAATTTGATTATTTAATTAAAATATTAAATATATTAAAATTATTAAATATAAATAACTATTTTTTTCATTATATTGATATGAAAATATAATTAACATTTTAATTAAAAATAATAAAAAGAAGGTAAAACTTTACAATAAGTTTCATTAGTTAACTACATTAGTTAATATGAACTAATAATGAACTGCACTTATACAGCATTTATTAATCTTTGTTAACGTTTTAACATTTACTAATACGTTATCACAATCTTGTTAACATTAGTTAATGAACAAACAATGAACAACTGTACGTTAACGAAAATTAGTAAATACAGTAACAAATGTATTGCTCATAGTTAGTTCATATTAGTTAATACATTAACTAATGTTTAACTAATGAACCTTATTGTAAAGTGTTATCAAAAAGAGAATTAATTGGTTGAAGCATATAAACATTTTTATTTTATGAGCCTAACTAAAATGATACCAAAGTGTATGTTGGGCCTCCAACCCAATCGGTCCAAAAGATGTGAATGCTGAGTGTGTGCGAATGTGCAATTATGTGTGTGTTTGTAAGCCATCACCTTTTCTTGCCCTCTCACTCCCAATAACCACTAGCAGCACAAAGAGAAACGCTAGCCGAGAACCAGCAGGGGCACCGTGGCTGTCATTACAGCCTGGCCACGGAGAGCAAATACCAGGCCTTAGCAACCTGCAGGAGGGAAGTGAGGAAAGTGAAGAGGAAGAAAGAGACAGAGAAAGGAGCGAGGCGAGTTAGCTTAGTAGCACCATAGTGAATGACCCCAACGTGACTCCTCAGCTCCTCAACAATCGCGCTCAGCCAGCTGGAGATGAGGTGTCGAGGGGGCCCCTCAGGGAACCCCCGGCCGAATTTACTGCAGACTCAGAGACCTGTGAATGAAACCCAATCAGCTCAGGTTCCTGCTCAGCATGAGCTCTGGACAAGGAGAAAAAAAGAAGCGCGCGGGACTTAGCGCTAATGCGGCCGTAGCTGCCATAAAGAGCAGGCGGAGGCCCTTTCTCACTCTCAGACAAACAGCCTCTGCATTTTTATTGTCCTTCTCCCTTAGTTCCCTTCCTTTTTGCTTTGCCCAAAAGTCAATTCATCAGTTCTTCTTGTTAATTTACTGCTGTTTGCTCCAATGCAAAACTGAAAGTGAGGAGATGGGCAAGTGCGTGAGAGGAGGAGGAGATTTCTGAAGAGGGGAGGACGAAGGAGAAAAGGAGAGAAGAAGGAAAGGAGGTTGGGGGAATACAGAGGGAAGCAGCTGTCTATTTAAAGCAGGTTGCAGCGATGCTCAGAGCTACCCCGCTGATCAATTAGCATATCTGAATCCTCGCGCTGCACGAGGTTCCCGCTCTAGCACGCTGCTAGGTGGCACTTCTGAGGGAGGCGGCTTTTGAATGCGCACACAGGAATCCAGCAAACGCTCCGTGTTCCCGATCGTTTGAACAGCCACAAAAATGACTTGAAGTTCCAACTTCAAACTGAAGAGAAAAAGAAAAAGTTTCACTTTTTTTTTTTTTTTTTTGGTTATAGAGAGGGAGGACAGACGAATTTACTTGTTTTTTCTGTACTTGATGTTTAATAATTCACTGTGATGTTTTTCCCGCTCTACAGAATTCTTTGGGGTGAAGGATCCAGAAGAAAAGATGGATTTTTCCTCTGAACTGTCACCAAAGGGTTAAATTCGCTATTTGATTGATTTCTGCTGTGCCAGTTGTCTATAAACTCACACGTCCTAATCATAGTGAATGTGAGAGAGTGGGAATGTACCAAAGTTTATGTCTGGTGAACTCTGACCTCTATACCAATTAATTTGCATAGGGAGCAAGTGTACATCAGTACCACATTTCACACAGTTAAGAAGAAACATACACTGTTCAAAAGTTTGGGGTCAGTACACTGTAAACCCGAATAAGTTAGCAACACTCAAAAATTTGGGGCAATCAGTTGCCTCAAAATTTTTAAGTTAAGAAATTCAAAGTTTAAGTAAGCAGAACTGGCAGATTTTTATTTTGTACTCACACATTTTAATTGTTCTTAACTTGAAATGTTTGAGTACACTAATTCATACATTTAACTTAAATCTTTCACGTAACCTCAATGTGAACATTTTTATTAGTGTTTAGCACATTTACAGAAAATCTTCTAAATTAGCATAACAAAACATTAATCACTACTAAATCTCCCACTTAACATTAAGCTTGCACAAAAAAACAAACAAAACAAAACAAAAAAAACATTATATAACACTGAATTGTAGCATTTACTCTCCCTTTTGAGTGCCATGTGCAAAGCATGCTGGGAAATAGAAATCCCAGTCCAGTTTCAGTTAAACTTAAGTTTGTCTAAATTAAAAGAAATAAGTTAATAAAACTCAAAACAATGAAACAGTTCAGTTTACTTAAAATATATCAGTTCTGTGAACTTGAAAGAAAAAGAAAGTACTAAATACTCATAAAAGTTAACTTGACTGAACTAATTTAATTTAAGTTTGTCCTACTCAAACCAATTATTTTAAGTGTAAGGGTTTACAGTGAGTAGATTTTTTAATTTTTTTAAAAAAGATGTCTCATACTCACCAAGGCTGCATTACTCCAGTCTTCAGTGTCACGTGATCATTCAGAAATCATTCTAATTTATAACATTATAAATGTATTTCCTGTCACTTTTGATCAAATTAACGCATCCTTGCTTAATATAAATATAAATTTCTTTTAAAAAAAAAGTTTTACTGACCCTAAACTTTTGAACTGTACATATTTTAAATTACTTTTATTTATCACTTTATCATTTATCATATTACTTATCATTTATCACTAAATCTAGGGTTTTTGAGTAGTAGGAACTATTTTAATAGTAAAATGAAATAAAAAATGAAATATTAATTTAAATAGGCAATTTTTATATATGTGTAGATTTATTTACATAAGTATGTGCAATTTTTTTTTATGTCTGTAGGGCCCTGTGGATCATAACACATTCTGACCTGTTCTTAAGTTTACATGCTGCATTTGATTGGGATAATTATCCCAATCAAATGTCTGCTTATTGCTAATTAGCCTTACAAATCCACAACAAATATCCCCTATAGCCCCCTTCCATCAAAAAGATAAAACCCTGAGTCTACGAATACTCTGGAAAATCCCTTTCAGGTTTCATGAGGAATACATGCTAACGCTAACACAGCAACAGTGCGTTTAATGTCTCAGACTTCACCCTGAGGGTATGTCACCATTCAGATCAAGGCAAATCAACAACAGTGACGATGGCAGTGCGTTCCCTCCCACATGGTTTAGAAAGTGAAACGATAGCAATGGTTTGTTGCTCTATTGAGCGCCTCAGTCTTCACAAAGGCTCAGATGATCCTAAAAACAACCCTCTATGTCAGACTGCATTAAAGAGCATATTTGGGAAAAAGCAGGTCAAGTTTTTCTCTCTCTCTCTCTCTCTCTCTCTCGCTTGTTTTCTCTTTCTCTGTTTTTTCAGGATAGCCTTGAAGTTGGTCTCCCATCAGTCACAAAGCGTGGTTCTATTGACGGGATCCAGGGAGGGTATTGACGGTTCCATAATTTGGGCAGGGGAACACAAAAAAGCCCTGCCTCCCGCTGTGCACAGCATGCCACTGCAGGCAGCGGGAGCTTCACATTTTATTAGCCTGGGAGAGCAGCCCCACTGCAAATAAAACACATTCAGCCAGCCACTGATCTCTGTCACAAAAACAATACCATCATAGCATACCGCTCTCAGCGCGCACTCTTTCTCTCCACCATACGCGTACATACAGGCACATGCGAATGCTTGGTGTAAGTCTTTCTCCCTTTATCAGTCATTCAGTCTTTTGCTTTCCCTTCAGCTCACTCTTGAACGCCACCTCGTTCCAACTTTCTCAACATTTCTCTCTGTCACCCCCCCCCCCCACCCCTTCACTCTTCATAGTGTCTCTTTCATTCGGTCCCGCTGTTGGACACTTCACACTTGGAGGTATAGCAGCTCAATGAACAGGCTACAAATGAGCTGATTCAAAAGAGCTCAACCTAATGAAAAAAAGAAAAACAGATATATTAGATTAGCTCTCCACCTGTTCCATTCTGTGTGCATGTATATTACTATCATTGAGGAACGAAGCACATTTCAAGTTAAAGAAATATTTTGACGGAAAAATGAAAAGTTTCAGACCTGTATGACTTTCTTTCTTCTGTGGAAATGAGAAATTCTGAGTAATGGACCTTCTTTTCCATGTCATTACAATGAACAGGGACTGAAGCAAAAGCACAGTTAAAGTGATCCATATGACTCTTCTGCTATATTCTGGCTTCTTAAGTGTTATTATAGTTTTATGTGAGGAATAGACTAAAATTTAAGTAATTACTCACTGATAATCTCTCCCTCCAGTAAGATGTTATCCATTGCGACTAAATCATTGGTGACCCTGGACCACAAAACTAGTCATAAGTCGCACGAGTATATTTGAAGCAATAGCCAACAATACATTGTATGGGTCAAAATTATCGATTTTTCTTTTATGCCAAAAATTATTAGGATAATAAGTAAAGATCATGTTTCATGAAGATATTTTTTAAAATTCCAACTTTAAATATATATAAAAAATATTTTTTTGAGTGGATATGCATTGCTAAGGACTTAATTTGGACAACTTCAAAGGCAATTTTCTCAATATTTTTATTTTTTTGTACCCTCAGATTCCAGATTTTCAAATAGTTGTATCTCGGCCCAATATTGTCCTATCCCAACAAACCATTAATCAATGGAAAGCTTATTTATTCTCAATTTCAAAAAATCGACCCTTATGAATGGTTTTGTGGTCCAGGGTCACATTGAGTCTGTGATCAGTTTGATTTCTGTACAAATAATTCAGACTGGTTTTGTGAATTGGATCCACTATTCATTGAAAACATCTGACTCAAAAGAACTGTACTTGTAGATTATGGCCTGGTTCCACAGACAGGGTTTAGATTAAACCAGGATTAGGCCTTAGTTCAATTAGGACACTTAGGTAGCTTTTACAAATGTGCCTTAGAAAAACACATTACCTCTGTGTGCCTCTTGAAACAAAACAATGGCAATGACGTATTTTGAGATATTTCAGTAAAACAGGCCAGTCTGGGACTAGCTTAAGCCTCGTCTATGAAACCGTGGGAATATAATATTACTGAAATAAAAAGTTACTAAAGTGTGAGTACACTTCCATGGCTGTGTTTCTTAACACACTTTTAAAAAGTGCACTTTGTAATAATGACAAATCAAATTTTCTACTTTAAAATGCATTTTAAATCATTACGTTTTAATAATCTTTTGTTGTGCTTTAAACTTGATTTGTTGGCATATACTAAAGCACATGTAAAGTGCTTGATTATATGGTAACACTTTAGTATAGGGAACACATATAAACTATTAACTATGACTTTTCCCTCAATAAACTCCTAATTTACTGCTTAGTAAGGTAGTTGTTAAGTTTAAGTATTGGGTAGGATTAAGAATGTAGAATAAGGTCATGCAGAATAAGGCATTAATATGTGCTTAATAAATACTAATAAACAGCCAATATCCTACTAATATGCATACTAATAAGCAACTAGTTAAAAGACCCTAAAATAAAGTGTTACGGATTATATTTGTATTTTAACTGTAGTGTGTTATTTAATATTATTACATTTCATATATACAGATGAGCCAAAACATTATGACCACCTGCCTAAAATGCTGTTGCTCATCCGCGTGCTGCCAAAACACGCTGACCCACCAAGGCATGGACTCTACAAGACCCCTGAAGGTGTCCTGTGGTATCTGGCACCAAGACATCAGCAGCAGGTCCTTCAAGTCCTATAGGTTGCGAGGTTGAGCTGTTGGTCCAGCACATCCCACAGATGCTCAACTGTATTGAAATCTGGGGAATTTGGAGGCCATAAAGGGCAACACCTTCAACTTTTCGTCATGTTCCTCAAACCATTCCTGAACAATGTGTGTAGTGTGATTTATCCTGCTGAAAGAGGCCACTTCCACCAGGGAACACCATTGTCATGAATCCCACATGTGCATCCTCCCACATCATCCCACATGTATCCTGGTGTCATCACTTTCCCAGGTAAACGGCGCACACTACACGAAAAAGAAAATGGGACTCATTGAACAGGTGACCATCTTCCACTGCTCTAAGATCTAGTTACCAAAGATCTAAGATCCAAATAACTTGCAATTAAGTGTCTGAAAACATTACATTCAGTGCACACTTAAGTTTATTCTTTTAAAGTATATTATTTCAGTAAGAAGTACTCTTTTTAAAAGTATGCTAAACTGGTCTCATTGTTAATACGCAGGTATTAATTCGTAACTTTCAAATACACAAAACATACATTTTTGTACGTTTAGACAGGTGCTGAAATGTACAATATTGATGTATTGGCAGCATTTAAACGTAGCATTATTACGTTTTTACAGCGAAAAAACAAAATATTTACGAATCTTTCATGTCATAAAAATATAAGTATAATTTCCCTTTTATCGTTTTGTAGATAATTGTAAGATCCCTAAACCCCATCCTGAACCTAAACATACCCATTTTATACAGAATGTTAAAAGAATAAAACATAATGGACAGAAATGTGTAGGAAAATGACAATTTTGGTAAAAATATAACATTAAAATGATATTTTGAGCCGCTAATCCTACACCTATCCCTAAACCTACCTATAACCATTTCTTAAAACTACATACTGTTATAAATAAAATAATAACAGACAATCAAGCTTAATCACAATTATTTATTTATTGCGAAAATGTCAAAAGTGGTACCAAAAGTAGTTCAAATGATGATGAGTTGCAGTCGCAGTCCTCTCTGGCGGTAATAGTTTTTTAGAGCACAATTTAACTTATTAAACCATGAAAATATGAATCTGGCTTCTCTCCGTGAAGGCATGCACTCATTTCAAATGTCAATCCACTGAAATGCGGCATGTTGCAATCTGTGTCTTAGCAGGTGAGAACCAATGAGCTTTCGATATCAGTGCCATAAACCATGTTGTAAAGCATGTATTCATATGACAACTGAATGCAACAGAATCAAAACATTAATGCCACAATTTTAATATTAATAAATGGCAATTCATACACATTCACACTTGGATACGTAAATAATTGACGTTTTATTGCTGTTAATACGTAAGTATTTTTACGTTTTAGTGCTATAAATACGTCAATATTGTAAGTTTTTGTGTGTATGAAAAACCTTACGTAAAAATACACACGTATTCTCATTAGATCACATTGAAACTGTTCTTCTTTTACAAGGGTACTAATGTGATAATACTACAATATAAAAACCCCCACATCCATGCAGGGGTCTGCATTTTTACACCACATGGTGTCCTACAGAGGATAACCGGCTGTCTATGTTACCATGTTTACCATTGTTTTACTATTCCAAGAGACAACTGAACAAACACAAGGCTGAATTGTAAAGGACAGATTGCCAATATTTATCTTTAAAGTCTTAAGCTTTGAATATGAGTAAAGATTTGATTCAAACTATTTTGTAAAGCCTCGTATATAGAGAGCAAACACATCTTGTTGCATCAGCATTGGGATAATAAAGAAGTTGCGCAACTTGAAGACTCTGACAAATATTGACTACTAACAATCTGGCCTATGCATGTGAATCAACAAAAAAACTAAACTGATCTGCCGCACAGAATAAAGATAGACGTGACTGGTTGTAATTATGTGAGGTATAACACACACACACACACACACACACACACACACACATAATACACAAAATCTCACAGTCCTCTCATGATAACTGAAAAGAGGTAACATCGTTATGGATGATGGATGGATGGACGGATGGACGGATGGATGGATGGTGCAATTTCAATGAGTGAATGTATTAAAAACAAAGCAAACATTCATTGAAAACACACACATACAATGTATTAATAGTGTTCCCCAAAACTCTTCCTCCCTCTCTCTTTTGTCAACTCTATCCAAGTCATTGGAGGTTTGAAATATATTTAAATAAAATCCGCAGATGCTTTTTTTGTTCCATTACATGGATCTCTCTTTAATCTAGCCGCACTCAAAAAGCTATTCAAACATCTTACATAAATTATGCTCTCAGTATTAAAATCAAAGGCCAATGCTACCAGTCCCAGGGCTGTGGGAGAAAACTTTTGATGGACAGAAGGAGAGAAAGACACAAACTTATGATAAGCATATGTCATACATTTTTTTCTGCCTTTCAAAAGATGCCTCACTTTAGGCAGCCTAGATTTGTCTGTTACCAGCTCGACATCAAAACAGTCTGACGATTCTAGGCTAGTCTCTTTTCCTTAGTCAATTAATGACACAGTAAATATTTTTGCTCTGGTAATGGAAATGTTACAGTCATCAGTATTTTCTGTTCTGAAAGTCTTTTATGAATAAAGTATACTGATCAAAGGACCACACAAAAAGTACAGTGCAGTATTCTGGATTCACTCAATTATCTGGTTTAATCAAAAATGAGTTGTGATTATCATAATGCTCAGTTGTATTGGAAAATATAATCTTTAACTCTGAAAGAGGCCCTCCACTGACCAATGTTAATCATTATTGCTTATGGGAGGGCATTTGTGAGGATGAATATGATATCATTTGTTTGTAAAGTTTTTTTTTTTTTTTTTGTCCAATATTTAACATTGAAGAGAAAAGTCTAAACATAAGGTTAGGGCTGTGACGGTGGCAAATTTTTACTACCGCGGTGGTAAATCACCATCAACCGCCGGTGTTGCGGTGGTGGGGTCCGAAGAGGGGGCGGGGTTGTTTATATATATATATATATATATATATATATATATATATATATATATCAGAGGTTGCGTTAGACTTGCGTTTCGCCGTCATTTTGATGGACAGGATCGTAAAAAAAAAATCCATCATAATCAATAATTACCCGTCATTTTAATTTTTATATTTTAATGATAAGACATTTAATAGCTTCTGATTTCGTCCACATTTTCATTTTTATTCACGAACTTACAGGATAAGCAAATAGGCATAGGCTATGCATTTATTTATGAAAAGAAAGTTAGACTGCGTCACTTTTCAGTTTTCATCTTGAACACTTGTCACGGATTGTGAGTAAATGCGATCATTCTTTCCTCTTTACTACTGTACAGAACGAAATAAACATTAATGAAAAATATGTTGAAAGATACAGTAGCTTACCGAAATCTGTATCACGTCAGTTCAATCAGTGTTGCAAACAATGTCACGTAACATTATACCTTAGAAAAGCCAGTCGTTGACCATAAACTTATAGTCAGCGAGAAAAATAACAAAACTTAATTATGTAAGTAAGCATAAGTAACTTTATTATTAAAAAATTGACTTAAACTGGGTGCTCGCCTGTGTGTATCGTTTTCATTTTATTCTGGAGACTGAACTCGCGCTCTGCTGCCACACTGGAGTGCACTCACCACCTACTGGACAGGGGTGAGAATTACAGTTACAAGCTACATAATCTGTCAAAATGACGGACGGGCTTCAGATTTCCGTCACTGCTAAAAAAAATTCCATCAGTGACGGAAAATTTTCGGGTAACGCGACCTCTGATATATATATATATATATATATGTCACATTACCGCCGGTGACACTTCACCACCGCGGTGGCGCGGTTGTCATGCCTACCGTCACAGCCCTACATAAGATGTTCATCTTAGGATGTTTATTTGTATATTTTCAACATAAATACATATGGGGCACATTATTTAACTTAATGCATTATCAAGTCATTGAAAATGCAGATTGTATTACTAACAAAATAGTGATAGTTGTAAACTTGTTTTATCTGAAGATAAAACAAGTTTACAACTATCACTATTTTGTTAGTAATACAATTTAAAACATCTGCATTCAAAATAAAGTGACGTTCTCCTCTAAAACATTAGCTTCTTACACTTTGATTGACTCTTTAGAAACCTGTCCAGAGCTTATCGCACTATTAGAAAAAGAAACACAAGTCACACAATATAATACAAATACAGAATGCCAGTCAAATGATCATATACGCTGAGATACACTACCATACAAAAGTTTGCGGTCAGTAATAAAAAAGAAAAGAAAAAAAGAATACTTTTATTCAGCAAGGATGAATTAATTTGAACTTTCTATTTATTAAAGAATCCTGAAAAAATGTATCATGGTTTCTAAAAATATATTAAGCCGTGCAACTGTTGCTGTGTAATCTCAACATTAATAATAACAAGAAATGCTACTTGAGCACCAAATCAGTGTATTAGAATGATTTCTGAAGGGTCATGTGATGCTGAAGACTGGAGTGATGATGCTGAAAATTCAGCTTTGACATCACAGGAATACATTACATTTTAAAAGATATTAAAATAAAAAACAGTTATTTTAATTTGTAATAATATTTCACAATATTCCTGTTTTTTTTCTATATTTGTGATCAAATAAGCCTTGGTGAGCATAATATTGACTGTCATTGTTTATTTTACTGTATAAACAAGAATCAGTTTGTCTGAAGATCTTTAAAGGTTTCATTCAAGGTTAGGCTTTATTCTCTAAATGCTGAGATAGTCAGTCAGATAGACAGTCTGTAGCTCAATATCCACCTTGTGGAGACCCCTGGAAACTCCGACTTAAGATCAGGCTTAAAATGTGTGACAACACTGAATAACAGGTATAGTTGCCATTCACTTGTGTGCTCTGCCTTGAGGAAAAAATATATATAGCAAAATCTAACAATGCCATATTTGTAGTTGTGTTGATTTGCACAGATCCCAGACCAATTTGCAATGCAAAATCTATGTCAGAAATACTGTATCTTCCTGTTGTTGCCACTTAGATCAAGTAATGATCATCTTTCTGTAGTTGTTCATTTATTCTGCTTTGAAGCTAATGCTATTAAAGTTTACTGATTAATAATGTTTTATCAGATGATGTTTTTCATGTTTTTCACACTACAAGTCTGGGTTTAACATAACAGATAAATATTGTCACAATCACAATATGTCTACACTAGTGTATTAGAGCAATAATTAATTTGCATTAGTTTCATTTTTTTTTTTTTTGTTATAGACACAGGTAAACATACAGGCCTGACACTTTTTATAGACATTCACACTGTAACTGTAAACAGGAAGGCTAAGACAAGCGGTTATAATCCATATGTAAAGGTATTTAATGAAATAACAGCAACCATCTTAATCCATAGTAAAGATAAGGGGGGGGAAAATACTAAAAGGGAATGTGAAGTTGCAAACGATTTGCTTTCTCCAGGTAGAGACCTGGACAGGCTGGACTGCGTTTCCCAAAATCATTCCCTGCTGGAAAAAAAAAACAAAAAACAGTTTGGTGATGGTTGGCTTGTCTTCTAGCCTGGTCATAGCTGGTTTAGCAGGTTGATTTTTGAGGGGTGTGGGCATTTCTTTAGATGGTCAGGCTGGTCTTAGCTGGTCCAGCTAACCAGCTGAACACCAGCTACATCCAGCTTAAATCAGCTTAATCTTTTTTAGCGGTTTCTTTTCAGCAGGGTTGTATGTATAGACTGTAAAGACCTTTGGCGGCAATAGTTTCTTTTTTCTTACAATGTTTTTGGGAAATGCAGCCATGTTTGAGTTACTAACAGGCTTAAATCCAGTTCAAGGAACGTATGGATGTTTTAATGAGTAAGACAGTCAAAAAATAGGTGACAGTGACCTCTGGTGGTTAACTTGTGGAATATAAGTCTCAAATGTGATGGAAACACAGAAACAGTGAAAAAAAAAATAACCCTTCATAGTAAAAGCTGTGAATTCAAGTGAAACAAATTTTCTTGCAAACCAAATTGTATTGACAAAATACGACAAAAAGAGACTAAAACCAATAGCTCACTAGATTGAAGAAATCTTAAAAGCCAAGAAAACAAGACCAGAATGTAAATCGCTCATAACTGATGATAACATAAAAAGGCCTAGTAGGCGCTACTTAATTAACAGTAAGTTTGGCTGGTCATATAAGTAATCAATTCAAATAAAATTTAATTATAGGCATATTTTACATGTTTTTTGAATGGCATTTAAAGCATAAAATAAACATTAAATCGGAATATTTTACCTGTCTGCCGCCTTTGACTAGCTCAATGGAAAGATGGTCTCAAATAATATAATTTTAAAATACTGAGAAATCCACCCAACCAATTGTAACAACAGTCTAGTGATTATTTACAGTTCTTCTCAATCGATTTGACACATTTCTCCAAATGAATGTAGTTGGTCTCAAAACAATTAACACAGCAACCTAAACACACTCTTATGTTGGCAAAACAGTTCAGTATTCACTCCATAATGAAGCACAGCATTTTATTCTATTACAGTTTTTTACGATTGCTTAAGCACAATTTTAAAAACAAGGCTCATTTTGTCAAAACACTACACACAATTCACAGATCCACACACACAAGTAGCAGAACACCTCAGTTCTTTTGCAAAATGAAACACTTCATTCAAAACTTTACATTAATTTAACAAAACCCAACTTTGTATGGAACACGCAGGGTTCATACATTCTGATTCTGTTTGATTCATTTACACACTGCTGTGCTCAATCTTAAACACTTGTAACTTTTATACTTTTCTAATGATATAGTCTGGGTTTGATTTTTTCAGAGATACTGTTAGAGTAAAGTACATGAATATATTGACAAAAAAAAAAAAAACAAACAAAAAAACACACAAGATCAGTACTGCACATTTATGAAATATTTATTTCTCACCACATTGTAAAACCATTCAATACATCCATGCCTTTCCAAAGGTTATATTTTGCACTGAAAATCAGAACATATTCTAAATACAATATATTACGCAAACAAAAACATTTGTGGAGACAAAACAAAGCATGATTTTAATTGAAAAAACGCACCTAAGCATCATCTCTTGGCCTAGCTGGATCTGGCCATAGCACTTCATCCACATCACAGGCGATGTCCTCTCTCGCAAGACAACGAGGGAAGAATCTTCTTGAATGGCGAATCCATCCTTGCACAGACCCTTCTCTTGAATGAGGCATATCCTGACATAGGGCTGGAGATTGTAAACCTTCCATGCCAAAAAAAAGAAAAAAAAACCCCTCCTCAATGGGTTTAAGGAAGGAACAGTATGGTGGGAGGTTTTGGAGTGAAAATTGTGGACGCTAATGAAACCGACCAGAGCAGATAGGTGGAAATTTACATTGTCCCATATGACAATGTATCTCATCTGCTTTGCATCCATTTGGTCTGCTGTGACGATTTTGTGTAGTCTTTCTAAAATGTGAATATGTGGGCCGTGTTGTAAGGGCCTAAGTTGGCATGGTGGAGGACCCCATTCTGCGTGATTGCAACATACATTGTGAATGTCTATAAAATAGCTCTGTGGCCAATGATGTTTCTCCGTCTCCCTCTTACTGCAACATTGCCTTCCATTTTGTTGAAGACACATAAACTCACCTTTTGCCTTTTTATAGTACTTGCACCTGGTTGTTGAGTTTACAGTTAAGCACCTAAGTGTCTGCACACCTGACAGCCATGTTTGATCAATTGATTTATAGGCATGGTATTTTGGAAAGCAGTGTCTTGAAATAGAAAAGAAGTGACATTATGTTAGATTTCTGTGTCTAATGTAGAGAAGTGTGTTTAGTGTTGTGCAAAACAATGTGTGTAGTGTTTTGCAAAAAAGTGTGAGGCTGAGAATGTGCTTATAGATGTGCAGATCTGGTCTAAGGTTTTGCTCCTTGAGTGTAGAGTTTCAGTAACTGTGAGTTATTTTTAATTTTAGTGTGTAAGCAATCGTAAAAAAACTGTAATTTGGTTTCTCTCCCTTTGAATGGAAAATAAATGCATTGATTGATCTAATTCATTTGTGTAACTATTGTGTACTGACAGTATAGTTTTATATAATTAATTTACTTATAAATTTGTGAAATGCGAATCGCTAGGCTAATATTTGATGGAAAAATATGTAGGCCTACATCATTTGTGGTTCAGCTGCAGGTCGGGAAGCAGGCTATGCAGACTGCGGGTGAAATATCAAGGCTATTTTTTAAATATCAAATAATATTTAATGTTTAGAATATTTTATTTACATTTCTGCATTTTAAATGACTGTTGTTGCTAGCTGCTAAGGCGGCTATATGAGATGTGTTATCTTACCCGTGAATCATTTATCCTTATTTTTGTATTTTTTTTTTTAAGTTTATTTTTATTTATTTATTTATTTATTTATTTATTTTTAATTTCATCATTTTTATTTAACAGGCGGTGATTTCAATAAATCTGAGAGAAGGCTATTGCTTTTAAAATAATAAAATAAAATAAAATCAATGGTGTGTTTGGAGAGTTTTGACTGAAATTAGAAATCCTAAATAACCAATTAATTAGTCTATACCTTTTATTAATGCCATTGTTATTATGTTGTGGGAAGTGGTCTATAACCTTTAAGTTCATCATCATTACTGAATCATTAGAAATTTTGGGTTGTCAGAATAGTAGCTCCATAAAAAATATTAAAGGGTTAGTTCACCCAAAAATGAAAATTCTGTCATTAATTACTCACCCTCGTGCCGTTTTACACCCGTAAGACCTTCGTTGATCTTCGGAACACAAATTAAGATATTTTTGTTTAAATCCGATGGCTCCGTGAGGCCTACATAGGGAGCAATGACATTTCCTCTCTCAAGATCCATAAAGGTACTAAAAACATATTTAAATCAGTTCATGTGAGTACAGTGGTTCAATATTAATATTATAAAGCGACGAGAATATTTTTGGTGCGCCAAAAAAAACAAAATAACGACTTATTTAGTGATGGCCGATTTCAAAACACTGCTTCAGGAAGCTTCGGAGCATAATGAATCAGCGTGTCGAATCATGATTCGGATCGCGTGTCAAACCGCCAAACTGCTGAAATCACGTGACTTTGGCGCTCCGAACTGCGGATTCGACACTCTGATTCATAACGCTCCGAATCTTCCTGAAGCTCCCTATGTAGGCCTCACGGAGCCATCGGATTTAAACAAAAATATCAATTTGCGTTCCGAAGATTAACGAAGGTCTTACGGGTGTAAAACGGCATGAGGGTGAGTAATAAATGACAGAATTTTCATTTTTGGGTGAACTAACCCTTTAAGAATAAAATTCAGAGTACATGTTCATATTGTGATCCAATGTGTAGCACCTGCGTACTCCAACGCAATACTTCAGCTACTAGGTTCTGGAGTGGGGGAAGTCTAATAAAATTAGACTAAAGACCAGATCTTAGATAGCCTACAAAAATCCGGTACTTTACCACAAGGCAAAAAACAATACACAGAACAGTTATTCAGGTGAAGTAAAATGGATCCACTTAAGTTTGATAGTCTATTATGAGTCACACTGTTTTCCTAAACCTAAGACATCAAAAGTAAAAGCTCAGAATGACACATTCCAGAATATTATGTTTATAGATTATAATTACTGAATTTATGTGTTCAGCTTTAAAGTTGTTAATAATTGTGAAAATGAAATAAAATTGAAACACTGATGGTGTATAATTTGCACATAGTCCTTAATCTCCAGGAGAAAGTGAGTAATTTTTTTTTAAATGTTTTTTTTTTTTTTTATTATTATGCTTGTGAACAGTAGGAGATGACATCAATGACATACAACTTTGTATACAATATACAATATGTATCAAGAATATATTCAATGTCATCAGAACACATAGGAAAGTAAAAGCAAAAAGTTAATGATTGATAAGAAAGATAACAAAGGAAAGATAAGAAAAGCTAGAAAAAACACTTGAGGGTAAGATATTAATTTATTGTGACCGCGACGGCACTATGGACCCGCCATAAATGCATAAAACACACCCAATAGAAGACTGATTTTGCATTGATTTGTGGTCGTGTTAGGGATACGCGTGTGCATGCGCTTAATTTCTTTTCTTTCTTTTTTTTTTTTTTTTTTACAGACATCACCTGGATTCATTAATTTTAGAGAATGCTCATGCTTGCGTATCTGTTGTCATGCTTGACAGTTGTCAATACAGGTAAGTTAATTTAATGCTTTCCTATTCACCTTATTTTGCAACGCCTATTTTATGTGAATGTGTGAGATTCATTAGCCTTGAAGAAGAACAACAGTGCATTAAACGGTAAAACTATACTATTACCTGCTCTAAGTGATAAGGTGGCTTGAAGGTGGATACTACTTTTTATTTTATTAAAAAAAAAAAAAACCTTGTCGACCTTGTTGTCGATGGTAACAAATGGTTTACCTATACACCTAAAAAGGCCAGCATGAATTGCACTTGCAGGCACAAGCAGGAAGGTGTTTCAGTGTATTCCCTTACCTAATTGTGATGTTTACCAGTTGTTTACAGTAGGAAGGCAATTTATCATTTATAGGTATATCATTTAGTATTTATAGTTTTTTTTTTTTTTTTTTTTTTTTAAAACAACAACAACCACTCAGATGTTTTACAAAAATGTCTTCTTTTACAGGTTTGGGGGTTGAGTAAATGTAAACAGAATTTAGGCCTACATATTTTCCCTTTAATGTTGCAGGTTTTTTTATATTTTGTCTGTGAATGTTGGACAGTTTTTCTAATTTGTAGTAGCTTTTCTGTGACATACAGAAAAGGAGAAATACTGAGTTTGTAAGTTAGAGGAAGAGCAGCTCAGGTTTATAATAATGTGTCCGTCTGGTAAACAATTGTAAATAAGTGTGAAATATCTGTTCATGTTTTTTTTATATATATTAATTGTAAACTTGCACAATGGCCGCCTCCTGCTTTTTAAAAAAATCATTAACAATGTTGTTGTTATAAACTCAATCTATTTCAGTCTCAGGCCTGGACTCTCAAATTAACTGGTCTCTGCTTCAACATTGCCTATTAATACTGTTTTTATTGTTTCACCCGTTATCAGCATGGAAAATGCTGCAACAACCATCCAAATCTTTTCTTTCAATCTCTTGATTCATCCTGCCTTTTTGTTTCTCTGTTTCACTGTTCCACATCAAGTACATGATTCAGTACATGGTTCTTAACAGATGAACCTTACTTCTTGTATATTTTAATGTGGATGGCAACTTGTGAATTATGTGATGGAATATTTATCATATGTATATTCAGTTATAATGCCACAGGAAGATAAGCCTGGAATGTATAGTCATATGTTATGGTCTAATTTGACACTGAACTATTTTCTTGTCCTTGAGTATCCACAGGTTCTCACTCACTGATGGCTTTGGCAACATATATAGTTGGACAGACACCATTTCCTGAGTTCAGTGTTGTGGTGATGTTGGATGATCTGCAAATAATGTATTATGACTCAACCACATGGAAAGCTGTCTATCGCACTAACAGTGATTCAAAATACTATGATGAAGAGCAAAGTGATGCTGGCGTTGTGTTTCAAGACACGTATAATGGCATGAAATCCCGTGATTTTTATGTTAAGGAACACCTAAATCACACAGATGGTGAGAACTATAGCCTACATATCACTATTAGACAGTAAGAATCATCAGTGAGGACTAATAAAACAATTTTTTTTTCCTTCATTTGAAGGTATACATGTTCATCAGAGACTTGCTGGATGTGAATTGTTGAATGATGGTAAACCAGGTCCACTTCTGAGATTTGATGCTTTCGATGGACAAAATTTGGAGGAGGTGACCTATGATCTGGAAAAAAATGATATCCAGATGGAAAAGCCATGGATAATACCGTGGGACCAAATTAAACGGCAACATATGAAATTTTTATATGAAAATGTTTATCATCCTATTTGCATTAAAGTTTTGCGGAGGTACCTGCATATGGAAAAGAACAATGTGATGAGAAAAGGTGAGAGAATCAACCTGATTAACTTAATATAATAAGATAAAAAAAATAAAAAAAATCAACAAATATGACCCAAACAGCTGTGCTGACAGAAAATACATGTGCTTCTGATTGTTTTATGAAACCTGATAACCATAAATAAATAACTGATGCAACAGTTTAACAACAGTAAGACTTCTCGTCCTTCTCTGTAGTGAAACCCAGAGTCAGACTCATGAGGAAGACACTCACAGACTCTCAAGGGCTTCAGATCAGCTGTCTGGCCACTGGTTTTTACCCCCGTCACATTAACCTGACTCTGTTCAGAGATGGTCAGCTTGTGGATGATGATCAGATCACAGGAGGAGAGATTCTTCCCAATGGAGACGGAACTTACCAGATGAGGAAGATTTTGGAGATCAGCGCAGAAGAAGTACGTGAGGAACATACATACAACTGTACAATGGAGCACCTCAGTCTGGACAACAAACTGGACATTACGTTTGGTAAAGAAAATAATCATCTATCAAACAAAACTGAACAACAAATTAGACATTAGATTCATGATACTTTATTATCGTTCTATACAATAAATTTAGTATATCAAGCCTTAGAAAAATCAACAGTACTATTAGAATATTACAATGAATAACAAAAATGTTTTACTAACTTTATTTAACTTTCTTTTCCAGAAAGTTCTTGTTTATCTCACTATTGTTGATAATATTTTAAATTATTATTATTATTTTTAATTTATTTCAGATGTGAATGAATCTGACCCAGGATCCATTAGTCTGTATGTAGTTTTCTGTGTGCTGGTGTTAATGTTTGTGGCTGTTCTCATCATACCTGCACTCATATGGAGGAAGACACATGCTGCTGGTAAATGTTTTGTAAACTCAATTAGGAAAAGAAACCAAACATCAGTTCCTTTAGATACTCTTTTAAAGTTCACCCCATGCAGTTTCATGTTTCTAGTGATCTTTGTTTAACTGTGCCATTGTTATTCAGGACGAGGCTCTGAGACGTCAAAGAGTGATTACTCCCTTACTTCATGTAAGTACTCTGTTTAATGAAGTAATATGAATTCACCAATATGTTCATTTTAAGGTTAATATTGGACATGACAAATTTTTTTTTTCTTTATTTCAGCTTCCACGCAAGATGAAACATGAGTCTAAACAGGCCTATATTAAATTCAAACTTAAAATTAAAAAGCCTTAGCATTTGCTCAGAGATACCATCAGGTTTTGTTATGATAATGACCATCAAGTGATATTTGATTAAAACGACAAAGGAATGTAATATAGTTACACTACAATAATGGATAGTATACAGTATATGCAACATAAAAATTAAGCCTGTTTTTCATTGTTGTTGTTGTTTTGCTTGTCCAAGGTGATCTGTGTTTTATTATTCTGCTGTTCTGTACTGTACACGCAGAACAACTTTACCTTTAGAAAATTGTGATATGGATAATGGCATTTGCTGCAAACATGAAAATGACCATTCAAAGACATATAGCGAATATGGGTAGAACTCTTTTCTGCCCTATACTTCAGAAATCCTTTTAAAGGTATACATGTGAATTAAACGTGGCACAATGGCCTTCATCATCACAGTATGCTAATGCCTATCTAGTGCGAGGAATTCATCAAAATGCTGATTGAGGACTGTTGGGACATTCCAGGTACAGGATGGTTCTGTCTGGAGAGACAGAGTCGTTTACACTTCAATGACACATCTGTACCATTTGCTTCACATGACATATATGCTTTCAACTACATACTATTTATCTACTAGTGTTTTCTAACATGTAACTATGTCATGTTTGGTCTCATCTGACAGCTTAAACTGAACTCAATGGTAGTGTACTTAATAGAGACATTAAAGTATCCTAATGTACAATCTATGTTAAAGGTCACCTATTATGCTAAATCCACTTTTACAAGGTGTTTGGATAAAAATGTGTGTTAGCAGTGTGTGAACACAACCACCCCACAATGATAAAAATCCAGCCACTCCTTTTTTTTAAATCCCCATTAAACCAAAGCAGCCTCATTAGACAAGCCGTTTTGATCATAGACATAATAAATACATAGACGCCCTATTGGCCGCTGGATCGCACGTCAACGGCTCCGCTATATTGTGCGGGGCAACATGCCATAACTCATAAGTGGACTGAAGAAAAGATGCCTGACTATTTTGAGGTTTTACAAATCGTTGCACAATCCAAACCACATATCAGGGAATTACCTTTCACATGTAAGTCTGAACAGTTGTTTCTGGTTGTATTTGGTCATTATAACATTGTTTTGACAGCTAGTTGACCACCAAAGTCAGACTATTAAAAGCTAACGACAATGCTAGTTATCTATAAAAAACTGAGACTTTATAAGAAATAATATAAAGTTTACATGATTCTTATGAAGTCTGAAATTATATTATAGTTTATATCATTAACTAATCAAAATCGCAAGTGAGGAGGACTTTAACAGGACAACTCAGGCTGTCAGAAGTACAGATAGACCTAAACCGACTCATCTCCGAAGAGCAGGTGATTTGATTGATCTAATCATAGCTTATTTATATTTTTACCCCAGTTTGGCCAGTGGAACCAGGACAACACAAACCTTAAGAAAGGCTGAAGAAAGCCTGTCAGCAGACTGTTCTGTGCTTTTCCAAGAGACCTCGTCTGCCTATTATTATGATATTATTATATGACTTATATTATTATATGATTGTACTATTCACTATTTTATTTGCTATTTTTATTTTATTGACTATATTATTTTACAATTTATGATATACTATCTGCTATTTTATTAGTTATATTACTACTATATTTTACTGTTTTTATACTCAATTGTATTTTTAGGTTATTTATAATAATAATATAGGCTAATAATAATAATATGCTATAGAATAAACCACATACAATTTATATTGTACTGTAATTGTACTAAAAAATGTTCTACCACTGTTTCTAAAATGTTTAACTGGATCTATTAAGGATTGTCTTATAATAATTAGTAAAAGCTGTGCTTTTAATGTTGTCCACTAGAGCGAGCAACAGGATAAGAAATCTTTTAAGCCCAATCCTTTTATATCTTGTTGCAATCCATTTGATTCAACATAAATTCATTTAGTACATTAACGTGTACTATGGTGTACTGACATTAAATCTGTGTAATGCTAAGGCCTATAGATAATTAAACGATTAATAAGGTTTTGAGATGCAAATTATCTTCATATTTAATTGAAATTGTCCTGTGATGTGATTCAAGAGGAAAAACTAAAGGCACGAGGGAAAAAGCTAAAATGCCATTGTTGAAGACAGAAAAGCATTTCCACAATTAAAATCGATGTGCACATTTCATGTACATTAAATTATATTAGATTAGGAATATCTCCACAATTATTAACCTTGAAAGATAAACCAAATCTATGCTTGAGAAGTGTGAGTTTTCACAATTCCTTATGACAATGAATACTTTTCAAGTTCAAACTAGCGAGATTCCGAGTAATTGGAGACAAAAGCTTTTTCATACTCCACGCAGATCATAAACCATTGGAATCGGTTGAGAAATGTAAACTTTATTGAGCTTTTTGTCCAGAAAAGCCGCAATAGGGCGTCTATGTATTTATTATGTCTATAGAGACAGAGCGACACGCATCATAATCTGAAAACCACACCCACCGTCTCAATTGACTTTGTATTGCGTGAGGCTGCCTCCTTGTCATTTCTGACTTATAACAAAAAACAGAACAATGTCTAATAGCTGCTATGTGACAAGGTGTACAGAAAACAAGCTAAAAAAACCCAGAACCAAAAACCCAGAAGTTTTTATAAGCTGTCGACCCCAAAAACGAGCGTTTAAGGACTAAAAAGTGGATACAGGCGATTGAGACAGAGCGCGACATGTCATATTACTATGAGAACTACGCCCACTGGAGGGTAACGTAATCAGCGACAGGAAATATAATATATAAAACTGACATTTGGATATTTGACAAAATGTTTACTGCACACGTAGGCTTACTGAGGCATACTGAGTGTCAGGATCCCAAAATTTACCCATTCTTCCTGCTGATGCTTCATGTCTTATTGCCTGTATGTATCCACTTTTGTCTCCTTAAAGGCTGGCTTTTATGGTTCGGTAGCTTATAAAAACTTAGTTCTGGGTTTTTTAGCTTGTTTGCTGTACACCTTGTCACACAGCAGCTTTAAGGCATTGTTCTGTTTTTTGTTATAAGTCAGAAATGACAAGGAGGGGCAGCCTCACGCAATACAAAGTCAATGGAGACGGCTGGATTGCCCCCCCCCCCCCCCCCGTGTGGGCGTGGCCTAAATACGGCCGTTTGTAGCGCTATTTATTCATATGAAACATTTAACATTTTAAAAAGTTAAACATTTAAAATAATTACAGTCTACACAACAGTCTCCGTGCTCACAGCGTCACAGACATTAATATTTTAACGATTTAAAAGATAAATCACTGTCTGGCCATCTGGGATTTTGGTATGGAGATAAAGGTTATGATTATAATTTTTTGGTAGTATTACACCACATCGTGTGTGTATATTAGCACCATTTGTTGTTTTCTTGTGGTATGAGATAGAGCGTTTGGACCCGGAAGCGCTGCCGCGTGACATCAGACTTAACAACCGAATGGTTTTGATTCTCTGAGTAATGTGACGTCACATAACTCATGCCCCGCCCACGGTCGCTGATTGACAGTCCTGTATTATTGCCATGGTTTCCGCCTCAGTGAGCTGTACGCTGTCCGCCATTTTCTCCGCGGTCGAGCAGCTGCAGCGACAACAATGTCTGGTAAGTAACTGAGATATTTTGTTGTTGGATGTAAGAGTGAACATAACAGTCTTCATTTACTGACATCTGAGCCACTGAATGAAGCAGATTAGCTTTATTTTTGAAGGGAATGCGCCACAGATCTAATATACACGATTTCTGTTACGTTGCCTGCTATTTACTTTCACAGACATAACTGACTGTTTATGTGAACTGTCTGTTTTTGACAGAACCTTGTGTGTATTTGACAGTTTAAACAAAACAAAATGTGAACGAGAAGTTACTCACGAGACTTGACGTCTGACAGCCAGCTGTCTGTGTGAGTGCGCTCAGAAAACGATCCATTAGAAGTTTAAACTGATATAGCTTTAAAACGCGTGGAAATAATAAACTTTAATGACGAAAGAAGAACTATGCTATCTGTGAGAGTGATCGTGATATAGATAATATAAATATAAAAACCAAGCAGATGTCTCGTTATTATTTGGCAGAGAATCCGATTGAGGCAGGAACGGGTATGTGCCTCATACGTCCTGAAAAGTGAAGCTGCGGGCTCTTTGATCGCCCCCTGGTGGCTGGATGCAGTACAGGTCATAAACCCCGCCCTCTCCATGCAAACGAACGGGACTTGAGTCAAAATAAAAAAATAAATTACACTTCCAATAAAATTTTATGAAAGATGGTTTTGGTCATTTTAGGTAGTTGTTATCACGCTGATATATATTCAGTTGTTCGTTTTGTTGATTTTAGCTAGCAATTTGATGCACATTAAAGGTCCCCTATTATTATTATTATTATTATTATTATTATTATTTAAGATGTAATTTAAGTCTCAGGTGTCCCCAGAATGTGTCTGTGAAGTTTCAGCTTAAAATACCTCACAGATCATTTACAAATCCATGTTGTAAATACCCATTTCTGACTACAGTCAAGAATCAGGCTGTTTTCATGCATGTGCCTTTAAATGCAAATGAGCTGCTATGCCCCACCTCCTCTCTTTGATCACAGGCTGTTTTTCAATATGCGTTACTGAAAAGATTGTTGCATACAATTGTTGTATTAGAATAATCTACTTTGTGTCTGTTATGTTATGAAAGCTTTTCCTTTCAGTGTCATGGGAGATTGTGCCTACATAAACACCTGACACACCTAGTGCTACTGACACAGCTTAGGACTCAAAATTCCCAAAGTTTTCACTCTCCTGTTGTCAGGCCGCCACAGACACGCCCTTCAATGAAAACCCAAGATCTTTGCAATTTAACATTGCTAAGGCCTTAAAATTAGACTGACCAAATATGATGTTGATTTGGTTAAATCTCTATGAGGAGTTAATCACAGTGTAAAACATGACATTTCCTGTTGCCCGCAGGTGGCGCTATGACTGTAACTGAATATTGCCATGTAGATGTCTTCAGGCATCTACATGGGTTCAGATCTTTAGATTAGACTGACCAAATATGATGTTTATCTGATAAAATCACTAGGAGGAGTTTAAAAGTCTGGAGTCTGGAAATGGCAAAAACTGAAAAAATTTTGCAGAGAAAATTCAACATATCTTACTTCCTGTTGGGTTTTCAGATTTTGGTCCCGGGGCTTTTTTGTAGGTATTGGGCTGTTGCATGTGATTACAGAATTTCATACTTGTACGTGAAACATAGTGCGAAGGGCGCTTAATTTAAATTTTGTAGGTGCTGCTATCGAGCCATTTTGCCACACCTAATTCTGAAACCCATATCAGACATAAATTTTCACCACTTCTGACGTGTGTGCAAATTTTAATGAGTTTTCGAGCATGTTCAGGCCCTCAAAAATGCTATTTATTTCGGAGAAGAAGGATTATTGACTGAGTAATTACAATAGCAGTGTTTCCCATACATTAACTAGACTGTGGCGGCCCGCCACATTCTAATTTGTCCCGCCACGGTCTCAATAAGAACCGGAAATATAATATTCGTAATATATGAATATATGAGAACCGGAAATATAGTGTCTCTTAATACCCCCATAGAAGACGAATAGCTGCTCCGCCGAGCGAAAGGAGCTATTTCTGTCTACATAAGCACGCAGCACGCGAACGGGGCACAGCGGGCGTTCACTAGATTATCTCTCCGTAGTGGAGTCAGGAGAATCGAGTGCAACAGACAGACCGAGTTCGGCTAATGTTTCTGTCTATGGAAACGCATTCTGGCTTCCCAATACATTACAACAACAGCGATGACCAAAAAAAAAAAAAAAAAAAGACAAAACAGTCACTCTTTGTAAACTTTGTTCAACGCGAGTGCCTTATGCACCGGGTGTTGATAGCGCGAGCGCAGGTAAAACCTGGACAGCACACGACATTGCTGTCTGTGTTTAAACTAAACTCGTTTAACCCTCGCCAATTTAAACATTCAAGATCCAGAAGTGCTGTGAGAAGATTTGTGTGTGCGCTCATCTGAAGCGCACATGCGGAAACCCGCGTCTCAGACAGTGTGCAAATATTGAGTTCTCTTTCAAGTCTTGCGCTTCAACGGACAAATTCACACAAAAATTATGTCAACATGCCCGTCTTGATGAGTAGCCTATCCTAGCAGACATACCCTGCTTCTCAATCAGCTCCCTAGCTTCCTAGGTCGTGAATCAATATATCATGTAAATGAATGTGGCCGACTACCTGATCAGTGCCCTGACTACTTAACTAGGGAGCTGACTGAGACGCACGCATAGTCTGTTATGCCTTAAGTGAAATTACACAGTCGAGAAAGACAACGCATGTGCACAGTATTAGTATTTTGGATCCTTGCATTGTCTTAAAGTGACAGCAGACCAATATTACTACTGTCTGTGTTTTTAATGTTAATCAAACAACAAAAGACAAGGAAATCACTCACTGCTCTTGACTGAATAGCTTTTGTAACTTTAATAAGGATTAATCTTTAATTTATACAGTCAAATATGTAATGTTATTTTACATTTGATTACTTTATTCGATACTTTATTCTATACCTCTACTGTATTTATTTGTGCTTGTAGTTTGATTTGTTCTTATTTTCTTTCTTGTCTTTTTTCCCCTGAACATAGCACATACCGAACCGTACCGAAACTGTGACCCTAAAACCGTAATAAAAACCGAACCGTGAGTAATTTGAACCATTACACCCCTAATAAATAGTAACTGTACATAATAAATATGTATTACTGGCCCCCACTAATTATTCTAGAAATAAATTAAATCAACAAAGGTAATCTCTTTTGCTACATATTTTTGATGGTTCAAATGTATACTCTACATGTTTGACCATTTATGAACTATCATTTACTATATGTTGTTTATGTTGTTTTATGACTAATGTGCCCTATCGTCACCATTCATGTCTAAGCAACCAATAAATAAATTACTACGAGAGCACACAATTGTTTACAAGAGAACAAATTTCTTCATTGATGTAGTCACTTAATTTTGCTTTCAAAATGCACCAGATTTATGCATTTAAATGTAAAATGTCCAAATTTTCTTACGGGGGGCGTGCCCCCGGACCCCCCTAGAAGGGCAGATGTCCACCCACCACAGTCTCACAAAATTCTGTGGGAAACACTGAATAAGGTCCTCACACCATTGGTGCTCAACTTCATTCAACAATGTCGTCTCTCCCCGTCAGTCTCCTACGCTGTTTACGCTGTATAGCGCAGGCTTCTGTGTACTACGTCAGAACGCCAACATAAGAAAATGTTTAATAAAGTCGTTATTTTTTTTTGTTTTTGCGCACAAAAAGTGTTCTCGTCACTTCATAACATTAAGGTTGAACCACTGTAGTCACGTTGACTATTTTAACCATGCCTTTACTACTTTTCTGGACCTTGAATGTAGTAATTTCATTGATTTCTATGTTCCACTCGGATTTCATCAAAAATATCTTAATTTGTGTTCTGAAAATGAATGAAGGTCTTACGGGTGTGGAAAGACATGAGGATGAGTAATTAATGACAGAAATTTAATTTTTGGGTGAACTAACCCTTTAAGCCTTTAAGCCTTGAAACTGGGGGATTGTTGTCCTACAGAGGATAACCCGCTGTCTATGTTTACCATCGTTTTACTATTCCAAGAGACAACTGAACAAACACAAGACTGAATTGTAAACGACAGATTGCTAATATTTATCTTTAAAGTCTTAAACTTAGAAATATGAGTAAAAATTTGTTAAATTTGTTCATTTGTTAAAAATATTGTAAAGCCTTCTAAATAGAGAGCAAACACATCTTGTTGCATCAGCATCGGGATAATAAAGAAATTGCGCAACTTGAAGACTCTCTGACAAATATTGACTGCTAACAATCTGGCCTATGCGTGTGATTTAACAAAAACTAAACTGATCTGCCGCACAGAATAAAGATAGACGTGACTGGTTGTAATGATGTGTGGTACAAAATCACATTATGAAATAAATGTTCCCTTTCGAAAGGGAACTCGCACTGCGTCCTAGAACGCATATGGGGAACACCCTCGCGTGACAGCTATCTGAAGCGATAGTCGAATCACGCCAATCCTATTGGCCGGCGACAGCCTATGACATCATACTAGTGCGACCAGACAGTATATAAGGGGCGCCTAGAGAACATGTCATCCTCTTTAGTAAAACTTTAGTAAAATCTCAATAACATTTTAGTAAAATCTAAATCCGAAGTTTAGTAAAATCTATTACAATCCAAATATAATGTTAATCAAAAATCTAAGTATAAATCTATAAGTCTGAGTGAAATGATCTTGCCTATGAAGAACAAAGTTTGACAAGATCTCATTGATATGCAAAGAGCAGAAATTGTGTCACTATCGAGAAGATATCAGATGGTGACTGAATATACAAGGTAAAAGGGGTTCTTCTATTACTCAAAAACCAGACATCAACAAGTTCCTCTTTTGGTCTTCACAAACATCATTAAACCACAAGAGCTATTAAAGCAATCACAAATAATACAACTGTCTCAGCATTTTGCAGGTTCAAAGTACAGTCTAACAGGGGGATTAGATGGACAAACGAGGTATCAGTTCCTCTTTTCGTGGAAATCAGATACATCTGTGAAGACAAAGACCTATTAAAATGTCCCTTGGCCTTTGTTCAATGTCTACTTTAGCAGACATGACCTTAAAAAGATATTTGTACTTTAACACCCTAGCATTTACATATGCCAAAGGAAACTTTCAGAAAGTGTGTACGTGTGCAGCAGACTTAGAAATACACTATAGTCAGTAATGTAGCCCTAAAGGCCTTTCATGAGAGAAACAGTGTACATTTGCCATAGAAATCATAAAAACATAAAACAATAAATGATTACAATATTACTAATTAAATGATTAATTATGGGCAAGAAAAACATCTTCATTTTCAATCTTCACTCAAAAATATATTATTTCTATAAAAATATAATCAAGATGTTAAATCATAAATATTAACCTTCTCTTCGCCCGCATCAGCTACTTATTTTTCGTTCTTGTTCTGTTCTGAATAAAATAAATTTTAAGGATTTTCTGTGGAGTGAAGAGAGGTACTAAAATAACCAAGTTTATATATGTTAGTAATGTTTGTAAGTTTTTCATTTTATTTACCAGTATTTTCTTTTTAAATTAATTTTATTGTTTGCAATTATGAGGTTGAGGGTTATTTTTAGAGTAAGATAAATTTCTTTTTCATGTGATTACTTCCTCTTCATAGCCGGGTTCTGTTTCTCTGTGTCGTAAAACTATAGGGCGAGGCTTCTACAATTTTGGACATGATATTTAGATCAAAGAGCATAGAACCCAAGAGGCGAAACTCTGATGCTTTTTGGGCACTAGGTGTTGCTTCGGTAGTGCGGCAGCCATTTTGGGGTGAAAATGCCAACTGGACAATAGAATCCATCACATCTTAAGCCCTGGTATACACTGCACGATTTTAGCAATCCTATAAGATCATTACTTTATCACACTGTGCGACATGGATCTATTAAACTTGGGTACGACATGCATGTAGACTGTACGATCATGAAACCTGTTGATTCGTAGGCTGCGATGCAAGTTTCTTTAGAAGAATAAATCGCCATCATGCACTAATGGTAAACAAAACACCATGTTGAATCACACTTTGGCAGTTGTAGATTTTATGTGCGCTGAAAATAAAAAGGAAAGAAGAAGGGAAAAGAGCTTGAGGTAAGCAGTTTTAAGTTTTAGCGCCATGTCGCGTTGATTTCATGTCGCATTTTTATTGGCTGGTCAGTAGACGTAGGTCGTAGCAGCAAACACACTGTGAGATTATCGTGCTGAATTTCTGACACTGTGGGAAAACTATCGTAGGCTATCTTTGGTCGCACGACCGGGAAAATGGGCGTCTTTGAACCTCTCTCACTGTACGACACAGGACCACTGATTAAGAGCCATGGTCACAGAAATCGGCACGATTGTTTCACGATGGCAATCTTTCGTCTGGGACAACCAAAAAACGTGCAGTGTATCTCACAGCCAAATCAGAAACGCAATAGAAAATTTCTCAGATTGAGTACATTTTATGACACCTATACAGTAAATGTTGTATTGTCTTATATGTTTTATATTATCAGTTGTGGAATCCAAAAAATAACGTAGGCTACACATCTGAGGTAACGTAGTTAGCCTACTTTATTGAGTATTTCCATTTTATGCAACTTTACATATTTAGTACTATTAATAGTAAAATAATAAATGAATAATTAATAAAGTTAAGAACATCATGTTGTAGCGTGATCCAGGGGATTAAAACGTACAATATAGCCTATATTTCAGACCTAGGCTAGTGGAGTAATAGTAATAGTAAATTACTAGGTCTGAAATATGTTTTAATCCCCTGGATCACGCTACATACATGACCTTATAGAACATGATGCATTGCTGTGTCTGTTATCCCACTTTTGGCTGTGTTTTTTTGTTTACATAGTCTTGCTTTAACGGACATTAATATAAGACAACACTGCAAAAACTGTTTACTGTCAAGCTGTTATATTCTGTTATATATTTATTGTCCAACTTTCCCTATTTTTCTGATGCATGTCCTTCATTTAATTTAACAATTCATATGTTGGTATTAATTCAGTGTTTGCTAATACTTGAACTTCAAAGAATTTTAACCCAAACTGACTAGGTTTCTAAAGAATTCTGTCCGCTAGAGGTCGCTAGAAGCCTATTCAAAACAAAGGCGTAGCTTGATGTCGCCAAGTTTGAGCGCGGAATCTTGGGATGTGTGGTCTTCACCTCAACGGACGGTGCAAAAGAATAGGGATAGGACTCAGGAAGAAATCATGTTCATGGATGTAATTATTAACGTTATTGTAGTATGAAGCAGAGCAGGACCGAGTGTTGTGGGAGCTGAACGAGGCAGCTGGAACGATTGCGCAACACGCCTCACGAGCAGCGGAACTTTTATTGTGTCGCAGTCGCCGGCGCTGCTTCCGCTTTTCCGGTCATGAGTATGGGGTAACACAGCTGTTTATCATATTAGATACATTTGAGTGTGTTGAAAATGTAATAACGTTACTCTGTGCGTTCGCCTGGTGGCTGCTGTGAGACACTTGTTGCACACTGCAGTAAGCTAGATCGATTTTAGAATATCATATTAAATGCTGGATGGCTTGTGTTGATAAATGGCATGCAATTAATTTTAAAACATATTGTATGATGGAGAAAATTTGTATTACTGTTACTAAAAATAAAGCTGCATCTGATTATGCTATGTTAGCTACTTCACAAAATAGTGTTTTTCTCTGAGGCATGTTAAAGCATGGTACTCGCAAAAAATCAAGAAAATTAGATTTAAACAATAAGACTAAATGTGTTGAGTTATATAACAACAATTAGTTTTCTGTCTATAAATATGTTAAAACAGTTGTTCCCTTGTCGTGTATTATATTAAAGCGTCTTTCATTTCTACAAAATGAAACCGGAAACCCAGGCAGACCGAGGGTAACGCGGGTATGACACAATTGACAGGCAACTCCTCACACGTCCCGGAGCCTTGGTTAAAATAGCAATTTTCTCACGATTTACAAATAGTTGGAAACATTTGAGATATTGTAAGTACTCAAGTGAACAAAATATATAACACTGGCCTAGTGGTTTTTGGATATTTTACTGCAAAAATATTACATATTGCACTTTTAAACACAAAGTCCGTAAAATAAACTGTTAAAAGGATTTGATGATCACTAGTGATAGTATTTTATTCTGTGTTGTCATCATTCAGGTTGGATTTTAGTACGTTTTTGTTTTTTTAACAAAGCAGCTGATATTACCATAGAAACTAGTGGACTGCCGAGTCGCTTTCACCCCAAAATGGCAGAAACGCAGGGCTGCTGCTGGGCACCGGTGTTGCAATGGAACGTTCTATTGAGTTTCGCTTCTTGTCAGTGTATGTTTTTTGTTTAGATGATGACAGTTTTCAGCCGCCACATTTATCGACACCCGTTCATTCGTGCGATGGAATTGGCCGCAAACGAAAGTTTAATGAATCACACGTGAGCGTTGTCGTAAGCTGATTTTTTCGTTCGGATGCAGGCCCTACGCTGGTTTCAACGTTCGTTTGATAAATGAGGGCCAGTATGTCTACACTAGTGTAATAGAGCAATCATTCATTTGCATTATCTTCATTTTTGTTATGGACACAGGTAAGCATACAGGCCTGACACTTCATACTGTGACTGTAAACAGGAAAGCCAAGACAAGCCGTTATAATCCATAAGTAAAGATATTTAATGAAGTAACAACCATCTTAATCCATAGTAAAGATGAGGAAAAAATACTAAAAGGGAATGCGAAGTTGCAAACGAATTGCTTTCTCCAGGTAGAGACCTGGACAGGCTGAACTGCGTTTCCCAAATTCATTCCCTGCTGGAAAAAAAAAAAGTTTGGTGATGGTTGGCTGGTCTTAGCTGGTCATCAGCTTTGGCTACTCTTAGCAGTTTCTTTTCAGCAGAGCTGTATGTCTACATAGACTGTAAGACCTTTGGTGGCAATACTTTCTTTTTTCTTACAATGTTTTTGGGAAATGCAGCCATGTTTGAGTTACTAACAGGCTTAAATACAGTTCAAGGAATGTATGGATGTCAGAATGAGAAAGACAAAAAATAGGTGACAGTGACCTCTGGTGGTTAACTTGTGGAATATAAGTCTCAAATGTGATGGAAACGCAGAGACATAGTGAAAAAAATTAACCCTTGATAGTAAAAGCTGTGAATCCAAGTGAAACAAATTTTCTTGCAAACTAATTTGTATTGACAAAATACAATAGACTAAAACCTAGAAATAGCTCACTGATCACCCTGCAGAAAGTGGATTTCATTGAGGGAGTTTAAACATTTAGGAGCCTTTCTGTGTGTGCGGCCCCAAGACAGCGTTGTGTGCCACAACACCAGTGGATTGCAGCACTTGTTCTACAATGTAAATGACACACACCCATATTAAAAAAAAAAAACATGAATTTTGAAGTAGTTATGTTAATTTTTCAGAACATACGTTTTTAATAATAAGTTTTGGAGTGTGAGTGTGTACAGTTTACACTGTAGAGTCAAAGTATCATCATGTTTACCACAGACTTTATTTTACTCATAAATTGAAAAACCCCACTGGAAAATCTTGAGGGAAGAAGTGGTGCATCTAGACATTGAGGTTCTGACATCATCCATAGGAAGGTGTTTAATTTACAGAACAATCATACAGCTATGATTTCTGTCATAGCAGATCACTTGATTATTGCAGCAGTTCTGAAATTACATTATGATATGAAAATATTTGAGAGTCAGGTTGACTTTGTGAACACAAAAAGCACTCTGCATCAATGTGTCTTTTGCATCTTTCAAAACAATAATTTGTTATTCAAATGAAATATAGGTCATTTGATGTCAACAGTATTTGTTAATCAAATGCATTTCATCTTACCTGTCTGAAATAAAGCAGACAAAATTATTGCCTACGCATATTACAATACTGTAGTGCACTTTGGCTGATGTAATCTTGTCTTAAGTAAAAGTATATATAAAGCAAAAATGACTCCTATTTCAAGTTACAAGTCACCATTTTCAATACCATGCAAATACAGTATCTGATTTTAACAGTATGTATGTATTATACTACTATAATACATAAAATAAATATTAAGTCAAACACTCAAGTCTCAGTTAAGCTTATGTCCTCAAAAAGAGCATAAGTAAATCAATATTCTTCAAAAAAGATTTCTTCAATACAGTGGATAAATAAAACAATGTTAAGTGAAAATTATAAATTACAGATTATTGTATAATTAAATTATCAAAAAATGTAAAACAATAACAGTGTTTGTGAAACAAAGTTATTCTTGATAAATTTTGAACTTTTAAAGCCTGTGAATTGCAGGTTATTCTGAATATGGCCTGACAAAAACATGCAGTGGATCAGCAGGACGTTATGAATTACTCTGCAGTTTTCATAATGAAATGGCTGCGTACATGGACTTTCAAGATCAGATGTGAAAGTTTACAGTACATGACCTAATGGATATCACTACATTCACCATAGATACAGTTATCATTAATATTCTAACAAGCTTTTGCAGACAGTTTTTGGATTACAAACTCCCTTAATGCATCTGAATCACTTTGTAACACATACAGTAATTTTAATTGTCGGTTATTGAGTGACATTATATAAAGCCAATTTGAATGAACAAATGGCATTTAAGTCATAATAAATAAAATAATATATAATATTTACTAAATCTGAAAAAAGTTTGTGAAAAAAAAGTTGTAGTTTACTGTGCTTTGAAAGTAATGCTATTAAACTTTATTGATTAATGCTGTTTTACCAATTGATGTTTCTCTTTTTGGTCTTGATACTGTCACGGATGCTCTAATACTTGTTTAAGATCCAAGTGCAGTTTCATTTGGATATCCAGAATCATTGTACACAGTCAGGCAAGAATCACAACATAAATCCATCCAGAAAAACAAGAAAACAAAACCAGAGAAATGCTCAGAAGTGCAAGTAACAAAATACAAAAAATACAAAATACAAAACCTCCATGATGACTGATGATGACAAGAAGTGACAGTCACAGCATCGCTGATTATAATGGGTTCTCTTGGTGTGGTCTTATTATTAATCACACGTCTAAGGCTAAGTTATCAACTGGAAATATCCAGAATTAGATAAATCAAAATGTGCCCATGGAAAAGGAGCTAGTGAAACACGCACGTCATGCATTAAACAAACAGATGCACCATGCTCTTTCAAACAGCACCTGTCACATACCCTCATATTTTTGAGCTAACTGCATTTTAATGTAACTTCCAAAAACAATACTGACAACAACAGAAACGAACTTATTTTCTATTAAGTGGAGGTAGCCTTTATCCTACCCCCGTAAACTGATGTCCAGGGTCAACCTTATTAAATGTATGAATGCCACGTTAATTCCGATCGATAAATTCAGTTAGATGATAAGGCTGTAGGGCAGTTACCAGTAAAATCCAATCAGTGTCAACAGTAAGAGCTTCATCAGAGCCATCATACAGAAAAAACATGAGTGCATTTACACAGCAAGTAGCCTACAAGTGCATAAAAATGTTATGAGATAAATGTTTTGCATTTTGAAGACAGAAATATGACATGATGGAATCAATGAAATGATATGTTTAATATGAAACTAAAACAGACAGTAGGTGGCGGCAAGTCACTGTCTTAACGAGTGAGTTCAATCCATTCGTTTGATTTCTTCAAATACGCTGATTCGAAAACAACACCACATGTTGCAGTGAGAGAACCAAGAGAACCCATTATAATCAGTGATGCTGCGACTGTCACTTCTTGTATTTTGGGCACACCACAAGGTGTCACTTTGGCCTCAAAGCTTCGCCCTAGCCTACTCTGAGCTCGATTGCTATGTCTGAGGTAAACCACGGCCTCCTCATTACCCTATGGACAGAGAAATGTAGAAATACATAAATGTGAAAATAAAGAAATGTAGAAATAAAAAATTTGCTTTTCTTTGTATATTTATTTATTTATTTATTTATTTTTAATTTTGGCAGGTTTGGCATTCCATACTATATGTACTACTAGTGTAAAAGAACAGTAATCTGCTACTGAATATGCTAGCGTCATCTCTGATTGTAAGGGACATGTGTAAACATAAGCTTAACATTTTTTATTTAAGAAAATCTGCAACTGTAAGCAGGTAGGTTAAGAAAAGTGGTTAACATCCATGTAAAGATTTTAAATGAAGCAGCGACCATCCAAATCCACAGTAGGCTATAACAAGCAGAAGTCAAAGTGATAACAGGAAGTTCTGCTCCAGTCCAGCAACTGTCAATCTGAGTGTTTCTCTTGGTCTCCCTAAATGTGGTTCTACTGTGGTACATATGCAGACTCAAGACTGACTGTTATAATGAGTGAGAGAGAGGTGACAGTGACCTCTGGTGGTTAGATAGTTAACTTGTGGCATATTACTCTCAGTTTGGTGGATAACAGAATAGGTTTGTCACAATCTGCCACTCAGATCATATCATTACCAGAATGTCAAGTTCATGACTGACGGCAGAACATGCTGAATTTGTCTTTAGGTGGGAGGATCCAAAACCAACTCACTACTGTGAACAAACATGCTTGGAACATTTTGCGAAATAATATTTTTCATTGCCTATTTGCCATATACTGAAGGCCAAAGTAAGTAAAAGAAAATATATAAATATAAATTATACAACTTTGAACTAATGATGTTTTAAAATGTGATTTATTAATTATATTTTTTCTGATATACATAATACTGCTAAAGCCTGAGTTGTTTTTTATTGTTTATAGTAGAGCTAAAGACATAAGGATTACTTAATTAAAAATCTATAAACTAAAAATATTTTTTAGGTGATATGTAACAAATCTTTTAAATTCTGAAATCTTTAGGTTATCATGAATATGGCCTGATTGAATCATGCAGTGGATCAGCTGGCACTAATGAAATTCTCTTCGCTTATGAAACTGAAGTGGCTGCATACATGGATATAGAAGAGGCAAAACTAGTTCTCACAGTACCTGATATCGTATATAGTATTCCTGGCTTTGATACATTACCCCTACAAGATGTTAACCCCACTCATATTGGATTAACACCTTTGTGCAAAGATGCTTATTTCAGGATCCTCTCTCTTAATATATCTGAACCTCTTGGTGAGTTGCCTTTTTTTTTTTTTTTTTTTTTTTTTTTTTTTTACTCCACACAGTTACCGTCTAAAGAAAATTGGGATTAAACATTTAACTTTGTCAATTTAATAAGAAGGGTCTAAAATATCCAAACATTTTGGTATAGCTACATTACAAATACAGAGACTGAGGATTAAATTATTTTTTAAAAAATTTACATATCTTTCAGAACCCCCCTGGACCTCAATTTACCCCAGGAATGATGTGAAATTACATGTCAATAACACCCTGATTTGCCTTGTTTCTGGATTCTACCCTCCCCCGGTCAGAGTCTTGTGGATTAAGAACAATGTGAATGTGACAGATGGATCAATAGTCAGCAGATATTATCCCAACAATGATGGGACCCTGAATGTATTTTCTCGTCTGAGTTTCATTCCAGAGGAAGGAGACATTTACAGCTGTTCTGTGGAGCACAAAGCACTTCAACAACCCGAAACAAGAACATGGGGTGAGTATTTAATATTCACATCTAATTAATTTTAGAAACACATGATGTATTTAACAAATATTTGTGTCTGTGCAGATGTAGAGATAAAGGAGCCCAGCATCGGTCCATCAGTGTTCTGTGGAGTTGGTCTGGCTCTTGGGCTGCTGGGTTTGGCCACTGGAGCAGTTTTCATTGCCAAAGGGAAAAAATGGATATAGTTATACTGACGCACTAAGAGTGCCATATTTGTTGTTAGTTGTGTTGTTGTGCATAGATCCCATGCAAATTTGCATTGCAAAATATATGACAAAAATACTGTATCTTTCACCTGTTTCGATACATAATCCAGATCTGCCTCATAAACTGATGCTTAGTTTAAGTAAAAACATAGTATTACTACTCTTCTTACAAAAATACTTGTTGCTTTGTGTGTGTGTTTGTGTGTGTGCATTGAAAACAATGTTATTAAATTTATTGATTAATATTGTATGATCAGCTGATATATTTCTTTTCTTTTGGTCTTTCATTGATACTACCACAAGACAGACCATTCTTCACAGTATGCAATCAGTCAGCCTGGTTTTACACGGTTATGTTCAGTTCAGTTCAGCTTCTGTCATGTCTGTATTAGTTCTCGTTTGTTTATGGCTACTCATTTGTTAACCACGTTCAGGTGACTAGAGCTGGGAAATCGTCAAAACCAAGAGAGCAAGACCAAAATGTAAATCACTGATGATACAGTCGACACAAACAAAGTGTATCCTAGTAGGTGCTACTTAATTAACAGTAAATTTGGCTGGTCATTTAAGTATTCAATTAAAATAAAATGTCATTATAGTATTTTAATGTCTCTTTAAAAAAGCATTAGGGTGAATTGCCCTAAAGTGGGACACTGCCTAATGTGGGACACCTAAGGTTTAGTGTTTGTAGGTCTCGCATAAATACATAAATGTCAGTGAAACTATGGGTTATCTGAAGCTGTGGTGCCATGTGATCAAAATCACATAGCCTCTCAAATGTCCAGTCATATATGAGACTGTAGCAATCATCAAAAAGGAAGCACCTTGTGTGAAAGCCACCTAAAGGTCAATGACATAGAGTTTGACAAACTTGATATTAAGGAGTATAAATTAATTTTAAACAAAAAAATCATGCTACTTTTTGGCCTAATGTGCTTATGAAATGTATGTCCATCAAAAAATATTATAACTTTGTATATATAAACTATATATTTTATATTTTTATCAAATTTCCTAGTGTCTCACTTTAGGAAATGTGTTTTCATAAAGTGGGACAGTATGATTAGCATAATGTGGGACAGTACTTCAGTCAGTCAAAAATGTGTGGGGCATGGTTTGTGGGACAAAAATTGTTATTTACAGTGTTTTAGTGTTGTTATGCAATAATTGAATGATTGTGTGTGTTTGTTGTTTAGTAAAATAGAAAACATTAGGCCGAATGGTCTTAAACATTTATGCAGTTCACAACGTTTTTATGAATTGTTACTCAAGGTTAAATCTAGCCTAAAGTTTGTTCAAGGTTTTTTCTCTTTTTTTTTTTCGCCAGGTTGCAAGATTTTATATTTTGCCTTCAAATAAGCCTAGGCTATGCCTGTTGTGCATGTGTTTGTTGTTAAATGTCTGATAATGTTCATTTATCAATCAATCCATCCATAAACAAGAAAATTACTAACTTAAGAAGATTTTACTATTCTGCATGAATCAAATGATTTTAGCCTTTTATCATAGACTTTGGCCTTTTCATAGACCTTTTATTATTATGATAATGATTATTATCATCATCATTATTATTATTATCATCATCATCATAGATTTTGGCCTTTTATCATAGACTTTTCAGTGTCCCACATTAGGAAGCACCAGATTGTTTTAGACGACTCGCACTAAGAGCACTAATATGTCTATAATTTCTTTTATGAATGTGTTATCTGCATTTTCTCTTTTGATTTGATTAGGAGACATCCTGGGTTTTTTAAAAATGGTATTGTGTGTGAATTTAATGTTTTAGCTACAAATCGCAATATGTCACAGAAGTCTGAAATGCAAAAAATGTCCCACATTAGGGCAGTTCACCCTAAATAAACATTAAATGGAATATCTGCCTTTGACATTGTAGCACATGCAATGGCAAGATGGGCTCAAATGTGTGAAATGTTTTAAAATATTGAGAAATCCACCCAACCAACTGTAACAACAGTTTACTGTTTAATTAGATGAAAGTAATTGCAAATCATGTGCAGCTGCAATATAAAAATTTGATAAAGCACTCCACAAATTTGCAAAAGTTTTCTAATGTGAATGCAAAAGTCTATGGGGCAAATGCCATTTTAGGGACTCAGAAGACACAAAATTGAGAATCATAAGCCAAGCAGAAAATCAATAACCACAAGAGAGGTGACAGTGAAGAGTTTATTTAATTGACTGCTTATTAAACAAGATTATATGGACAATCGGAAGATGTGGCACAGGTGACTGATGCCTGATTGTTGTCCTCATGATGGTTCTCTCGAGATGTTGCAGTTCCAGATGTTGTGACTTACTGCTGTTCAGCACCGTCCATTGTTTGCAGTGGAAGTAAACAAACTGGAAGTCTATAAAAGCCTGTAGACAGCATCAAAACAACAAATTTCCAGTTGATAATGACAAGAAAGGCGAATTCTTCACACTACCAGCACACCAAATGTGTCTTCATTATGAATACCAACCTGTGTGTTTTCTTTTATAGTAGATCAGTCCTCCGGCTGCCATCACGACCCCCATCACCAGCCCCACAGCCCCAAGAATTATCTTAGACCGTTCAGACTCAGATAGAGAAGGATCTGTAAAAATAAAAGGAAATTCATAAATATGTCCAGCGGGGCAACAAACCAATTCTTAAGACTAAATTGATCATAACTCTGTTCTGACCCCAGTGATAGATCATGGGTCTGTGAGAGCTGGCGTGCTCCACCACACAGGAGATCTTCTCTCCAGGTTTGGGAAAGTATTCCAGGTAGGAGTGAATCTGGTAGAACCAGTCTCCATCAGCCAGCTCCTCAGTGGAGGTCACATCCGCTGTCACCTCTGTATCATCTCTTATCCATGTCAGCTTGATGGGTTTGGGGTAGAAGTCATAAGCACTGCACACCAGAACAGCTTTCTGATTCCCATTAGCTTCCCTGTCCAACCGGATAATGACTTCTGGTGGTACTGTATAAGTGGAAAGAGTTAGACGTGATTTCTTATTTAATTAAGTCAAAAACCAAATTATAAGGTTTTTATTCTAATAAAATGATATCTGACATCTTTAAGTATGTGTGGTGAATAAGTAGAAAATGTCTTTCACCTGTCAACCCTACATTAAGAATAATTAATTCTCCAAATTTTTTGCATTGATTCAGCACAAATTCTGGTTGTGCACGTAAAATCTTGTTTTTATTATAGTCTTCTGCCAGTTTCTCTCCAAATTCAGTGTAACCAACAGCCTTATCCTCAGTGCTGTTGTATCTCAAATATTCAATCATGTTGAAGTTGACCGAGAAGATAAATTCAATGTTTTGTTGAGAGTCAGGTACTCGACAGCGAATTCGGACATATCCATAATTTCCCTGTACTGAAGCAGAAAAAAGGAAAGAAATTAGAGAAAATAATAAGATATTAAAAGCAAGCTTGTCATAAGGAGTAATAATGAATAAGAAGTGTGATTTTTGTAAACTCTACGTTAATAGAACCTTTGAATATTGCAGTAGTTGAGGAAATTATTCAAGAATGACATCATGAATAAATTTATTTAGTTGTTCAGGTGACTAGAGCAGGGAAACCAAGAGAGCAAGACCAAAATGTAAATCACTGATGATAACATAAAAAGGCCTGTTTCTGCATTATTTATTTTTGAGAACTTAGGAGCAAAATCAACACGAGGCATTTTTCAAATAATAATAAAAAATCATTTAAACTTACCTGCTTTATATAAAACAGACAAAAACACTGCCAAATGTACCACAAGATTGTACTGCATTTGTGAAGTCCTGCCGCTATGTGTAGTTGTGACTTTGAATACAGCGTGCTGCATACATGGACTTAGAAAAGGCAAAACTAGTTTTCATATTATCTGACACTGTATATGCTATATTTAGCTTAGATTTCCCCTGCATAACCCCACTGATGTTGTATTGTATGCTCCAATTCAGTGTATTGGTAACTTTTTGTAATTTTTTACTCAACTCTATCTAAAACTAATTTTATATAAATATTTTAACTTTTCAATTCAATAAGAAGTTTCTGAAACATGCAAACATTTTGGTACAAATACAGAGAATTGGGATTAAATTAGGTTTTTATATCTTTTAGAATCCCTGGACTTCAGTTTATCACAGAAACTATGTGAAATTAATAATATGCCAATAATACCCTGATTGTCTTCTTTCTGGATTCGTCCCTTCACCGGTCAAAGTCTTTAGATTAAGAACAATGTGAATGTGACAGATGGATCAATAGTCAGTAGATATTACCCCAACAAAGATGGGACACTGAATGTATATTCCCGTCTGAGTTTCATTCCAGAAGACAGAGACATTTACAGCTGTTCTGTGGAGCACAAGCACTTCAATAACCTCAAACCAGAACATGGATATAGTTATACTGACACAATGCCATATTTGTCATTAGTTGTGCTGTTGTTCCATACAAATTTGCATTGCAAAATACATGACAAAAATACTGTATCTTCCTCCTGTTTCAATACATTATCAAATTTGACTAATTATGATGATATTCGTCTGTGCTATTCCTAAGAAATCATCTCAACATAGTTAGTGCTTCTCAATTATTATTTGTGCATCCTTGTTTCCTTTCCTCGCATCTCAGCTCCACCCCCTGCAGGATGTGAGTGAAGGATGCAAGGAAATAAAACGAGGATGGAGGAATCGAAGGAAATGTTATTTGTATATTGAAATATTCATGATCACTGATCACCTGCCCTATACTTCAGAAATCCTTTTAAAGGTATACATGTGAATTAAACGTGGCACAATGGCCTTCATCATCACAGTATGCTAATGTCTATCTAGTGTGAGGGATTCATCAATATGCTGACTGAGGACTGTTGGGACATTCCAGGTACAGGATGGTTCTGTCTGGAGAGACAGAGTCGTTTACACTTCAATGACACATCTGTACCATTTGCTTCACATGACATATATGCTTTCAACTACATACTATTTATCTACTAGTGTTTTCTAACATGTAACTATGTCATGTTTGGTCTCATCTGAGAGCTTATAAACTGAACTGAATGGTAATGTACTTAATAGAGATATTAAAGTATCCTAATGTACAATCTAGGTATTGCTTAAACATGCATTGAGGAGAATATGTTAATGTACTTCTCCCCCTCAGCAGCTCATTTGCATTTAAAGGGACACACACAAAAAGCTATAATAAATGATCTGTGGGGTATTTTGAGCTGAAACTTCACAGACACATTCTGGGGACACCAGAGACTTATATTACATCTCGTGAAAAGGAGCATAATAGGTCCCCATTAAAATCCTAGAGAATGTAACATTAGGTAGGTAACACATATAAAATTGTTACTGAAAGGCTATGTGCATGTTCTCTGTTGCAGTGGTTCTCAAGGCCCCGTTGTCTAAGACAATATCAAAGATCCTTCCTCTGGTTCTGATGAAATGACAAAGCTGCTTATTTTCAGCTTTTAACTTTTTATTAAATTGTGTTTAGTGATCGTGCAGCCCATTTTGGTAGTTTGCTGAGGCCCTCTGGTGGTCCTGGACCTCTGGTTGAGAACCATTGCACTACTGTAAACTTATACAGACTGCTGACTCTATAATTTCTTGTGACATAGTGTAGAAAGATTCAGAAAAGAGACACTCATCACTCAGACTTAATACATTAGCAAAATTATACATTCATATAATTATCTGCTTGTTAAATACTACAAACAGATATGGTCATTTCAATAAATATGTCATCTCTTGAACTGTTTTAACTTTTTAAGCCATTGTAGATTTATAAGGTTGAATAAAATGTTGCATTTAAATAATCTACTTTGTGTCTGTTATGTTATGAAAGCTTTTCCTTTCAGTGTCATGGGAGATTGTGTCCTACATAAACACCTGACACACCTAGTGCTATTGACACAGCTTAGGACTCAAAATTTCCTTTCACTTTCCTGTTGAGACAAAGCACATCAAGCATGTAAAAGTTAATTATTAAAAAAGTGACTAACAAAGACCTTTGTCTGGTAAATGAGAAGTACATGAAAACAGTCATAAAACAGAGGAATGGCATTTACAGGTCAAAGGGAGCTGACTGCAAGGAAGCAGAACAATCATCAGGATACACTCAAGCTGTCATCACTTTGTCATTAATCCAAGCACTTTTTTTTTTCTTTCAAGTTTTTGACTGTACTAAAGCATAAAATACCATAATAAATGTTCAGATAATTAGGAAACTTGCTGAGTTCACATACTCGTTTCTCTGAAAACCAATGCTACAGCCTGCTATTTTACTTTGAAATGTGCGTTCCATGTCGGAATGTCTGTTTTTGTTTTGGTCTGTGCAAGACTGCACGTTGCCAATTTACCCAATAGTATTTCGCCACCATGGGTTGCCAGTTGGCAGAAAACACATGCAGCGAATTGCAGCCATTGAAGCCAGCGAACCTAAAAAATCCATTTAAAATCCATCTAAAAATCTCTATGAATGGAAGAATATTAAAATTCAATATCAACTCATCATAAATCAATAAATCAACTAATCAACTTACAGTGTGTAAGTCTCCTCACCTTTCAATGTCAATTGAGCTCGCTCCTGTTGCGTGTCCTCAAACTAGAGTAGAGTATGAGGTCTCTGCAGAACAAAAGTGGGTGTTTCTGAATTTGTGGGTGTTTTCAAACTGGTGGGTGTTTATAAATCATGCAACGAAAATGATATCAGCGGCTCCTAGCCATAAATTTAAATAGGGCAGATTCTGGGACAGTCCCATATTTCAGCTCTATTTTTAGTTTCCCGATCTTATTATGAAAAAACAAAAACATGTTTTGTCCCGTATTTCTTCTGTCGTAAATTGTGTTTGCTGGGTGATCATTTAAAAGCGAGTAGCAGTCTTCTGTTACGCGAGAATAGCCTATTCAAAGGTAGCCAATCTCATCATAGTATATTTTGGAGAACAAAATTACCATCCAATCAAAATTTGTTATTGATTAACTTGCAGTTAGTGAAGGCGGGATATTAGAGAGCACAGAGATCAAGTCAGATTCCTGTCCAGAATTAAAAAAAATTAAATTTCTGTCATTAATTACTCATCCTCATGTCGTTCCAAACCCGTAATTTTTCTTCAGCACACATATTAAGATATTTTTGATGAAATCAGAGAGGGTTTTTTTTTTATCCCCCATAGAAATCAACATAATTACCACATCCAAGATCCATTAAAGACATTGTTAAAATAATCAACGTGACTACAGTGGTTCAACCTTAATTTTATAAAGTGACAAGAATACTTTTTGTGCGCAAAAACAAAACAAAAATTAAAGCTGCAAGCAGCAATGAAAGGGCACTTGCACCCGTGTCACCACCACCCGGTGGGCAATATGCATTTATATAGATAAATATAGATATATAAACATAGGAGGACTATGTCAGTCATTTGTATTTGCCACACTTCCTGCTACCAGCTGGTGGCGATATGACTATAACTAAATTTTGGCGTGTAGATATTTTCAGGCCAGGGCACTTATCAAACGTGAAGTTTGAGGCAGATTGGACTTTGTATGCTTGAGTTACAACAACTTCCTGTTTCATGATGATAATAGCATGCTTTAGCACTCAGCTAAGCGTTGCTAGCATGTTTTAGAATGTTTGTAGCATGTTTAGCACTCAATTGCATATTTTATTATGCTTCTAGTAGTGCATCACAGTGTTAAACACATCACTTCCTGTTACCAGTGGGTGGCGCTATTACTATAACTGAATATTGTCATGTAGATGTGTTCAGGGCAGGACTCTTCTCAAACGTGAAGTTTAGGGTAGATTGGACATTGTATGCCTGAGTTACAACAACTTCCTGTTTCAAGGCGTTAATCACATACATTAGCACTTAGCCAAGTGTTGCATGATTTAACCTGTTTTTAGCATGTTTGGTACTTCATGGCATATTGAAATGTGTTTCTAGGAGTGAATTAGGCCGCCACAGACACGCCCTTCAGCAAAAACTCAAGATCTTTGCAATTTAACATCGCTAAGGCCTTAAAATTAGACTGACCAAATATGATATTGATCTGGTTAAATCTCAATGAGGAGTTAATCACAGTGTAAAACATGGCATTTCCTGTTGCCCGCAGGTGGCGCTATGACTGTAACTGAATATTGCCATGTAGATGTCTTCAGGCATCTACATGGGTTCAGATCTTTGCAATTTAACGATGCAAAGGCCTTTAGATTAGACTGACCAAATATGATGTTTATCTGAAGTCATTATTTTTGTTTTGTTTTTGCGCACAAGAAGTGTTCTCGTCACTTCATAACATTAAGGTTGAACCACTGTAGTCACGTTGACTATTTTAACCACGCCTTTACTACTTTTCTGGACCTTGAATGTAGTAATTTCATTGCTTTCTATGGGAGATAAAACCTCTCGGATTTTGCCATTTCTCTGGCATCCTCCGGTAGTGCTCTATAGTGCTCTTTTGGCTTCTAGCCATACTGAAGAGCAGACAATGGTTGTTGAGGGCAGTGAGAGTATTTCATCTGATCCCGCGCGACCATCCTGCCCCGCGTATGTTGAGTTGTTGGATATTATGAAGCGCGCCTCAGGCAGATTAAAGCTGTCATGGGCGCTGCGCTCAGGACGAGATGGTTCGTGGGAGGCTTGACGAACGGTTTCTTTCTGGCCATTCTCCTCCAGCTCCTGTGAGCCTTCCATTTCTTCCCGATCTCCATTCTGAGATTGAGAAGGCATGGAAAAACCCTTATTCGTCCCATATTCATCAACGAGATGTTTGCGAACTATCTCGTTGGTGGTGGAGCGTCAGCTTTGAAGGCTCTGGCCCTGCCTACTAGACCTCTTAAGACAACCTCACGGTTGAATGGCAGGGCATACGCAGCTGCAGGTCAGGCTGGTGCTGCACTGCACACCATGGCAGTGCTTCAAGCGTACCAGGCTGATCTGTTGAAAGATTTGTACCAGGGCCAGGGTCTTTCCCCTGATGCGGTGGCTGAGCTGCGGCACACCACAGATCTGGCTCTCCGCGCCACCAAACAAACTGCTGCCATGATCGGTCGATCGATGGTGGCAACGGAGAGACACCTGTGGGTGAACCTGGCTGACATCGGGGAGAAAGAGAAAGGTTTTCTCATTAATGCGCCGGTCTCGCCTCTTGAGCTTTTCAGGTCTTCCGTCGAGGCGGTGGTTGGAAAGTTTAAGGAGGTGAGGGCGCGCTCTGTGGCTTTTAAATCCTGTATACAGCGCCAGTCCGAATCTGCACCCTTGGTGGCCCTTGGGGTTGACTTTGTCCCCCTAGTAAAGTGACTGGCCGGTGTTCCTCTCGGTTCTCTGGCCATACTCCCTTAAAGGGACCCCTTCTGTTGAAGCTGTTGGTTCCAAGCCTTTGAGCGGCCTTGGCAGGCCTTCTCTATGTGGAAGGCCTCTTTGAGGCTTTTTAGCTTGGGCAGTGGCCGTAGGGAGTAATGTCACTGACAGCCTAGCATGTGACCAGAGAGGGTTGAGTGTTGCAACTCTCTTCTCAGCCAATGTTGGTATGCACTCCCCTCAGCATGGTGGCATGGGTATTTCGCTCCCCATATGCGTTCTAGGATGCAGTGCGAGTTCCCTTTCTAAAGGGAACGTCTTGGGTTACGACTGTAACCCTGGTTCCCTGAGAACAGGGAACGAGACACTGTGTCTCGTTGCCATTCCTCTGGGCTGCTTGCTACAGTCACTTCAGACGAATAGCGGATGACATGTTCTCTAGGCGCCCCTTATATACTGTCTGGTCGCACTAGTATGACGTCATAGGCTGTCACCAGCCAATAGGATCGGTGTGATTCGACTATTGCTTCAGACACCTGTCACGCATTCCCCATATGCATTCTAGGACGCAGTGTCTTGTTCCACTATCAGGGCAATAATTAAGAAGTTCCAATCAACTAAAGATGTTACAAATCTGCCTGGAAGAGGACATGTGTCTAAATCGTCCTAATGCGCGGTGAGGAGGAAAGTTTAAGTGACCAAAGACTCTCCAAGGATCACAGCTGGAGAATTGCAGAGATTAGTTGAGTCTTGAGTCTCAAAAAGACTAAAAAAAATTATCAAACAGCACCTACATCCCCACAAGTTGTTTGGGAGGGTTTCAAGAAAAATCCTTTGCTCTCATCCAGAAACAATCTCCAGCATATTCAGTTGTCAGACAAGACTGAAACTTCAAACAGGACCGGCTTCTATGGTCAAATGAAACTAAAAAAAGAGCTTTTTGGCTTTTTGGCAGATGGGTTTGGTGCACACATGGATAAAAAGTATCCCATGTCCAAGGTTAAATATACAGCTGGATCTTTAATGTTGTGGGCTTATTTTTCTGCTGGAGGTCCTGGACATCTTGTTCAGATACATGGTATCATGGATTCTATCAAATACCAACAGATAAAAAATCAAAACCTGACCGCTTCTGCTAGAAATCCAATAATAGGCCGTGGTTGGATCGTCCATCAGGACAATGATCCAAAACAAACATCAAAATCTACACATAAATGTGTCATTGAGCACAAAATAAAGCTTCTGCCATGGCCATCCCAGTCCCCTGACCTGAACCCTAAAGAAAATGAGTGGAGTGAACTGAAGAGAAGAAGCACCAACATGGAGCTGGGAATCTGAAGGCTCTGTAGAGATTATGTATGAATGAATGGTCTCTGATCTCTTGTCAGGTGTTCTTCAAACTCATCAGGCATTATAGATGAAGACTCAGAGATATTATCTTGGCAAAAGGAGGTTGCAAAAAGTATTGAATAAAAGGGTGCCAATAATTGTGGCCAACATGTTTTAGAGGCACGTTTTAGAGGCACTTCTCACACTCGTTTTAGAGGCACTTCTCACACTCGTTAGGAGTTTTTCAAAATGATGCATTAAAAAGCTGAGTTTCTAAGCTTTAAAATGATACCTATTTTGTGTTATTCCACGTTGGAAAACGAACATGGATGGTTCAGGGAACGTTGGATACACACTGCATACCGGAAAGATGAGAGACATGTTTTTAGCCAACTATGTTACATCATTCCGTGAGTAATATCTTGTGATCAACGCAATATATTATGTTGATTTTGGGTTCATTTTAATCGTGAGAATCTTTAAATAATGATGTGCCATTTTCTATGATCTGTGCATTTTTCATAAAGTTATGAGCACGTGAAATCTACATATTTGTATTCAGTTAGCGGCTGTGCTGTTTTTGTTGTAAACGCATATTACTCAGACTCATTAGAGGGTGAAAACAACACAACAGGAGCGTGTGGGAGGCTTCATCTGAACGAGTAAAGTCTCTGGTTTTGTATGCAAAAAGAATTTTTGTGCTACCTATATGGGTTCAGTTTTTATTGGCTCTTAAAGAGAGACACGCAAATGGGAGCGCAGGCACTCCATCCGGTCTTAAAGGGTTAAAAAGTTGGATTCTCATGCTAAACATGGCCAAAGTTTCAAAACATGAGTTGGACGTATGACGGAGTATTTCTGTGCCAAAAATACTCTTCCAAAACCTCATAAACTTTGCGATCTTTTTTTCGAGTATGGGCCTGAGTGGCGTCACATAGGTCGGAATTCCTTGTACGGGTACTTCTCCCGGAAGAGCGTGCGTGCACACATCAACCAGAGCGAGACAGCAAGAGCACACCGATCAACACGTTCGGCTTTCCAGAAGTCGTCAGCAGCGCTGCACAGGTCACAGGACTTCACAAAATCAACAATGTCACCAAAGAAGTGTGTTTTTGGTTGTGAGAGAAAGATAACTTTGCTTTCCAAAGAACCCAGCGTTAAGTGGAGCTGAGAGTTCTGTGCTCACGCATTACATTGATGCGCTCTCGATATTTGTTATTAAAATAACCATAGAAACTGACAGTTGCAATCACTTTTTTATTGGTTAAAATGAATGGAGAATATCTCGTGTTTTTCCGTGGCTGCTCGAGCTCTTAGGATCGGCGCTTATGGTTTCATAAACAAGGCCCAGTTCTACGCTGGATTTATAGATCATTTGAAGCTGAAAGATGGAGCGGTCACAGCAATAATGATCCCGGTCATGAGTCGGAACCGCAGGTGGTGAGTAAAACTGCTTCAAATGTCTGTTTTGTTGGCAATAGGCACCTAAGTGCATAATGTAAACAACACGAATGTAGTGAATTCATAAATTCATTATTCATAGTGATTCAAAAGTTATTCAGGGATAATGCGATGGTGTATTGTGTGTGTTTAAATACATTTATTTAGCTGACCATTGATAGCTTGCAGACGATCGCTACACAAAAGCTGTGCGTGCTCGTGACAGCTCGTCACTCTTTAGCTCCGCTCACACGGCACGGCTCCAGGCGCTCGGCTGTTTTCGGAAAGACTCAGTACAGTGTATGTATCTTTTATAAATATCATAAAACTAAAGACTTTTTGGAGATATGAAGGATGCACTACTACTCTATAGGTACTCAAGATTAACATGAAAATGGCAGAAACTGTGTGTGATACCCCCCCTTTAAATAAATTCATTTCTGCTTTATAATGAATGCCACTAAAGCCTAATTTGTGTTTTAATTTATAATTTTATATATAATTTTATAGCTACTGATGCAATTAGGAGATCCAAGGTCAGATGATTAAATTGATTTTATGGCTTAATAAAATATAATCAGAAAATAAATCATAGACATATTCATTTTGCATGATAATGTTAATTTAACATTTAACTTTTAACAGAATAATACAAACAGTAATCAATCAACTTCCAATATCTCTGAAATATTGAAGTCCAAAATACAAGTATTATCTAAGTAAAATGTTAGTAATATTTTTAATCAAACTTTAGTAAAATCTCAATAAAATTTTAGTAAAATCTTAATCCGAAGTTTAGTAAAATCTTAATACAATCCAAATATAATGTTAATCAAAAATCTAAGTGTAAATCTATAAGTCTGAGTGAAATGATCTTGCCTATGAAGAACAAAGTTTGACGAGATCTCGCTGATATGCAAAGAGCAGAAATTGAGTAACTATCGAGAAGATATCAGATGGTGACTGAATATACAAGGGAAAAGGGGTCCTTCCTATACCCAAAAACCAGACATCAACAAGTTCCTCTTTTGGTCTTCACAAACATCATTAAACCACAAGAGCTATTAAAGCAATCACAAATAATACAACTGTCTCAGCATTTTGCAGGTTCAAAGTACAGTCTAACAGGGGGATTAGATGGACAAACAAGGTATCAGTTCCTCTTTTCGTGGAAATCAGATGCATCTGTGAAGACAAAGACCTATTAAAATGTCCCTTGGCCTTTGTTCAAACTACACACGTCTACTTTAGCAGACACGACTTTAGAAAAGATATTTGTACTTTAACACCCTAGCATTTACATATGCCAAAGGAAACTTTCAGAAAGTGTGTACGTGTGCAGAAATACACTATAGTCAGTAATGTAGCCCTAAAGGCCTTTCATGAGAGAAACAGTGTACATTTGCTATAGAAATCATAAAAACATAAAACAATAAATGATTACAATATTACTAATTAAATGATTAATTATGGGCAAGAAAAACATCTTCATTTTCAATCTTCACTCAAAAATATATTATTTAAAATTATTATTATTAATTATTATTATTATTAAATTTATAATTAAGATGTCTGAATAAAATAAATTTTAAGGATATTTTGTGGAGTGAAGAGAGGTACTAAAATAACTAAGTTTATATATGTGTAGCCCTTCACCCAGGTCCTACTCGCCCCGCTCTGCGTGGGTCTCAAACCCAGGTCTCTGGCGTGGGAATTAGATGCTCTAACAAGCAGGCTAAAGGCTGCAACCTTTATTATCAGTTGCTAGAGCATCTCTTGAGATCAGGGGAGTGAGGTTTACCTGTACAGCAACTACTAGCTGGCCTCCATTACACTCCCAGCACATAGACTCCAAATCCACAGTATAACAAGCAGAAGTCAAAGTGATAACAGGAAGTTCTGCTCCAGTCCAGCAACTGTCAATCTGAGTGTTTCTCTTGGTCTTCCTAAATGCGGTTCTACTTTGGTATATATGCAGACTCAAGACTGACTGTTACAGTTTTTTTCAACTGCTTAAACACAAAATCCTTACTTGTCACACAATTTCTGAAACCTGACACTCAAACGGCAGAACCACACACCAAATCTGCAAAACCATACACTAATTCTCTGCCTCATTTTTCTCATTTTCAATTCTCATTTTTCAATTTCATAAAACACTTTTTGCAAAACACAAAACACAATTCTCTATGTAACACACAAAAATCTAACAGGAAGTATCTTGATTTCCTTTTTCAAACACAACCAATCAAAATGCCACACAAATTCATCAGTGCCTCACACTAACTCCTCACATGTGCAAACACCCATTGCTTTACTTAACACCAACCAATCATGGCTTTATAATAGGCCTATAAATAAGCCAAAGGTCAAGTTATAGGTTTTGAACAACTTTTCTGGTGTCTACTTGCTTCCATAGTCATAATTTCTAAACCCTATTGAGGAATTTTTCTCCACATGGTGCTGGAAGTGCATGATCGTCGTCCCTTTGTCAACATAAGACTTCTCCAGGCAATGAAGGAGGCATGTGGAGACACTGACGCTGCCTCCATCCAAGGTTGGATACACAAGAGAGAACAAAGCATGCGACGTGGATGAAGGATTGTGGCCGGACCCAGGCAGGAGGAGAGATGGAGCCTAGAAACACCCAACCATCTCACCCACCAACAAACACACACACAACACACACATTGGGTTTCCATGTTTTATGGAGACATTCCATAGGCATAATGGTTTTTATACTGTACAAACCGTATATTCTATCTCCCTACACTAACCCCACCACTAGACCTACCCATGACAGAAAACATTCTGCTATTTTAGATTTTCAGAAAACATCATTCTGTATGATTTACATATAAGCTTGTGTCCTCATAGGGACTTACTGTAAAAAATGTCCCCACAAAGTCAAAATGCACTGGTATTACTATACTTGTGGGGACATTTGGTCCCCTACCAGGACACACATACACACCATTCCTTTGGAATATTCACTTGTTTCAAAATGATGCTAGTTTTTTTGGTTGCTATTTTTTTTTTTTTTTTTTTTTTTGTGTAATACTGTAAATGCCTTTTTTTTTTTTTTTGTCCAACTACACATGGTTGATGTATTTTTTTTCTTTCGTACTGTGTAATACTGTATTCACAACCACAGAGTCAGAGTCTTGTGGACTAAGAACAATGTGAATGTGACAGATGGATCAATAGTCAGCAGATATTACCCAAACAATGATGCGACACTGAATGTATTTTCTCGTCTGTGTTTCATTCCAGAAGACGGAGACATTTACAGCTGTTCTGGTCAGAAACAGCTTAAGAATAAACCGGTCGGAACAGGTAGTTTTTTGCTTCTTACACCGATTTCGCACGGCATGTAAATGCATTAACCTGCTTTCTGTCAGCTTACTGAAGTGTGCATGTGTGATATGTGACAGAAAGGCATCCCTGGTGCAGATTTAAACGCATTCAGACAGAGCGAGCATTTTGCGGGAAAGGAAGAAGGAAATATCACAAACGCAGACTCTTTCAAGACCCAGAAAATTGTAAAAATGTGTTCTCATCTCTCGTGCAGCAGAAGTAGAAGTGGTTCAGTCAAAACGCTGCATCTGTAACTGCATGAGAGAATAATATATGAGCCAGAATTTTCTCGCTGACATGTTGCAAGCTTTATTTAACATCACAACTGACATAACAGATACGCAAATGATTATTTTTTGACGTCACTACAGGAAATTAACCCGATTTATTAATAAAGTCATGTAAACGCGGTTTACTTGTGTTGTCAGGTAACTGGTTTGCATGTAAACGGGGAAACTGGTTATTTCAATAAGCTGATATTTGTGAGTTATCAGCTTACTGGTGTGCATGTAAACAAACAAGACAGACCATTCATCAGTATGCAAATAGTCAGCCTGGTTTTACACGGTTATGTTCAGTTCAGTTCAGCTTCTGTCATAGTTCTCGTTTGTTTATGGCTACTCATTTGTTAATCACGTTCAGGTGACTAGAGCTGGGAAATCTTCAAAACCAAGAGAGCAAGACCACAATGTAAATCACTGATGAAAACATAAAAAGGCTTGTTTTACATAATCGACACAAACAGAGTGTAGACTAGTAGGTGCTACTTAATTAACAGTAAGTTTGGCTGGTCATTTAAGTATTCATTTCAAATAAAATTTCATTATAGTAGGCCTATTGTATAAGTTTTACAAATGTATATTTTTAATGTCTCTTAAAAAAGAATGAAATGAACATTAAAGGGTTAGTTCACCCAAAAATGAAAATTCTGTCATTAATTACTCACCCTCATGTCAATCCACCCCCGTAAGGCCTGCATTGCCAGCAATAACACTCCCTTTTTCAAAGCCCAGAAAGCTACTAAAAACATATTTAAAACAGGGACTAGTGGTGGTTCAACCTTAATATTACAAAGCGACTAGAATACTTTTTGTGTGCCAAAAATACCAAAATAAAGTTTGTTTCGAATCAGTGGTTCAGAGCGCCAAAATCCCATGATTTCAGTAAACGAGGCTTCGTTACGTCATAAGTGTTTTGAAACTTCAGTAGTTCACATGACTTTGGCAGTTTGATACACGCTCCGAACCACTGATTCGAAACAAAAGATTCATTAAGCTTCGAAGCTTCATGAAGCAGTGTTTTGAAATCGCCCATCACTAGATATAGTTTAATAAAGTTGCTATTTTGTTATTTTTGGCACACAAAAAGTATTCTAGTCGCTTTATAATATTAAGGTTGAACCACTGTAGTGACATGAACTGTTTTAAATATGTTTTTAGTACCTTTCTGGCATTGAAAAAGGGAGTGTTATTGCTGGCAATGCAGGCCTTACTGAGCCATCGGATTTTATCAAAAATATCTTAATTTGTGTTCTGAAGATGAACGAAGGTCTTGCGGGTTTGGAACGACATGAGGGTGAGTAATTAATGACATAATTTTCATTTTTGAGTGAACTAACCCTTTAAATGGACTATCTGCCATTGACATCATAGCACATGCAATGGCAAGATGGACTCAAATGTGTTAAATGTTTTAAAATATTGAGAAATCCACCCAACCAACTGTAACAACAGTTTACTGGCTATTTAATTAGATGAATATGATATATGCAGCTGCATATATTTTTATTAAAAATTCGATAAAGCAGTCCACAAATTCACAAAAGTTTTCTAATGCGAATGCAAAAGTTTCTGGGGCAAATGCCATTTTAGGGACTCAGAAGACACAAAATTGAGAATCATAAGCCAAACAGAAAATCAATGACTGCTTATTAAACAAGATTATATATACAATCAGAGGATGTGGAGCAGGTGACTGATGCCTGATTGTTGTCCTCATGATGGTTCTCTCGAGATGTTGCAGTTCCAGATGTTGTGACTTACTGCTGTTCAGCACCGTCCATTGTTTGCAGTGGAAGTAAACAAACTGGAAGTCTATAAAAGCCTGTAGACAGCATCAAAACAACAAATTTCCCTAATTCCTAACGCCATATTTGTAGTTGTGTTGATTTGCACAGATCCAACGCAAATTTGCATTGCAAAATAGAAAAAAAAATAGAAAAAAAATAATACTGTATCTTCCTTAAATTGACATTTAGATCAAGTAAAAATATATTTTATTACTACTATCTATCTTTCAGTAGATGTTCATTCATTGTGCTTTAAAACTGTTATTGAAGTTTATGTTTTAGATGATTTTTTCTTTTCTTTTTGGTGTGGATACATTTTTACACACTACTACAAGATGCAAAAAGTATCAAAAAGTCCATCTGGTTTGCTTCAACAAAACTATATCTTCACTATCACAATACATCTACACTATAAAAATAGTGTAATAGAGCAATAATCTGTTTGCGTTATAATCTGTTATAACATTATCTTTACCAGAAGTAGATCACTAGAGTGAAGAAATCTTACCAAGAAAACAAGACCAGATAAAAAGTGTAGCCTAGAAGGTGATACTTATTTATCAGTAAGTTTGGCTGGTCATATAAGTAATCAATTAAAATACATTTTTATTATAGTAGGCCTATTGTAGAAGTTTTACAGATGCATGCTTTTTGAATGGCATTTAAAGCATAAAATAAACATTTAAAAAGAATATTTTTACCTGTCATATTTTTACATAATAGCTCAATGGCAAGATGGTCTCAAAGTTTTTTTTTTTCATGTGCAAATGCAAAAGCCATAAGAGAGGTGACAGTGACTATAAAGAGTTAAATGCCTATTTAATTGACTGCTTATTAAATTAGAATATATGAACAATCAGGAGATGAGGCACAGATGACTGATGCCTGATTGTTGTCATACAGTCCTCATGCTTAATCGATGGTTCTCTCGAGTCGTATGGATGGATGTCGCAGTCCCAGATGTTATGACCTACTGCTATTCAGTGCCATCCATTGTTTGCAGTGGAAATAAACAAACTGGAAGTCTGTAAAAGCCTGAAGACAGCAACAAAACAACACATTTTCAACATTTCAATTGATAATGACAGGGAAGATGATTTTTCATCACACCACCAGCACACCAAATGTGTCTTCATTATGAATACCAACCTGTGTGTTTTCTTTTATAGTAGATCAGTCCTCCGGCTGCCATCACGACCCCCATCACCAGCCCCACAGCCCCAAGAATTATCTTAGACCTTTCAGACTCGGATAGAGAAGGATCTGTAAAATTCATAAAAATGTCCAGTGAGGCAACAAACCGATTCTTAAGACTAAATTAATCATAACTCTGTTCTGACCCCAGTGATAGACCATGGGTCTTTGAAAGCTGGCGTGCTCCACCACACAGGAGATCTTCTCTCCAGGTTTGGGAAAGTATTCCAGGAAGGAGTGAATCTGGTAGTACCAGTCTCCATCAGCCAGCTCCTCAGTGGAGGTCACATCCGCCGTCACCTCTGTATCATCTCTTATCCATGTCAGCTTGATGGGTTTGGGGTAGAAGTCATAAGCACTGCACACCAGAACAGCTTTCTGATTCCCATTAGCTTCCCTGTCCAACTGGATAATGACTTCTGGTGGTACTGTAAAATTGAACATTAATTAGAAAAGTTAGACATGATTTCTTGTTTATGTCAAATACCAAAATATAAGGTTTTGAAACCAATAAAACAATATCTTACATGCTTTAAATGAAGTATGTGTAGTGAATAAGTAGAATGTCTTTCACCTGTCACCCCTACATTAGGTTCAATTAAATCTCCAAATCTTTTGCATTGGTTCAGCACAAATGCTGATTCTGAAGTTAAAATCTTGTTTTTATTATAGTCCTCTGCCCATTTCTTTCCATATTCGGTGTAACCAACAGCCTTATCCTCAGTGCTGTTGTATCTCAGATATTCAATCATGTTGTAGGTGACCGAGAAGATATATTCAAGGTTTTTTTGAGAGTCAGGTATTTGACAGCGAATTTGGACATATCCGTAATGTGCCTGTGCTGAAGCAGAAAAAGAAAAGAAATTAGAAAAAATAACAAACATAAATACAAAGAACAGCTTATTCAAATAATCAAACTGTATTTTTCAATTTTCATAAAAAGATATTAAAACAAGCTTGTCAGAAAGAGTCAATGAATCAGAAGTGTGATTTTTGTAAACTCTGCGTTAGTAGAACCTTTGAATATTGCAGTAGTTGAGAAAATTATTCAGGAATGACATCACGATTCAATTCAACATTTGTTTAGTTGTATTAATGCAAGATGATTATTGAAGGTGATTTTTAGACAAAACAAATTGCTGCAATATTTATTTAGAGAAATTTGGTAAATGGATAGTAAATCAACACAAAAGCATTTTGTAACTAATAATAATAGTAATAATAACAATAATAAAATTTCATCTTACCTGTTTCAAATAAAGCAGACAAAAACACCAAATGTACCACAAGATTGTACTGCATTTTTGATGTGTGTGCTGAATACATGGACTTAGAAGTGGTGAAACTAGTTCTCTTATTACGCTGTATATACTATATTTAGCTTAGATTTCCCCTGCATAATGTTAATCCCACTGTTTTGGATTAACACCTTTGTGCAAAGATACTTATTTCAGAATGCTCAAATTTAATGTATCTGAAACTCTTGGTAAGATAACTTTGTTTTTTTATTTCACACAGTTACCATCTAAAACCATTTTTTTATTTAAACATTTTAACTTTGTCAACTCAATAAGAAGGTTCTAAAAAATATCCAAACATTTCGGTATACATTACAAATACATAGAAGTAGGATTAAATATGGTTTGTAAAAACAAACAAATAAACAAACACAACTTAGTGGTTAAATGTCTTTCAGAATCCCCTAGGAACGATGTGAAGTTACATGTCAATAATATCCTGATTTGTCTGGTTTTTGGATTCTTCCGTCCACCTGTCTTGTGTACTAAGAACAATGTGAATGTAACAGATGGATCAACCATCAGCAGATATTACCCTAACAAATATGAGACACTGAATATATTTTTTCCAACTGAGCTTCATTCCGGAGGAAGGAGACACTTACAGCTGTTCTGTGAAGCACAAAGCCCTTCAACAACCTCAAACCAGAAAATGGGGTGGGTATTTATTATTTGAATCTAATTTCTTTTAGAAACACATGATGAATTTAACAAACATTTGTGTCTGTGAGGATGTAGAGATAAAGGAGCCCAGCATCGGTCCATCAGTGTTCTGTGGAGTTGGTCTGGCTCTTGGGATGCTGGGTTTGGCCACTGGAGCAGTTTTTATTGCCAAAGGGGAAAAAATTGATATAATTACACTACACACTAACAATGCCACATTTGTTGTTAGTTGTGCACAGATCCCATGCAAATTTGCATTGCAAACTATTGTCACAATCCCTGTTTTGTAAGGTACCTTGTTTGTTGGGGCAATGGCGAACATGAGCCGTGGCGCAATGGCGGACTGTGGAGCATTGGCAGGCCTGGTCCATGGAGCAGTGATGTGCTTGGACCATGGACCAATGGTCATGGAGCAATGGTGGACCTGGATTGGCCTGGATTGTGGAGCAACGGCGGGCCATGGCCGACTGTTGCTACAAATAGATTTATCACCCTTGTTTTTATATAAAGTGGATATAAACTATATAAAGTGCTTGCATCCCTCCATTGTTGAGGGACACACTCCTGTCCCCAGACCTGCAGGATGTACTAATGAATCATCCTGGTACACAGCTGCTAGCCCTCTAGAAATGTTGGAAGGTGATCAAGGGCTTGGATAGGTGGCCGATTTGCTAGCTCCTCCAAGATGAAATGATCAATTGGCAGCTGATGGTTAAAGATGACTTCAAAATATTTGCCAAGATCTGTTTCTTGTCTTTTAGAATTGTGAGTACATCTGCTGCTTTTAAAGGTGTAATTCCTAGGACCATATATGGTTTTTAAGGAATTGTAAAAGGTATGCATATAATTTCTATCAGAATATGATTGAATTTCTTGAGCCTTATTTAACCACCATGCATTCTGTAGAGTACGTAAAGTTGTTTGTACCTCATTGCGTGCTGCTTGCCATTGCTGCCAAAGGATGCAGAGCAGTTGATAGTAGCCCTGTATGCTCTGCGCATGGTTTCTCTGCATGTACATGATGGTATCAGAATTCCAGTCAAACCAGTCCTGATGTTTTCTGGTTTTATAGCCTATAGAGTCAACTGCAGCTTTGTGTAGCATTGAGGCTATGGAGTCCTATTTCTGATCTATAGTGTTACCAGAACACAGAATGGCTTCACACTCTGATGCCCTGCTCTGTGCAGTGTTAGCAGCATCAGACCATTTGCATTCCCCTGCCCAACACCATGTCTACCCATTACTCCACTCCATAAATCGTTATTTCTTCCCACCCTAGTGTTGAAATCACCCAGAAGGAATATCCTATCATTCTTAGGGATATGGTGAAGAGTGTCACCTAGTACCTAATAGAATCCATCCTTTACACTGTCGTCTAATGGCAATGTGGGCAAGTATGCACTTAACAGAGTAGCATAGCGTGCCTTTGCTGGGTAACCTACCCAGGAGATTATAGAGTGGACAATTTTTAGGCCACCTTTTCTAGCCCCTTCCTAAATAGGGTGAGCAGTGCAGCCCCTAAATAGGGCTGCTCAGTCGCACGGGGGTCTGCCGAAAGCAGCATCCACTCAATCCAAGCTGCTAGCGACCATATGCCCCATACTGCTAGCTATAAGCTTCCAGGCCATTCTCCCTTGTTCCCGTCACCAGATACCTATCGCCGCCAGACTTCAAATGGATATAAGATCAGAGTATTGTACACCTTGGTCAGAGGTGGAGACCTGAGCAAAGGAAAGTGTTTAAAGTTCCATAGAGGGGTGTGCAGCCCCCAGAAACACTAACTTCACCATAGTGTGGGATATCTCGGTGGCAAGGGTGATCCAAGGTGATCAGTCTCACAATATGGTTGCAGGAGGCTGCCGGAACTCCAGACTTTCAGAGGACCACCTAATGTGCCTCCAACACATGCTTTTTCTCTCAGAGTATGCTCCAATAGCCTTGGTCTTAATAGACTAACCTGCAAGGCAGTAGGGCAGTGGCTGGTCATTAACAACCTCTGGGAACCACTGCAACTCCGAGATCCCCCACCAAAGTTAGTTTGGGAGCTGCAAAGCACCCAGTTTCTGTGTGTGGCCATGAGGAAGCCTGGTGGGAGTCTTGGCAATGGAGAGGCAATATACTGGCGGGGGGAGAGTTATAGGCTACTGACCATAAAGGCTAGCCAGCGGAAGCAGGCTGAAAGCTAGTGTTCAGCAAACAGTAATAAATATTAGTGTGCAACTACTCTGCTGTACTAGTCGCATCCCATCACCCTGTGACAAGTCACACACAAACAAATATCACAAGTCACAACAAAAATATATGGTCCTTATCATAATACATATATACTACTTTAATAACTAGTGTACTAGTTATGTTTACTAGTGTAATAGAACAGTAATCTGCTACTGAATACTGAATACACAGGCCCAACATTTTTTTATTTAAGATAATCATATTGTAACTGTAAGCAGGTAGGTTATGACAAGTGGTTATCATCCATGTGTAGAGCTCTCCAATGATGTAGCAACTATCCAAATCCACTGTAGGCTATAATAACAAGCAGAAGTCAAAGTACTAATGGGAAGCTTTGCTCCAGCAACCGTCAATGAGATAAATGGAAATGCTACTGAATAGTTTTCTCCAAGTGTAGACATTTGAGTAACTAACAGCCCTAAATCCAGTTCCACTGTGGTACATACACAGACCCAAGACTGCCTGAATGTCATAATGAGTGTGACACGGTCAAAATTTAGGTGATGGTGACCTCTGGTGGTTGAGTGGTTAACTGTCAGTCTCAATTATGACAGGGGGGGAAAAAAACACAACAACAATAAAATACATGGTGATAAAAGCAGCATCTAATGTGACTTCAGATTGTGTGAAAGTTTGGCAGGTTAGGATCAGCAGTTATTCTTGCCAGCACATCTTGTGTATTCTGACCAAATAATATTTCTTACAAAAAACAACAACAACAACATAGTAGGTCACAGTTATGTTCAGTTTGTGTTAGTTTTCATGGACATTCAGTTTGTTTTCATTAGTCACATGTCTTCCTTTGTTCAGATTTCCCACCACCTTTTAGTTGTCATGGTAATTCATTCGATCACAGGTGTTCATCATTATTTCCCTCATTGACCATGTATTTAAGTTGCTGCCTTTTCACTCTTCAGTTGTCTGGTATTGCTTGTGTTGAGTCACACTGTTATGCTGTTGGAGTATGTTTCTAGTTCTATAAATAAATAAATAAATAAAAACCTTGTTTGATTTTTTTTTTTTTTTTTTTAATGGTATTCATCTTCGTCTTCATTGGAGCAACCCGTGACAGTAGGCTTGTCACAATCTACCACTCAGATCATATCAATACCAGAATATCAAGTTCATGACCACAGCACCATAAGTGCAAGGATCCAAAACTGACTCACTTCTGTGAACAAACATGCTTGAATCATTTTGCGGAATAACATTTTTCTTTGCCTGTTTGCCATACACTGAAGGCCTAAGTAAGTAAAAGCTTTAGGACAAATTCTACAACTTTGAATTAATAATGTGATTTAAAAAGTGATTTATTAATGATTCGATGATGGGTTTTTTTTTTGTTTGTTTCTGATATGCATAAATCGAATCAATATATAATAATCCTCCTATGAATGAAGATTCCATGATACTTCATTCACGATATTGCATGAGATTCCATTATAATACTGCTAATGCTTGAGTTGTCATTTTATGCAGTGCAGATATCTTCAGATGAAATATATATATATATATATATATAATCTATCAGTGGTGTTCTGAAATGAGGAGGCAAATTTTTTATTTATTTATGAATCAATGTAAATTCATGTGCATTACTCTTAACGTTGACACATCTTCCTTGTTAAATGAACATTACTTCACATTACATCAAAAAAGAAACCAAATACAATTCTATTTTATAATTCTACATTAACAGTGTATTGTAATAAATGTTCTATTTATCAAAACCAAGTCAATCTCATCAAGTTAGTGTTTTAAGCATTTCTACATTTATTCCAAAATAATAACTAAAGGCAATAATAAGTTAAACAATATATTTTATTTGTGTATTGATGTTTTTCTTTTTAATAGTCAACTTAGGCTATTTTGGATCATCAGTCATGCTCCGTAAACACCGTCTGTCACTGTCACAGACACGAATTGTATTTTTAATTTCACCAAGCTGATTGCACTAAAAACCCCCGCAGTCATCGTGTTTTCAGTCCATTTCAAGTTTGATTTAGACGTGACATAAAGCAGTGATATCGTACTCGGTTACTAACGTAACCTCGGTTCCCTGAGATACGGAACGAGTACTGCGTATGGGGAAAGGTCTCCTTTTTCCCCGTTACTGAAGCCTTTTTCAATAACGCAGTGTAACTGCATCGTCATTGGTTCACTCATGGAAAGTTGTTGAACCAATGACGGCGCGGCATAGCTGCGCGGCCTATGGCGACAAAGCGCACGAAGAAGCCCGCCAAAAAAGGCTTACGGCTATATAAGCAGGCATTTCGGAGGTCATACGACTGAAGCGACGACACTGAAGCCGCAGCCTCGTGGCACGGCATGTAACGCAGTACTCGTTCCGTATCTCAGGGAACCGAGGTTACGTTAGTAACCGAGTACGTTCCCTTTCGATACTTCACTCGTACTGCGTATGGGGAACGAATTCAACCGCGCCGTGCCACGGCAGGGAACGACTGAACTTGTCTTGGACACCGTGAGGGAACCAGTGGACAAGTGAGAGGGCCGGAGCCGTCGAACCCATGTGTTACACTTGCAAGAGGGGAGCTAACTCCCGGGGTGGCATGAGGCGGAGCTCGATAGAGGCCGCCGTATCATACCGAGAGGACCCGAGCTTGTAAGGTCGGGATATCCAAGTTATAAAATCTGACAAAAGTGGACGGTGAGGACCAGCCGGCCGCCTCACCGATGTCTTTAACCCTCTGGGGTCTGAGGATTTTCGGGGCCCTGGAGAAGTTTTGACATGCCCTGACATTTGTGCTTTTTTCAGTTGTTCATAAACATATTAATGGAAAAAGTGTCATTACACTGTATTCAGCACAAACTAGGCTACCATAATATGTGAGGAACATGTATGTACATGTTTGTGTTTTTGAAGGAATAACATTTATGCGTGGTTATTGAAAAAACAAAAAACTTAAGTCACTGAAATAAAGCCAAAAAATATATATTAAATCTGTGTTCACAAGACTTCTGGGTATTGGAGGTTGTAGACTAGAGTTTTTGCTTCAAAATGATGTAAAAAATTATCCTGCATACTCGTTCATTTATAACAATATATTGATTTAGTTTTTGTAAGACACTTTTTGTCAAGAAACACAGTATGCGTGGAGGCGTGAATCATCATGAATAATGGGTGATTTACTCCTGAGAAGACAAAAGAATCGCATAAAGAACCTCCAATGAGCTGCATATTAATGAGGCCTTTCAGTCAGGTAGGCTGTGAAAAAACCCTCTGTGATCATGTCTCAAGTTCATCATGGTGTATATCAAACATACAAAAAAACAGCAATACTGTGAAATATTACAATTTAAAATAATGGTATTCTATTATATACTTTAAAATATAATGTATTTCTGTGATGCAAAGCGTCTGAACATTCATGTTACCTCTATGGCATTTCATATAGTCTTTTAGCTTAAAAGCATGCACATTTGGAGAAATATTGATGGATTCTCATATGTTTATGTCAATTTTCTATACAGAGGAGTAATATTTATTCAATATTTATTGTCATCACTGTGAGCGCTGGATACTGTTTTCAATTCATACTTGCAGCCGGAGGGCGCTCTGTACACCTTTAGTCCACAAATTACTCTAAAGAAGAACAGGACATTCAGGAATTAAGGGCATGTCTTCCAGAGATCACTAACCATGGCTTTAACATCCAGATAAACACTTTTCAAGACAATAAATGCATGATTGAGATGATGTATACATGTATTGCCTCAGAATTTGCGTCTGAATAGCGCTCGCTCCGTGGGCGTGGCCGCATTAGCGGATAATGAGCTGGATCACGGGCGTCTGACGTGTCTCTTTTCATACAGATTACATAAACACAGAATATTTGTTTTCGATTTGACTTACACAATTTAAAACCTGACATTTCAACGTTTTTTTAGACATAAGTCTCATTTTTGTGTCATTAGTATTCACTAAGTTACAGTTCATTTTCTGAGAACTATCAGATTAAACTTCGTTCAGAGGGAGACGAGAGATCATGCATCATGTTAGTTTTCTTTATTTTGCAAAAAGCACATCATTTTGTTTTTATTCTGAGTGTACGCAAATAAAAGAAGATATTCCACAAGTTTTAATGGTGTATAACTCTTAATTATATGTGCAACATTGACGGAGTATTTTGAGTCTCTTTCACACTGGTAAGAAAAAAACCGAGGTGGTATCGCCGGCGTGACCGCCGACCCGAGGGAGTTAATAGGAACTCCACTGGACCATGCCCAAGAGGAAGCCATTCCTCTAGTGGAGTGGGCTCTAACTCCTATGGGGCAGTTGAGGCCCATAGAGGAGTAGCAAAGAGCAATAGCGTTGACTATCCAACGCGAAAGACGTTGCTTTGAGACCGAAGACCCTTTGGTGCGCCCGCCAAAGCAGATAAAGAGCTGATCGGATTGCCGGAAAGGCTGTGATCGCTCAACATAGGTCCTCAATGCCCTGACAGGGCAGAGTAATTCCAGCTCTCGCTCGTCCGACAACGGAGGAAGCGCTGAGAGGGAAATGACCTGTGCTCTGAATGGAGTCGAGAGCACCTTCGGAACGTAGCCATGCCTAGGTTTCAGAACGACTTTGGAGTCGTTGGGCCCGAACTCAAGGCATGCAGGGCTCACAGAGAGGGCCTGCAAGTCGCCGACTCGTTTGACCGATGCTAGTGCAAGCAGCAGAGCGGTTTTGAGTGTCAGGGGCCTGAGGTCAGCTGAACACAGTGGCTCAAAGGGGGGCCCTTTGAGAGCTCTGAGGACCAAAGAGAGGTCCCAGGTGGGAACAGTGAGAGGACGAGGTGGATTCAATCGCCTAGAACCTCTCAAGAAACACGCCACAAGGCTGTTTCGTCCCACTGACTGGCCAGCGATAGGAGCGTGAAACGCTGCGATGGCTGCTACGTAAACCTTGAGCGTTGAAGGGGTGCGACCCATATCTAAACGCTCCTGGAGGAATGACAGTATCGGTGATACGCCACACTCCACAGGGTCTATGCTGCGTGCAGAGCACCAGTCAACAAAGACCGACCATTTCTGGGCGTAGAGGCGTCTCGTGGACGGGGCTCTCGCCTGAGAAATGGTATCTAGCACGTCCCCTGGGAGGTTTGGAGGCTCCCATCGAGGGACCAGAGGTGCAGAGCCCAGAGTTCTGGCTGGGGATGCCAGATCGTCCTGTTCGCCTGAGAAAGGAGGTCCTGTCTCAGGGGGATCGGCCACGGGGCTTCCGTGGAAAGCCTGAACAGTTCTGAGGACCAGATTTGGCTCCTCCAGAGCGGGGCCACTAGGAGGACTCTGTGCTTGTCTTCCCTGACTCGTCTGATAACCTGAGGGATCGGGGGAAAAGAGTAAAGGAGGGTGCAGGGCCAGTCGTGGGCCAGAGCATCTTCCTCCTTCGAGAAATAAATTGGGCAGTGAGAGTTGTCTTCTGAGGCGAAGAGGTCTATCTCTGCCCTCCCGAAGAACTCCCAGATCGTGAGAACCGTCTGCGGGTGGAGCATCCACTCGTCTGAGGGGACGTTGCTCCGAGATAGCATATCTGCTCCCAAGTTTGTTCTCCCGGGTATGTGAGTCGCTTTGAGCGACTGTAACCTCGGAAATGCCCACTCCAGAAGACGTTTCGCCAGTGCGCATAAGCGGCTGGACGAAAGGCCGCCCTGGTGATTTATATATGACACCACTGTCATGCTGTCCGACTGGACTAGGACGTGGCGTCCCGTCAGGTATGCCTGAAACGCCTGAAGGGCTCGGAACACTGCCAACATCTCGAGGCAGTTGATATGCAGATGGCTTTTTCCGCGAGACCACGAGCCGAAGGCCGGTCTGCCCTCGCAAAGAGCGCCCCAACCCATGTTGGACGCATCTGTCGAGAGCATTGTCCTTCTGGACACCGCCTGTAGGGGTACTCCAAGACTGAACCAAACAGGGTTCGTCCAGGGTTTCAGAGCTGTCAAACAGGCCTGATTGACCCTGAGACGCAGGCGGCCGTGCCGCCAGGCGTGAGGAGGGACCCGAAACTTCAACCAGTATTGCAGAGGCCGCATCCGGAGAAGGCCGAGCTGCAGAACCGGGAAGGCGGAAGCCATCAGCCCTAGCATCCTCTGGAAGAACTTCAGAGGGAGGTAGGCTCTGTTTCTGACTGAAGCCGCGAGCTGCTGAATGGTCAGGGCGCGCTCTGGCGAGACTACCGCCGTCATACGGACTGAGTCGAAAACTGCACCCAGGAACGTGATGTGTTGGCTGGGAAGCAGCGAGCTCTTGGCAAAATTGACCCTGAGGGCCTGGTGACGGCCCGGCAGGAACCACTCGTCAAGCCTGCTCCGCGATGGCTCTTCTGGCGGGGCCCATTCGAGGTCCAGTTCCTCCACTGCCTTTGAGAGGACGCGGAAAAGCTCGGCGTCCATGCCCGGCTTGCAGTCAATGGGCTCCAGCGAGGGTAGGTGGGCGGGGTCCTCCGAGTCACTGGCCCATCCCTCTGTTTCAGAGGCCGCGAGAGACATGGAGTCGTCGAGCGGCTCTTCATCCGATCCGCCAAATGAGACGAGGTCGCTCGCATCTGCAGAGGGACGCAGCTCAGGGCGTGAGAACAAGACGGGGGATTGCTCTCTAGTGGGAGAGGGCGAGGCACGCGGGGGCTGAGCCGGCGTGAGCTCGCACAACTCCGGGTGCTGATTTGGGTGGGATTTATCGCACAAACCAATCATATCCAGTCATAACCAATTACATCCAATCATAGCGCGATGGAGACATTGCCTCCTCTCACGTGACTTTCCCCCATTCATTCTCAATTACCCCCCACAAAACCCACCGCACGCCGGGGGTCTGACGGTTTTCTATGGTTTTCTATGAGAGCAAAGGGAGGCATGTCTCCTGTGTAACTTTACCTGCGGGTGTCGCTGTTGTTCCTTAAGAAATACGAGTGACTTGCGCTCTTTTTAATGTCATAATTTGTAATATTTGTGTTGTTTTAAATGTAATATGGATTATTTTCTCATCCTATTTTTTTTTTTTTTTTTTTTTTTGAGGAGGCACTGCCTCCCTTGCCTCCTCGTAGGAAACGCCCCTGATATATATATAAAAGTTGATTTATTTCACTAATTCCATTCAAAAAGTGAAACTTGTATATTATATTCATTCATTACACACAGACTGATATATTTCAAATGTTTATTTCTTTTAATTTTGATGATTATAACTGACAACTAAGGAAAATCCCAAATTCAGTATCTCAAAAAATTAGAATATTACTTAAGACCAATACAAAGAAAGGATTTTTAGAAATCTTGGCCAACTGAAAAGTATGAACATGAAAAGTATGAGCGTGTACAGCACTCTATACTTAGTTGGGGCTCCTTTTGACTGAATTACTGCAGCAATGCGGTGTGGCATGGAGTCGATCAGTCTGTGGCACTGCTCAGGTGTTATAAGAGCCCAGGTTGCTCTGTAGTGGCCTTCAGCTCTTCTGCATTGCTGGGTCTGGCATATCGCATCTTCCTCTTCACAATACCCCATAGATTTTCTATGGGGTTAAGGTCAGGCAAGTTTGCTGGCCAATTAAGAACAGGGATACCATGGTCCTTAAACCAGGTACTGGTAGCTTTGGCACTGTGTGCAGGTGTCAAGTCCTGTTGGAAAATTAAATCTGCATCTCCATAAAGTTGGTCAGCAGCAGGAAGCATGAAGTGCTCTAAAACGTCCTGGTATACGGTTGCGTTGACCTTGGACCTCAGAAAACACAGTGGACCAACACCAACAGATGACATGGCACCCCAAACCATCACTGACTGTGGAAACTTTACACTGGACCTCAAGCAACGTGGATTGTGTGCCTCTCCTCTCTTCCTCCAGACTCTGGGACCCTGATTTCCAAAGGAAATGCTAAATTTATTTTCATCAGAGAACATAACTTTGGACCACTCAGCAGCAGTCCAGTCCTTTTTTGTCTTTAGCCCAGGCTGTTGTTCAAGAGTGGCTTGACACAAGGAATGTGACAGCTGAAACCCATGTCTTGCATATGTCTGTGCGTAGTGGTTCTTGAAGCACTGACTCCAGCTGCAGTCCACTCTTTGTGAATCTCCCCCGCATTTTTGAATGGGTTTTGTTTCACAATCCTCTCCAGGGTGCGGTTATCCCTATTGCTTGTACACTTTTTTTTACCACATCTTTTCCTTCCCTTCGCCTCTCTATTAATGTGCTTGGACACAGAGCTCTGTGAACAGCCAGCCTCTTTTGCAATGACCTTTTGTGTCTTGCCCTCCTTGTGCAAAGTGTGTCAATGGTCGTCTTTTGGACAACTGTCAAGTCAGCAGTCTTCCCCATGATTATGTAGCCTACAGAACTAGACTGAGAGACCATTTAAAGGCCTTTGCAGGTGTTTTGAGTTAATTAGCTGATTAGAGTGTGGCACCAGGTGTCTTCAATATTGAACCTTTTCACAATATTCTAATTTTCTGAGATACTGAATTTGGGATTTTCCTTAGTTGTCAGTTATAATCATCAAAATTAAAAGAAATAAACATTTGAAATATATCAGTCTGTGTGTAATGAATGAATATAATAAACAAGTTTCACTTTTTGAATGGAATTAGTGATATAAATCAACTTTTTGATGATATTCTAATTATATGACCAGCACCTGTATATATACACTAGAACTAAAAAATCTAGTAGATAAAATCTTTTCTAGATATGTAACAAGTCTTTTAAATTCTGAAATCTTTAGGTTATCCTGAATATGGCCTGATTGAATCATGCAGTGGATCAGCTGGCACTAATGAAATTCTCTTCATTTATGATAATGAAGTGGGTGCATACATGGATTTAGAAGAGGCAAAACTAGTTCTCACAGTACCTGATATTGTATATAGTTTACCTGGCTTTGATATAAATCTCCTAGAAAATGTTAAACCCAATGTTTTTGGATTACTAAATTTGTGCACTGATGCTTATTTCAGGACACTCTCTCTTAATATATCTGAACCTCTTGGTAAGATGTTTTTTTTTTTTTTTTTTATTCTACACAGTTATGGTCTAAAGAAAATTAGATTAAATATAGTTATTAAACAGAACAGTGATAAAATTTAAATATCTTTCAGAGCCACCCTATACCTCAATTTACCCCAGGAACAATGCAAAATTAAATGTCAATAATACCCTGATTTGTCTGGTTTCTGGATTCTACCCTCCCCCGGTCAAAGTCTTGTGGACTAAGAACAATGTGAATGTGACAGATGAATCAACAGTCAGCAGATATTATCCCAACAAAGATGGGACACTAAATGTATTTTCCCAACTGAGCTTCATTCCAGAGGAAGGAGACATTTACAGCTGTTCTGTGGAGCACAAAGCCCTTCAACAACCTCAAACCAGAACATGGGGTGAGTATTTAATATTCACATCTAATTCCTTTTAGAAACACATGATGAATTTAACAAACATTTGTGTCTGTGCAGATGTAGAGATAAAGGAGCCCAGCATCGGTCCATCAGTGTTCTGTGGAGTTGGTCTGGCTCTTGGGCTGCTGGGTTTGGCCACTGGAGCAGTTTTTATCGCCAAAGGGAAACAATGGATATAGTTATACTGATATAGCAACACTGAAACTATTGTTGGTTATTTTGTTGTGCTTTTGCATTGCAAAATCTGCTGTAGCTCAAACACACTACACTCCCCCTGTTTCTATAAATAATCTAGAATAGGTCTGCATCATGCATGAGAAACAATTTTAATAAATGTCTGATATCCTTCTGTTGTTTGAAAAATATATTTAAAAGTCCACAGGGCGAAAAATATAATGTAACACCCACATACCTGTACTGAAAATTTTCGGTTCGGTTCGGTACACGTGTACTGACAAATACAGAGTTGTATAGCCCATTACCCACTTTTAACCACCATTAAGTGGTGGCTCGTGGGTTTTAAAATAGAGGAGGCACACTAAATTCTAGTGGTCTGGGGATCCCCTGCTGATTATTATTTTTAGCCTATTATTAGCGTAACTGCTTTAAATTGGCTTTTTGCTCATTTATAGACAAAATTTACAGAAAATGACATATACAGCAAGATAATACAAATATAATTTCAATATCACTTGAAGCAAACATCCATCCCTCCTTAAATGTCTGTGTTAAAAGAGCGCGTTGTGCCTTTTAGTGAAGCTGGCTGCTGTAGCCTATATTTGCAACTTATGCATGGAGTCTTCCTTCATTTGTAATTTGTAGGCTGTGTGAATGATAGCATGGTAAATTTGTTGGCAATCAAATATTCAATATCATTTCTCTCCATAAATAAGATACTTGGTACATTATCAGCACAACGGTAGCAGTTCAAACTAATATCACGTTATTCATGTAATTTACGTCTCTACAATGATTGGTTGATATACCAAGGGAGGCTATCCTCCTCTGCAATGTATCATTTCTCAACTCTCCTAAGCGCTGAATGTAAAACACTCAATGGTGATTGACTAATTTTTTACCAACGAGCTCGGCTCATGTGCCTCCCCCTCCCCTTCTCTATTCTTTCAGTAACATATTATGGTGTTACAGCGGTAAAATTACCAACAAAACAAATAACTGGGAATTTTATTAACATATTCCTTCAATTTTCTCCTGTGCCTCCCTTGCCTCTTCTGACATGCCGCCATTGCCATTAACCACCAATAATCACAATAAGCTCTGTGCTTTGTTACTTTAGATAAGAAACAAAGTCTCATCCCTCAAATTCTGTCCATTTTATCACGAAATTCAAAGCTCTTTGATGTGGCGTGACAGATCGCTGTACAGGCGCCTCATTTCAAGGGACAGCGGAGCGCGAGTGAACGTGATCATCGCTTCCTCTTTAATACTAGTTACAGATTAAACTTAAATGAACATATGAAGGTATGTTGAAAGATAGAGTACAGCTTACTGAAACATATTTAGTGTAATCGCTCAACTAGTGTTTCAACTGCGAAAAGACATCAATGAAACGACTTGTAAACACTGTGTCATGTAGCATTTACCTCAGAAATGTCATTCAGTGTCCACAGTTTGTTAGTTTGCTAGAAAATTTAACTCTTTTGCTACATATATGCACTATATTAGCCTATATATTCATTATATTTTACTTAACCTGTCTTGATTATTTAATGTATGTTTAATATATGTTTAAATAAATCTGACATGAAAACAAGTTATGACGGCCACTGTGTAAATGAATATATTTTAACATTGAATTGGAGTAGAAACAGATTTTGAAGTTAATGCAAAAACTGCCTTATATGCAATTTACATGCTTGCATATAATTTTTATGTGAGTGATTATTATATCTAAAAATAAATAGCAACTTAATTTAAGAATTTGGGCTCTGTTGTTAATAGGCTATTATAGTAGCCTAATGTGCAAGAATTTGCTCCCTATAGTTTACAGCATTAGCAGAGATATATTTTTTTGTCCTTAAGAAAATTTTAATTATAATTGAATTTATTTAAAGAGACACAATTTGTTCAGTAAACAAAAAAAGAAAGAAAAAAAGCAACTTTATGTTTAGTTTTCTCCCTCCTGCTGTACTGAATCCGGAACCGTGACTTCAATACCGAGGTACGTACTGAACCGTCATTTTTGTGTACCGCTACACCCCTATTACTCAGTGAAAAATATTTTCATACAGTTGCCCTTTCATAGTCATATTGATGAGATATCAGTGTCAGATTAGTAGCAAAATTGAACTTAATCAACTTAATGATCGAGTTTTGTTTCTATAAAACAAATCAACAATGGTCATTTGACAGACTCAGGTGGCAGCAAAAAGAACAAAAAAAAAAAAAACTTTATTATTTAACCTTTATTCCTTGAGCACTCCACTTTAACATGTGCTTTGCTTAATCACTCGCTTTTTCGACCTCCATATTCTTAGGTATCTTAGGTATACTGCTGCCTTCTACAGGACAATAATAGGAATAACAACTGATCACCACAGTGTGATGGTTTGGCAGGTTCGTAGCAGCAGTTAGGCCTAGTCCTGCTGACATGTTGTGTATTCTTCCAAATAATATTTGCAAATATATTTATTGTATTTATATTTCCAAAAATATTTATTAACTTTTATATAAGATATGATCTAACTGTAGCCTACCATTACATTTCTGTGCTTCTTTATTTTTATTTATTTATTTATTTTACTTCCTTTTTCTGGGGAGAGAATACATAAGAGGACTGTATGCATTACAGAGATCAGGAATTTATTCTGCCAAACTTCCTCATGCTTCTTATAAACTTGGCTATTCTATTGTGTCTATCAGTCTTAACATCAACTTACCATCATATATCTAATGTCCGATTAATGTAATGTTTGTAAGTTCAAATGAAACCAAAAACCATTATCATTTTCATCATCTTGCAGTTAAAACATTGTTAAATATTACAAATAGTACATTCAGAATATGTATTTAGAATTTACATGTAACCTGATTTACAGATTTTTTCCCCCAGCTGTCATTGGTGGTGCACTTTTAAAAAGATTTAAAATAGAGCCACTGTGCTTTTTATCCATAATATAAATATCTAATTGAGATTACCCATAAACATATATTTATCTTCACTGAGATGTCATACACTCTAGGTTGTAGACAGATGATGAATCAACATAAAACATGGATTCAATTGAAAAAAAAGTGCAATTATAGAACAAACCACAGAGGAGATCATTGATCATCAAGAGATTGATCTCTTTGATCAATCAATAAAACAGTTGTGTACACCAGCATTGCAGTTGAACTGGTTGTGTTTAGTGTCTCTGAAGATCTTATGGAAGGTTAATGTCTTTCATAAGTTGATAGATAGTCTGTTACTAAATGTTCACTCTTAAGTGCTGGCAGAGGTGCAGAACATCTAATGTATTGACTTCCAGCTTATATGACGTGTGCTAAATGAAGGAACATGAAGATGAAGTGATAAGTATTTTACAACATAACAAAAATGGAGAAACCATGATATTTCTAATGCCTTATTGCAGTTTTGTTTTGAAAATTTGTATGTGAGTATCTGTACACCAACCTGTGTGTTTTCTTTTGTAGTAGATCAGTCCTCCTGCTGCCATAATCACCCCCAAAACCACCCCTGCAGCACCAATTATCATCTTATTTCTGTCAGACTCTGACAGAGATGAATCTGCAAAATAAATAAAATTGTGCTGGAATATTCTATGTAAGCAATAAGGTACGAGAGGTTGTGCTGTATCGTGAATAAGTCATGGCTGAAGGGCGTTGTTAGGCACGATGCGAAGCGGAGTGCCTGCAATCCCTTCAGCAGTGACTTATATATGTATCAATGCAACTATGAAGTAAAATCACTAAAAGCCTTCCTTCCGCCGGAAAAAATAGTCCCTGATCGTGAACAGCAACAGAAGTTACATTATCACGCCATTAGTTGGCGGCAAAGACTGTCTTTATGAGTGTGTCAGTCAGCAGCGTAGACTTTTATATTGAAAAGACTGAATTGTTGTGAACACGGAGCAAGACGCAACTGACAAATGCTTTGACTAGCGCTGAACATAGGACTGACCTGAAGGAAAATGCTAAATCTGAATGCAGGTAATAAAATCGCTCACTCGATCTCTTTCTCACAATACTCTTCTACGTAATACAGTAAGCTTCAATGAACAATATTGAGAACAAGCAGTTTATGTTGCTAAGAGTGATTGCTAAGTGTGTTGTGAGAGTCCTCTGTGGTTGGTTAAATTGTTTAGGTTATGAAGCAAACAAAATAGTTTCCTGTTGTTCAGATGAAAACAATAAGGGAACGAGCAGACATAGTAGAAACTATAGTTTGGTTTCTGTGGTTATGCAGTCTCCGTGTATTTTATAGTATCAACTCTTACCCCAGTGATAGATCATGGGTCTATGAGAGCTGGAGTGCTCCACCACACAGGAGATCTTCTCTCCAGGTTTGGGAAAGTATTCCAGGTGGGAGTGAATCTGGTAGTACCAGTCTCCATCAGCCAGCTCCTCAGTGGAGGTCACATCAGCTGTCATTTCTTTATCATCTCTCATCCACGTCAGTTTGATGGGTTTGGGGTAGAAGTCATAGGCACTGCAGATCAACATGGCTGGACTTTTACCACTTGCCTGCCTTACTGACCGGACAATGACTTCTGGTTTTACTGTAGACATGATGAGGTTAATTTTGTGTTTTGATTCACATGTGTGGTTTCAAAAAGATTTTAGTGTTCAATGCATCTCACCTGTTTTTTCTAAAATAGGGAGGAATTGCCCAAAGTGCTTGCAGTCTGCAATGTTTTTCTCTGCCTCCTTATGTAGCCACTCAGGTTTTTTATTAAAATCATCCGCCCATTTCATCGCATATTCAGTGTAAGCAACAACTTTATTTTCAGTACTGTTAAATCTCAGCAATTCAGTTTTGTCATAATATATTGAGTAAATGAGCTCAACATTTTGTAGAGAATCATGTACACGACAGAGAATTAGGATGAAGCCATAATGTCCATGAACTAAAAAACAAGCAACCAACAAACCTTTTGACAGTTTAATAATAATAACACTGATACAATAATAATAATCATAATGTTCTGATACAGTCTGTTTAACTTTGCAAAAACTTCACAAATATTTCTAAACTAGACATTTCAGAGTAAAGATATTTCTATCTACAATTTCAATTAAATGGCATTTTTAGTAAAAAGAAATTTAACGTAGAACTATTTCATCTCTACATTAAAGTCAGATTATAGCTTACCTGTTTCAAACAAAATATGCAACAACAAGGCCAGGTGTATCACAAGATTGTATCGCATTTTGCATTCAGTGTTGTTTCACTGGCATGGAGATGGAATGAGCCCTAAAGCAGTTACAGTAAATGTCTTAAATGATGCCAGCCCAGTTTGGCATCGCAACTCATCAAACTGGAAAATCAAGCTTACGACTGACCTACACTACAACGTGATTGAGTAACAATGGGACATTTTTCACAAGAGCTGAGACACAAAAAACTGAAGTGAAAGTTCTGTATACTTGCTGACAAATAGGCATTGTTCATAAACTAACTTGACTGTAATAGTTTTTTTTTATTTGGGGTTTTTCATCAGAGGACTCACATGAGATTTTAGGTCACACTCTCAACCAAAAAGATTCAGAATGCATGTGTCTAAAATGTGGAATGTTTGTGTTCTTGCCCCAAAACTTTATACCCTTTTTGTGTGTGTGTGTGAATAAAAATGGACTCTCTGTAATATATATGTATTATATGCTGTGATATTATCTAATTTTCCTATACTATTGATCCACCACTTAGTTCTATTAATAACCCCTTGTTTGACCAGTCCTTCAGGTCACTAAGGCACCCAACCAGAAGAAGCTCTTGATATATTGTTCAGAGAAACCTCTAAATTCATGTGTTGTTGCACTGCAGGATGAATGAAGCAGTGAGAAAAAGGCTTCAGTCTTTTTGGTATGATTACAGCATTAACTTACTTTTACATTTTTATTTTAACTTTCCATTTTGTAACTGTCCATTTGTCGTTCGCTGTGACATTGTGCCACAGTATTTCACATTGCTTTTTAAAACTACACAGTTACAGTGCAAATTGCAGTTACTTGAAATATAACTCAGAATCAACTGTCAGATTATGTTATGTTTAATAGTTCCTGTGTTCATGTTTTCCCTCTCTGTGTCCCTGGTTACTCATTATGTGTTTTTTTGTTTCTATAATTACCTATTATTGCCACCTCTCTCTCCTTAAGTTTCCTTTGTTTGCCCTGTGTATTTAAGCCCTGTGTTTCACTTCTGGTCTTTTCTCGTTGACACTAACTGGGTCATTGTGTTGCTATTGTTTGCTCTTGTGATCTCCTGTGTGGTTTGTTTAATAATGACTTTATATTTTTGGAATAGTCCTTCCATCTCCATCAGCCACACGCAATGTCAACAGTGGGAAACAATTGCTTATATTTTATTAATCTTTATTTAACTTCAATATTTGAATATAAAAAATATTTGATCTGACATATGTCACAAGTAGTTTTTTCATAGTACCATAAGTCTACGAAGGTAGTGTTGAAAAAGGGAAATTTATTACAAAGTAAGAGTAGTTTCTCATGACCCATGATGCAGCTACTACATATAGACTTTAAAAACCACCACAATAAATGCAACAGTAGAATATTATATCATGTCTTATGAAGACTTTTATACTATTGTATAACCTCCTCTGCTGTGTATACAATATAGAGCCCTGAAAACAAAACCAAAGCATCTCACTTGCAAAATCGGTGCAAAGGGCATTTATGGTTAATTAACATTAAAATAAATTCTAAAATGTACCTTTAGCACACATGCAACTACACATGAGAACCAAAACAAAAGAACATCTACAGGTGTCAGTGTTATTGTATCAGTATCATTAGTTGCAGTTTCTTTTGGCAATGAAAAAGACTCCAGTGGCCAAACCCAGCAGCCCAAGAGCCAGACCAACTCCACAAAACACTGATGGACCAATGCTGGGCTCCTTTATCTCTACATCTGCACAGACACAAACATTTGTAAAATTCATGTGTTTTTAAAAGGAATTAGATGTGAATATTAAATACTCACCCCATGTTCTGGTTTGAGGTTGCTGAAGTGCTTTGTGCTCCACAGAACAGCTGTAAATGTCTCCGTCTTCTGGAATGAAGCTCAGTCGAGAAAATACATTTAGTGTCCCATCTTTGTTGGGATAATATCTGCTAACTGTTGATTCATCTGTCACATTCACATTGTTCTTAGTCCACGAGACTTTGACAGGTGGAGGGAAAAATCCAGTCACATGACAAATTAGGGTATTCTTGACATTCAACTGTGCATCACTTTTGGGATATATTGAGCTCCAGGGGGATTCTGAGGAGACAGACACCACAATCATAATATGACATTTCAAACATTTCAATAAAACATTTTTTGTTGTCGTTTATGCCTGTTTTATGTCTTACCAAGTGGTACAGATGAATTGGCATATGCCTCTTTAAGCACACCTTCAACAATTCTGCAAATAGATACAGCTTTTTTTGCGTCCTCATACAGTGGCGGAACCTCTATTTGTCCAGCAAAGTCAGGTAATGTGATGATTGCTTTTTGCTCATCAAAGTTCACATGTGCCACCTGTTCATCATCAAATTTGACAATGAAATCTTCTTGATCTGAGTCACCACATGCTTCAATCAGCCCAAATTCATGATAACCTAAAATATTAAGCCATATTATTATTATTATTGGGAATGTAATTATATTTATATGTACATGTAGACAGAGATATAATTATATTGAGATAAGTTGTGATCCCTTTAAAGAGATATACCTTTGCAGCTATTACAGGTGTATATTCGTTTTTGGAGAAGTATTTATCAGCTATTTATAGTAGGCCTATATAAAAACACAGTTCCCAATACAATACCTGTAGATAGCCTACTGTATATACTGTGTGAAAATATCAAGTTATATATAATCACTCATACTCACATACTTGCTGCATATAGCATTAACGTAATAACAACAACAAAATAACAAAAATGCACACATTTTTATTTATAGCACCTCAATTGATATGTGCAAAGATTGGTTATTAAGATATTAAACAGGTGGTACAAAACAAAGAGCATATATTGGTTTTACTCCTTTTTTCATGTTACAAGATTTGTTGAGGAGCAAAGGTAATTTATGATAAAGCAATTGTGGATTTATACTTACTTTGGGTGTTAATGTAAACGACACAGACACAGATGACTATAATTCTTAAGAATCCTTCCATTTCAGTAAGTCAGTGAACAGTAAGAGGATGTAGCAGAATATGCCACTCAAATAGTAGTCAGCGGCTTTTCATGTGAAACAGCACAGCACAACCTTCTCTTTAAGCTTTTTTTTTTTTTTTTTTTTTTTTTTTTTTACTTCATCCAATTGGTTGTGTAGTCATCCAGTGACATAATAGTCTCTAAGGGAAGTCCTGAGCAGTGCTGCAAGAAAGAACAAAGTATAAGGAAGTTTGACTGTATAGGTTAAGTTGTTTGTTGACCACTAGATGGTACTGCTGGATAACATAAGCAAAACCATAACCCTGAATATATATTTTAGGATTAGGATTGTAGACGTACATACTGGTAACAACAAATTAATTAAAAATTAACATTAAAATATTTTTATCATTCAAATCTAAACGGGCCTTCTCTGAGAATTTCATTAAAAACTGATTGACCCACAACTCTGAGAACGTTTAATGAGACTGATTTTGTTTTTGTTTGTTTTTTTGCATTGCAGATGATATGTGAGAATGAAAAAAAATGGCTTCAGATTTGAGAGGTAAAGCAAAAAGCTTACAGTGATAATAATAATATGCGGAGTCAAAATCAACTCCCTAAACAAGCAGAACCGGTTTCATTATACTTTAAGATCAGAGGTGGAGAAAATAATCGAGCCTAACTTTTAATGAGATCTGCTTGAGTGTGGAGAAAGTAATGCTGAGAGAATAATGCTGATAAGAATGCTGTTTTTTGTGTATTTGTTGACATGCTTTGTACTCGCCAAAGCAGGTAAGAGGACGTTATTTTTCTTTAGATCATCTAATGCACAATCAGATGTGTAATTTCAAAGGTGTACGTTACAATATACAGTAAGCCGAAAGTTACGGGGAAAAAAGTCAGATCGATAAGCTCAATGAAAGTGAAACTCATGCGAATTTGAGACTTGGCGCTATTTATGAAATAGCCGAGCAAATACGATTCAAAGTAATAAAATCTGTCACAGCTAATTTGAAAACTACTGACAAATACCTTCATCTGATCGATTGAAAGCAGCATATAGTTCTGTCAGGACTGTGATGATTGGCAATCCGCATATGGAGCAACTCGGCGTGTAAATGACTCCATATATGCTAATTGTAGCCTAGTACTTATCTAATCTAATATAATATAATGCTAATTATAGTAGTACCAATATAATCTGATTATTCAGGGACGCATGACTTTTTAATGTGACATTCATTTTCGTACACTATATAGGCCTATAGGATATCTCAACCCCTTCATTCAGGTATGGTAGAGAAAAAAAAAATCTTCCCTGTTTCATTATTTAAAGGAGTAGTTCACCCAAAAATGAAAGCTGTCATTATTTACTCACCCTCATTTCTGTCAGGACCACTATCCTCAAAGATGATTAACAATTAGCATACATTTTGGATTGGCAGTGTATGGTTCTTTTCTGGGCAAGAACTCCCTGCCCATCCATGCAGCCTATGGATAAGAGCAGGACAGAACAGAACCAACATAAATGCAGATATCATGAATGTTTAATGATTTAATGTGCAACATAATTCAAGAAAAATTCATCAGATTTGAAGAGGAATTTTAGAAAACCAAGTGTGACCTGCCAGAACTAACTCTATGCTTTATATGTATCTTTTGCTGCCTTTGATATCCCACAATCCGTGTTTCAGTCTGTGACAATTGAGCTAAAAAATAAAGATGGCATCTGAAGTTTGTGGTTGGTGGTCAGTTTGTGTGTAAATGTACGTTTTTGACCAACTTTTTCCACTTTTGATGTCATTTCTAGCTAGAAATTACTATTTTAGTAACTAAATAATCACTTTGTTCTCACCAAAGCTCACTATATTTTGCTGTAGATCAAACCATTATGCTGCCTCAGAAGTCTGTCCGAAATCAGTTTCGTGAGGTGCCTTCGTGCCCAAATGCTGCCTACAAAGTTTCCTGATAAGGCAGCGAGGCAACAAGTCAGCTTTCAGATTTGGATGCAGCCATGCAATAGAGTGGTGCAGGTATGACGTAACTTTGTACGCCAATCGGCAGTTCGCATCATGCTGGTTCCCTCGACAAAAACCTAATGTCCCATTTAGCTACTTGTTAGCAACTGCCTTTTTCAAGACACGTAATGGTTTCAAAAAATCACAAGTGGGGTAGATTTTATGTTGTAGAATAAAACAAAAAAGTGTCTTGAGCTTGTGTTCACCACAGACCTTATTTCAGCCATTTAACCAAAATCCCATTAAAAAAACAAACAAAAAAACATTGACTTTAGGATGGTGGAACCGGAAGTGCTGAAATGCTAACTCGTTTCCGCATTTTGGCCTACACAGTGATGTCATACCTGCACCACTCTTGATTCTACCACTATTGATTCTCACCATAGATATGTGTACGTAGATTCCACATTCAGCCACTCCAAACACATTGGCTGCAGCATTTGGGGGAAAATACACAACTGTATCCCTCTCATATTACGCTGTGTGAAAGCAGGCAGGTCAGTTGCTGCATCCAAAAACTTAGACAGCTGATGTGTTGCCTCTCTTCCTTATAGGCAATGACTTTATAAGTAGCGTTTGCGCACGAAGGTACCTCTTGAAACTGATTCCGGACATACTTCTGAGGCAGCGTAACGGTTAGTGATCTACAGCAAAATAGAATGAGCTTTGATGGTAACTAAGTGAATATTTAGTTGCTATAATATTTTCTTGCTAGAAATTACATCAGAAATGGAAAACATTGGTCAAAAATGTACATTTACACAAACTGTCCAGCAACTGCAACTTTCAGATGCCAACTTTCTTTTTCTAGCTCAACTGTCCCAGAATGGAACGCACAGGATTATGGGATATCTAAGGCAGTGAAGGATACATCTATGCTGCCTTCAAAAATCGATTAGATGAAGGTATCTCAGGAGACAGGACGTGAAGCTAACATTGGATTTGGATGTGCCTTGATGCCTTCCTACCTTGGAATGTGTCCTCTGAAAGCACCATTTTTAAGTTTTCAGACACAGCCACTGAGTTACGGGTCACTCTGTGTGTCTCTGTCGCATTTAGGTTAGTAACTAATATGCTGTGTAGCCTATGTAGAAATAAGTTAGCATTAGCAAAGTTATTTGTTTTAAACTTACTGTTCATTTATGTAAACAACTAGGGCTTGGACAATAAATCATTGAATCGCAAATCGAGAAATGATTCTGGATCGATTCTGAGATTTTCCGAGTCCATCGTGATTCTCTCTCAAATCAATTCTGAGCTTAGTTTTTAACAACAGATGGCACTGCATGCTTTAGAAACAGCAGTACTCTGCTTGAAACTTCTATGAAATAATCATTCATATAGTCCGAAAAGTTGAAGTGAATTACAAGGGTGTTTGCAGTGGGCTGTTCACATTAATCTCACGTCATAAAAGCATTCTGAGGTGCAAGTACATAGCTGAATGCACGAGTGCTCTTCTTCGTCAGCATTTGAGCATGCCAAAAACGCTGGCGGGGAAAGAGTTAATTAAATACAATGTATGGGAAAAACAGTATGGTGGCGTGGTGGCTTCAGTTATTATGACATCATGAGCAATCAGAATTAATTACATTAATCTCGCATCACAAAACATTCTGAGGTACAAGTACGTAGCTATTTAAGTATAGTGAACTCACTGTCAAGTTCAAGAAACCATTTTGAGATGATTTGAGCTTTGTGACATGGCACGTTATGCTGCTGGAAGTAGCCATCAGAAGATGGGTATATGTAGTCATAAAGGGATGGACATTGTCAGCAACAATACTCAGGTAGGCTGTGGTGTTTAAACAAAGCTCAGTTGGTACTAAGGGGACAAAAGTGTGCCAAGAAAGAATCCCCACACCATTACGCCACCACCAACAGCCTGAAACATTGATTCAAGGCAGGATGGTTCCATGCTTTCATGTTGTTCATTCCAAATTCAGACCCTACAATCTGAATGTCGCAGTAGACTCATCGAGGCTCATGAGAGCAGTCCATGTTTGTCCAATTGTCTATTGCCCAATTTTGGTGAGCTTGTGTGACTTGTACTCTCAGTTTCCTGTTCTTAGGGGACAGGAGTGGCACCCGGTGTGGTCTTCTGCTGCTGTAGCCCATCTGCTTCAAGCTTTGATGTATTGTGCATTCAGAGATGTTCTTCTGCAGACCTCTGTTGTAACGAGTGCAGTGTTTCCACAGGTTTGAAATATACTTGTGGTGGTAGCCGGGTGGAAAATCCTCCTATTACCCATGACACAAAAATGGTCTACTACATGTGACAAACAACAAATAATGTGTGACTTTTAACAATATTTTTTGATACAGATTATGCTGTGTTTGGGGGGATATAAAGTACTTTTTTTACCTATTTACCACAAAATTCCTCAACTACACCATTAGCATGATGATCAAAATAAATAGTTGTTCTGGATATTGATCTAGGTGTTTGGGGCAGAATTCTGGCTTTTGCTTAGGGAAAAAACTGTAGGAAAAAAAGTCTGTAGGAAATACAGTTTTACAAAAAAAAAAGTGTACTTACCATATACATCCAGCAGAGGCCCGTAGAGATCCATTCATTTTTCTGGATGTGGCTAACTGCTCTTATTAATTAATGTGAAACGAACATGATTGCACACACACACACAAACCTGGGGCCTCATTTATAAAATGTTGTGTAGAAACTATCCTACATTTGATCTTTTTACGATAATGTCTCAACTGTGCATACTTGTGATTCATAGAACGAATGCACAGAAAATGCGCATAAGCCTGTCTTTCAGATGTGAAATCTATAAATCGCAAATGATCTTGAACTTGCGCGCAGCAGATTGGTTTCAGTTCTCTGCCTTGTAAACAACACTCAATCGTGCTACTGTAAAAACTGCTGAGGATCTTTGGTGCCATGCCGAATTTCCTCAGCCTGCTGAGGAAGTACAGCCACTGTTGTGCTTTCTTGACCAGCTGGGTGGTGTTATGTGACCCAATAAGGTCCTCACTGATGTGAACGCCCAGGAACTTGAAACAGCTCATCATCTTTACCTCAAGTCCATGGATGGTTGGCAACTTCCTCATGTCCACAACCATCACCTTAGTTTTGTCTATGTTGAGGGTTGGATTATTCTCCCCACACCATTTCACCAGACTTGCCACCTCGCTCCTGTATGCTGTTTTGTCACCCTCAGTAATAAGTCCAGTGACCGTGGTGTTGTCAGCGAATTTCAGGTTGAGGTTGAAAATGGAGGTGAGAACACCAGCCAGGCACATACCCTAAGGGCCCCTCCAGGGATGTTGTCCGGGCCTGCTGCCTTGCGAGGGTAAATTCTCCTTAAGCCCAAAGTGTACTTCGGCTGTCGCATCGTCCGCATGACGGAATTTTCGTCATCAGGAGGGTCCGCGGATGTCCGCACATCCTGTCCGTGTGTAGCCCAATTTTTGAGACCCCGCAGATGGCCCACATACAACTGCGCATGTGCGAGTAACTTGAGCGCTTGAAAATAGCAGTCCACTAGATCACACTCACGGCCAAAGAGGTATACTTTCAAAGGCTCACGCACTGGGTGTGTGAGTGCTCCTTTTGTGTGTAGCTGCTGGACGTCTCAAAACAGGTGTAGAATTAGTTAAGCTGTTCAGGCAGCGCAGTAATGGAGCTGGTTACATCTGAGGTGTTCTTATAGTCTGTGATGTGTTGCAGGCCTTTTCACACCTTCCTAGCATAATTAGTAAATGTACAGTAAAAGCTCTCAATTTTCTTTCTGTACTGCCTCTTAGCCTGCTTGATGGTCTTTCTCAGTTTGTACTTCGCTGTTATGTACTCCTCTTTTTTGCCTGATCTAAATGCAGTACACTGTGTTCCAAATTATTATGCAAGTGACATATCAGGAGAATTTCACTATAATAAACATTCAGATTTTAGTTTTTCAAAGAAAGCGTTTGTTTTATTTCTCCATATCTTTTTAGATAACTGTTATCAATCTCAGACAAAACAGTTAAACAGTTACCATTTACCTAAGTAAAACAGTTTACTTAGGTAAATGGAAACCCTACTTAAAGATGTTGTTCCACATTATTAAGCAAGTCACAGTTCTCATGCAATATTGGGAGGAAGAAAGATCTTTCTGAAGATGAAAAGCATGAAATGGTGCAATGTTACGTAAAAGGCATGAAAACAACTAATATTGTGTAAAAAAAAGTGAATGTAAATTATCAAACTATCATAAGATTTGTGAGTGACTTAGGGTGCGTTCACACTTGTCATGTTTGGTTCGATTAAAACGAACCCTGGTGCGATTGCTCTGTTAGTGCAGTTCATTTGAACATATGTGAACGCTGCCATCCGAACCCTGGTGCGCACCAAACAAGCGGACCGAGACCGCTGAAAAGATGGGTCTCGGTCCGCTTCCAAACGAACTCTGGTGTGGTTCGAATGATATATGAACGCAACACGGACCAAAGACATGTAATCGAACCAAAAACAGGAAGATGATACCCTAAAAACAACAGAATCCTCACGCATATCGGTTTTTCTCATCATAGTCGCGAGTTTGCCCATGACAGGCATCAGACGCGCGTCTCCCACGCAGCAGATCGTTTGTGTATGTGATGGATGGATTCCCGCCACTGTTTTGACTCCTTTATACATTTTATAAGCTCTTCACAGGTTCCCAGCTGGCCAAAATACCATCATATGTAGACTACGCACACACAACAAGCGCATTTACCTCAGCACACAGCATTGTTTTGGATGTTCGGCAAGTTCCGTCTCAGAATTGGCAATACGTCATAAAATCCGACCAATCAGGTTGTAAACGTATCCCTATGCCTTTAGGTTCGGTATCTTTTGCCAATCTGAACGCTAATCAGACCAGGACTAAATGTTTTTTTTTTTCTTCTTTGGTCCAGACCAAACGAACCGAGCTACAAGTGTGAACGCACCCTCAGAGCACAGCAGAACCTTTAAGGAAAGTTTCTGTCAAAAAAAATTGTTCTAACCAAACCTCACAAAGAGAAACATTTACAGTGAGTGTAGAAATAATTGAAGAAATAGTTTTAATAGTTAAATAGTTTTATTCACTGACTGATGCCGAACTACAATGGATGGTCTAGATGGATGGATTTCTGGATGGTTGGTGAGTGGCCACCACGTTCCAACAAGACTGCGACGTCAGCAGGCAGCTGGCGGGTGATGATTTGGGCTGGAATATTGGGAAGTGAGATGGAAGGTCCCTTTAGGGTCTCTGAGGGTGTCGTAATGACTTCTGCAAGATATGTGGAGTTTATAACTGGCCATTTTCAGCTTTGGTATAAAAAGAAGGATAATGCCTTCTGAAATACTATGCACTATCCCATGCTGCAAAAAACACCACAGCAATAAAACTGTTTGAAAATGTATTTCTACATCCACTGTAAATGTTTCTCTTTGTGAGGTTTGGTTAGTGGTGGCTGAAATGCAATTTTACACATAACTGCCAGCCTGCATGGAGAGGTTCTTGAGAATCCAAAGACATCAGGAGCTTCAAATACCTGCTGCTCAACAGTGGCTTTTTTTTTTTTTTACAGCTGTCTTTTTAATACAATTAACTTGTTTGACAGAAACTTTAAGCCTTTATCTGACCGAGTTCTGCTGTGCTTTAAAATCACTCACAAATCTTATGATACTTCAATAATCTCCATTCACTTTTCACACAATATTAGTTGTTTTCATGCATTTTGCATAACATTGTACCATTTCATGCTTTTCATCTTCAGAAAGATCTTTCTTCCTCCCCATATTGCATGAGAACTGTGACTTGCTTACTAATGTGGAACAACATCCTTAAGCAGGGTTTCCATTTACCAAAGTAGGCCTGGCAAACTATTTAACAAACCTGTCTGAGATTTATAACAGTTATCTAAAAAGATACAGAGAAATAAAACAAACAAACACTTTCTTTGAAAAACTAAAATCTGAATGTTTATTGTACTGAAATCCCACTGATACGAGTGTGTGCAACTGGGCGTCATTGGAAGCCTTGAATCTGTGTGAAGTTAATGACGATAGTTTTTCCCAAAAAAAGATCAGAACCAGTGCAGAATCTAAGAAACCGAGACAGACCCTGTGTGCCAGATTCCCGAAGATATGTGGTTAAATACATTTGAATCTCCCTCTGCTGGGTATTCATATTCTCTGGGAAAGAAAGAGCCCTTAGAACCTTTCTCACAGTGGGCTGCAAGTTTTCATACACCAAGGAAATTTCATCAAGATGACTGATGGCAGTGGAAAGCATGTTTGCCCACTGCTCAATGACATAGGCAGGCTCTTGAATCAGTTTTTTGTGGGCAAGTTCTTGCAAGATTTCCTCTGCATTGTTCTCTGTTGGTGTTTTACGACAGCTATGGCCATCCAAAACTTCAAGTAGTTCTTCTTTGTCAACAGTGTTGAAGTCAGATAGCCATGCTTCAAAGACTGCTCGTTCAGATTCTGGAACAAATTTCAGGAAATTCTCAATGACGTTGCTTTTCGTATATCCAAAAGTGGCCTGCTCCAGGATTACCAGAGCTAATTTCACAGGAAGGTACTTTTCTTTTTGCCATCCAAAGGCAATTATACGGCCTACACTTTCCCAGTGCATTTGTCCAAAATCATGCCGAAGGAAAGGTACCTTGAAAGAGCTGCTCTTAGTGCACTGTTCATAAAAGTCATTCCAGAACTCGGAAAGATAGTCTCTCACAACTCCTCCTTTATCGTGACCCCTCTCAAGTTTTCCATCTGGTGCAATAAGTTGAATTTTTACTTCACACCATAACACACTTTGATCCAAAAAATGAGCAATGAGTTCTGGGAGGACATGACCACGGTGGACAACTAAGATCCTCTTTAATTGTTCACTATGTGCAATGTTGTTCAGAGGTGAGAGAGGTAATGTATCATCCAAAATTTGATTCTCCACATTAAAAATGTCTCCAGTGACAAATGTGATAGTGTTGCTGTCATCCAAATCATTCTCATCTAGGTTGGAGGAATTTATCTCTGTGGAATAAAGAAAAGACATCTCTGGTCCCGTGTTGCTCTCAATGTCAATCGCATCTGTGTTATCTGTACTTTCAGATCTTTCAGCTGGCATTGTTGTTGAGGAACGGTTTAGTTCTTCTGTCCTTAAAGTCACATCGATTTCCTGTTGCATATGCAAGCTCAAGTTACTTTTCTTCTTTGTTGTGAGGTAGAACTGTAAAAGTGGCAACCTGGTGTCTGCATACAGTTTTCCAACTGTTATGTCTTCATCTATAGACATTTCTTTGTAATCCATTAAATCTAATTCAAACTCAGTGATGTCTCCCTCAGGGCTTTTTCCATTAGCAAAAAACAGCCTGACTGCTTGCTCAATCAAATCAGATTTCTTGGATTCTTTTGATACATCTACTTTATGTGTGCCACCACCCCTCTTGTTCTCACTTGTTTGTAGATTTCATAATTCATCCATCCTAATTCTACCTTTTTCATAGTCTTCTGAGCATTCTTTGTTGTTTACTTGTTGTGGCAGAGTCATCACACTTACGTTTTTTGGATAATTTAGATTTCAATCGCTCAAAAAGTTTTGATTTCCTGTTATTGGGGTCATTCCTGTTACTGGCTTTCTGTCTGCAAAATCCCAAAATGGCCAAACGATCACCATATGATGGAAAATATGTCTTTAGCTGTTCATCTGTCATTAGTTCGATGACACTGGCATCAATCTAAAAAGAAAGGAAATGCAGGTTAAATATTTGACATTTTGAGTTTGCATGTCAACATACAATTTTCACTAATCAATGGTTGGGTGCCAAAAAAATGTAAATTTAATTATATGTATTATATATACATATACAATATATATATATATATATATATATACATACACACACACGTTTGTGTGTTTCAGACACAACTTTTGTACTCATCCTAAAATCATGAATAAGTACATAACTTCTCTTTTATTATTATTTATATATCAATAAATTCAAAATGTGACATAGAATCATACATTATTCATTTTACATGGACCCTTTTCACAGACTGTGATGATGCATATCCAAAATTTTCACCAACACAAATCTAGTAAAGTTAATACACATTTATAATGCTATATATTGTTATATTACCTTGTCAGTAAATGACAAAAAAAAACAAAAAAAAAAAACAACAACAACAAATTAACATTGCTGTGAGGATGTTATAAATACAACAGCTGAGGGAGTGATGGCAATTTCACGTCATTCTCTATTTTGACTACTGTAATCAATCTCTCATTATTTTTTCCATCTTTTGGAAAGTTGTGGAAACTCACAGATATTTTTCTTTTCTTATTTGAGCAAATGAAAACACAAAAATTATATTTGTTGTCATCTATCGTTCACCACTATAGATGTTTACCAAACTATGACAACTTCTGCTTCTGAGAATCCAGGAAATGTGAAAAGGGCCCATTGTACATTCAAATAAGTTGTACTTAATTTATGCTATTTTATATCTTTTTATCATCTTTATCATTCTATATATACACCCATTTCCATCATTTTATATTATTTTTCTATTACTGTTTAATCTTGTGTGCCATGTTGCCTTCACCTGAAATTTTGAGATAAGAGAACATCTCCATCTCAAAGTTATCGTCAAAGGATGGTGTTGTGAAGCAGTAATTTTTCATCACTTTTGCTTTAGTATATTAAGACTTATTGAATTTGTGGTAGTGAGACGAATTCTCATTGAGAAATTATAAAGATTATTTAATAGACTACTTATTCTTATTACTCTGTCTCCTGCTTCTTGCTCTTCCACTGCTTTTGTCTACCTCTTGGGCTGATAGAAGAATGAACAGAATGATAGAAGGCTGATAGAAGTGTTGAAACTTTGTGATAGATTTAGTTTTCTAAGTGACTGAGGATAGATAAGATGATCTTTTAAAATGAACTAACCCGGTTTCACAGACAAGGCTTAAGCTAGTCTCAAACTAAACTGCATGTTTGAGCTGTTTTAACTGAAAGCAAATTGCACTGACATCTTAAAATAAGTCAGTGCCATAGTTTTGTCTCAAGATGCACATTAGTAATGTTTTTTTGTTGTTGTTGTTTTTTTTTTCCAAGGCACAATTATAAAAGCTACTTGGTGAGAGGTGAGACACTACAAGCAAAAACAGTTTTTTTGATGCATCTGTCAATTTTGAGATTTTGGGCTTTTCATAAAGTGTTTTTTCAGACTAGTGAAAAAGAAAACATCCAAAATACACTTTTAAGTGTATCTTTTATAGCACTGTATCTATTTGTGTCTGTATATTTCAATTACAGTATACATCTTTAAAGGCCATTTTCTCAAAATGAGTTTTTTCTTCCTACGCTGAGCCAGAAATCTACACTTCAATAGCACTTACATACACCAGACTTTACAGTTTTATTCCTATCCATATTCTGAAGGTTTTTACAGAGGGTTTTGTTCATATAGAATTTGTCTTTATGGAGTGATACAAAGAGATATCCAAAATCCCCTCTGTAAAAAAACTCTGACTCTATTAAGTCAAAAAAAGAAACAATACTTTTGAACCTGACTTTATACAATGTTCAGATTTTTGCTCTTTAAATGTGTGCAAATTAGTGCATGTTTAAATTAGATAATGTCTAATTTGCATATTTAAACATAACATTTCAGAAAACGTCTAATTAAAAAAATATTTGCAATTGTTAATGTAATCAATCAACTGTGGAAATGTGATGATATCTATTAGTTTTTTTTTTTTTTTTACCCTATTAACCTGGGGTGTCTTGCCTTAAATGCCCTATAGCTAGCCAAACTAAGGTCTAATCCTGGCTTCAGCCCTGTCTGTGAAACCAGGACTAAATTAACTTAAATATATCTAAAGAAAGTACAAATTACCAGTTTATGAAACCATGTATAATCCTAAACCCCTGCCCTGCACTATTGCATCTGTGCAACCTTTTTGTCCAGTTTCATTGTCTCACCTTTTCTTGTTCCAGTGTCTCAATGGTTTCCTCTGGAACATTCCTCGTTCGCAAAAACTCGATTAGATTATCCATCCTGTAGACATACATATGCCAGTTTTTATAAAAACCTCTCTAAGCCTTCATCCACATGACAAGTTTGATTACCAGTGCTGCAAGAAAGAACAAAGTATAAGCAGGTTTGACTGTCTAGGTTAAGTTGTTTGTTGGCCACTAGATGGCACTGCTGGATAACATAAGCAAAAGCTTACAGTGATGATATGCGGAGTTGGGAAACAATCACGCCTGTTCAAACCTGTTCAGAACCGGTTTTATCATACTTTAAGATCACATGTGGAGAAAATCGGGCCTAACTTTTAATGAGATCTGCTTGAGTGTGGAGAAAATAATGCTGAGAGAATAATGCTGTTTTTTGTGTATTTGTTGACATGCTTTGTACTCGCCAAAGCAGGTAAGAGAACATTATTTTCCTTTAGATCTAATGCACGAAGTTTACGTTACAATAGCCTATACAGTAAGCCCAAAGTTACGACACAAAAAAAGTCAGATCTATGCTTTATCTCTGAAAGTGAAACTCATGAGAACATAAGACATTGACGCTATTTATGAAATAGCCGAGCAAATACGATTCAAAGTAATACAATTTGTCATAGCTAATTTGAAAACGACTGACAAATAACCTTCATCTGATCGATTGAAAGCAGCTTTAGATTAAAGCTGCTTTCAATCGATCAGATTTAATTAAATTTGTCATTCCAAAAGCTTACACAAGCAGGTGAAGAGATCTGATTTCTGTTAAGAATTGAATGAATTTTTTTGTTTGACAAGCTGCTGAGAACACATTGATCAACAAATATATTTGTTGATTATTATATACTCTCTTTGGGGGGGACTGGAAAAGAGAATTCTTGCATAAAGTGTTCATAAGAGAGCAAGACATCCCTATCATCTAAAAGTTGACTCACTAAAAGTATATTTTTATCAAACCAATTATTTAAAAAAAAAAAAAGAGAGATTTATTTTTATATCTAATATTTTGGCTGTTCCAGATAAAACAGCTATGTGGGGAAAAATTCTAATTATATATTAGGGACCAGCACATTAAAGCCTGTTTATGAAAACTAGAAAGAGTTAAAGGTGTTTTAGAGATGTCATAGTTGAACAATTAGCATATATGGAGCAATTCGACATGTAAATGACGTAATTTACAAGATGTGTTGTTCCATATATGCTAATAGTAGTTCTAATCTAATCTAATGCTAATTCTATTAGTACTAATATAATCTGATTATTACAGTTTCAGGGATACATGACTTTTTAATGTGACATTCATTTTCTTACACTATATATATAGGATATCTCAACCCCTTCATTCAGGTATGGTAAAAAAAAAAAAAACTTTTTTCCCTGTTTCATTATTTAAAGGAGTAGTTCACCCAAAAAATGAAAACTGTCATTATTTACTCACCCTCATTTCTGTCAGGACCACTATCCTCAAAGATGATTGACAATTAGCATACATTTTGGATTGGCAGTGTATGGTTCTGTTCTGGGCAAGAACTCCCTGCCCATGCATGCAGCCTATGGATAAGAGCAGGACAGAACAGAACCAACATAAATGCAGATATCATGAATGTTTAATGATTTAATGTGCAACATAATTTAAGAAAAATTAATCTGATTTAAAGAGGAATATCAGAAAGCCTGACCTGCCAGAACTAACTCTACGCTTGATATGTATCTTTTGCTGCCTTTGATATCCCACAATCCTGTGTGTTTCATTCTGTGACAATTGAGCTAAAAAATAAAAATGGCATCTGAAAGTTGTGGTTGGTGGTCAGTTTGTGTGTAAATGTAAGTTTTTGACCAACGTTTTTCAGTTTTGATGTCATTTCTAGCTAACAATTACAGTACTTAAATATTCACTTTGTTCTCACCAAAGCTTACTATATTTTGCTATAGATCAAACCATTATGCTGCCTCAGAAGTCTGTCCCTTCATGCCCAAACGCTGCCTACAAAGTTTCCTGATAAGGCAGTGAGGCAACAAGTCAGCTTTCGCTTTCCGCGTTTTGGCCTGCAAAGTGATGTCATACCTGCACCACTTTATTGATTCTCACCATAGATATGTATACATAGATGCAACATTCGACCACTCCAAACACGCCCGCCATCTTTGAATGATCTATGTATATATGTCTATGGTTTCCACACTCTCACATCACGCATCCATTTTCTCACCCAGTAAAAAAAGCATTGTGCAACAAAGAGGACACTGACAGACAAGAGAGCAGGCAGCAGCATTCAAGGGGAAAATACACAACTGTATCCCTTATCTTGCACTGTGTGAAAGCAGGCAGGTCAGTGACTGCATCTAAAAACTTAGACAGCTGACTTTTTGCCTCTCTTCCTCATAGGTAATGACTTTATAGACACCGTTTGCGCATGAAGATACCTCACAAAACTGATTTCGGCAGATTCGACTTTTGAGGCAGGGAAATGGTTTGATCTACAGCAAAATATAGTAAGCTTTGGTATTATTATTATATTTAGTAAATATATATTTATAAATATATTTAGTTAACTATAATAATATTTTCTCACTAGAAATTACATCAGAAATGGAAAATGTTGGTCAAAAATGTACATTTACACAAACTGACCAGCAACTGCAACTTTCAAATGCCATCTTTGTTTTTCTAGCTCAACTGTCCCAGAATGGAATGCACAGGATTATGGGATATCTAAGCAAAGTCCCTTTAAGACAAGTCATTTCACTCGGCGGCCATCTTTGAAATGCCTCTCGGGCATGCAAGTGCAGCTTCTATCTCTTTGAATGGGGAAACATCAAATTCTCCAAAGCTGTTTGCCAAGCTTTCGATTAAATTTTATATTTGAAATCACCAATGAAATCTGACAAAAACTGTTTCATAAATTTTGTTTCTAAACGCTCGAATCATGACAAAAAAACAGTATTTTTCTGGCTGGATCAAGCTAATGTGTATGTGCAGTCCTAAAGCGTGCGTCTCTTGTCTCTCATTTCAGAGGCGCGAGTCTGATTGTTTCTATAGGAACCAGAGCTTCTAAAGGCCGCTGCAGTGATGCGATGACTTTACCAATCGGCGATTGGCTCTTATTTAGAAGGCGGGACTTATTCCGCCATATTGCGCGTTGCACTTTCTCCCATTCAAAACAATACGAGTGACGCGTCTTGTGTTATTCTACAGTCTTTGATCTAAGGCAGCGAAGGATACATCTATGCTGCCTTCAAAAATCGATCAGATGAAGGTATCTCAGGAGACAGGACGTGAAGCTAACATTGGATTCGGATGTGTCTTGATGCCTTCCTACCTTGGAATGTGTCCTCTGAAAGCACCATTTTCAATTTTTCAGACACAGCCACTGAGTTACGGGTCACTATGTGTGTCTCTGTAGGTTAGTAACTAATGTGCTGTGTAGCCTATGTAGAAATAAGTTAGCATTAGCAAAGTTATTTGTTTTAAACTTACTGTTCTTTTATGTAAACCACCACAATATACTTTTTTCTTTCTTTTTTTTCTACAAAACAATAAATAAATCTGTATTACAGAATGAGCACTTTGACATTGCATTTGTTACTGTAATGAAGACAAACATAACTTGCTCACAATTTTGGTTAAGCTGTTCAGGCAGCGCAGTAGTGGAGCTGGTTACATCTGAGGTGTTCTTATAGTCTGTGATATGTTGCAGGCCTTGCCACATCTGCCTAGCATCATTAGTAAATGTACAGTAAAAGCTCTCAATTTTCTTTCTGTACTGCCTCTTAGCCTGCTTGATGTTCTTCCACTTTTTTTACTTTGCTGTTATGTACTCCTCTTTATTGCCTGATCTAAATGCAATAGATCAAGCATACAGCATATGACGCACCTGGCAGTTCATCCGAGGCTTTTGGTTTGGAAACTTCCTGATATGTATGGTGGGCACAATGTTGTCAATGCAAGGATCTTAATTTAACGTCTCACCCGAAGGGCGGTGCCTATTTACAGTATAGCGGTGCCTATTTACAGTATAGTGTCCTCATCACTATACTGGGGCATTAGGACCCACACAGACCATAGGGTAAGCAGCACTCCCTACTGGCCTCACTAACACCTTTTCCAGCAGCAAACTAGGCCCTGTTTACACCTGGTATTAAGATGCGTTTTGGGTAATTTGAACTAGTTTTTCCCAGGAGGTCTCCCATCCAGGTACAGACCAGACTCAACCCTGCTTGGCTTCAGTGGGCAGCTAATCTTGGGCTACCGGGTGAAATGGCTGCAGCAATAATTCACAGACCCATTATTAAGACAGTAACTTGCTTCGTTCCTGAATGAATCAGCCATTTTGAACAAATCAATTGAATAAATGACTCAATGACTATGCAATGACTTGCCCCCACCTACTGGAGATTTTAGATTAATATTTAAAATTATCATTCTATTTTTTTCTATCATTTCATATTTCTATATTCCAAATTTTATATTTTAAACACTCTCATAACATTATTCATGCAATTGTAATTGCAGTGTAAATGCATGTTCAAGTGCTCCTTAAAAATATAATCATAGAGCCCTACGTGTTTAATTCTACTTGGCTTTAAAAAATGGCACCCTAAACCCTCACAGTCTTCATCTGAGTCCGCACTTTCTTGACGTAATGCCGCTTTGACTGCCGGGTAAAGTCCTCTGCATAGCCAAAGCCCCTGGAAGGCAAGCCTGCAACCTTTAGCCAAAAAAGCGTAACGGCTAATGCTAACACTCAGGCTGTGGCGGTACTGTCGGTATGCAGGAAAGGAGACCAGAGGCCATTACACGATAGGCTGAGAGGTGCCGCACGTGATTAAGTTAGCCGTTACGCTTTCTCCAATGATAAGAAATACAGACCCTCTCATCTCCCTATAATAGACAATCTCTGGCATAGCTCACACTTGCGGGCTCAGCTCAAGTGCGCATCGAGGGCGTATAGTGGCGCCAAGGGGGCACTTATGAGCACCCTTCTGAAACCTTAAATGATGAATGGGGCTGCGCCCGAAAACCGGAAAATGCTGCCTTCAGAGGACACATTTTAAGGTAGGAAGGCATCAAGGCACGTCCAAATTCAGTGTTAGCTTCACTTCCTGTTTCCTCAGATACCTTCATCTGATCAATTTTTGAAGGCAGCATAGATGTATCCTTCACTGCATTTGATATCCCACAATCCTATGCGTCCATTCTGTGACAGTTGAGCTAGAAAAATAAAGATGGTGTCCAAAAGTTGCGTTTGCTGTTCAGTTTGTGTATAAATGTACGATTTTGACCAACATATTTCAATTTTGATGTCATTTCTAGCGAGAAATTACTACTGTAGTAATTTAATATTTGTTTAGTTTTCACCAAAGCTCATGCTATTTTGCTGTAGATCATTAAACTGTTACGCTGCCTCAGAAGTCTGTCTGAAATCAGTTTCGTGAGGTACCTTCATTCACAAACGCTGCCTTACAAGTCATTGCCTGATAGGGCAGCGAGGCAGCAAGTCAGCTGCCTAGGTTTTCGGATGCAGCCTGGGACACCCTACGGTCTCATGGACTTAACGAACACTCGCACGCGGCAGCCATTGTAAGTCCACAAGACCGAAAGTATATAGAAGTGTGCCATTTGGGATTCAGCCCATGTTGAACGGGTGAACAAAAGAGGTGTGTTTAACTTGAAGTGCTGTGATGACAAATCAGGTCCTCCCTCGAAATCAGGTCTCAATAGGACCCTGAACGATCCCATTGGCTCAAATTACTTTTAATAGGTACTCTCTTTATCGCTTGATTACATTTCCTACAAAATCATGTTATGATAAATGCTGTTTGAACTACGTTATGATGACAATTAATGTCTGTATTAGTTAGCTTATGTACTAGCATAGCATACAGATACCCGATTAGCCTGATAGCTTAGTTTTTACACGCATTTGCCCTTACCTTACATGTATTCACAATCATCTTTAATGTAATTATGTGTTAAATTAAGTGTTAAATGTCCAAATCAGTTATAAAAAGAATGTAATGATGTTCAATTATTCACTTAATAGTTGATTTGATTGCTTCTATTGTTCTCATTTGTAAGTTGCTTTGGAGAAAAGCGTCTGCTAGATGATTAAATGTAAATGTTATAGGCTATTATTATTATTATTATTATTAATTAACAGTTTATCAAGTGAAGTTTGTTTTATTCTGCACTAGTAAGCTATACATATTTCAAATTAATATCATTTGTATGTACTTAGTATAATCATTAACTGATAGTTGAAAGAGACACAATTTTGATGGAGGACCCGATTGTCATGACACTGGCTGATCTCGAATTGCTGGTACTTTGATGTCATACGTCACAGTGATGTGGTGTCTGTGCTGTCTCAAGTTGGACAACATTTCTAACCGGTATGCACTACTTCAAGTCAGACACCGATTGGTCTCCACAGGTCCATGGCATGATGTCGAGCATGCCTAACATGTCACCTGATATAAGTCGACCTTATAAGGGTAAGACCAAAAATGTTTAGAAGATGGATTTATGATGTACTTAAATAATTTAAATTTTGAACAAAAAAAGGTTATTTTTTTTCCTCACATTTTGGTCTTGATGTCCTTTGGTTTTGGTTCTTACAAAATTTCACTCTCAGGATATGACCTTACATCGCTTAAATTTCAGTTCTGATAAATTATCAGCTTCACCTTACATTTGACAGCATTGAGCTGCTTTCTTCACTTCAGAACACTTGAATCTTTCTCCACTGTTTTCACTCAAACTGCTGGGAGCTGTGCTGCTCACCTACACAAGTAGTTATTTTATACATATAAAATTTGTAGTTAGTAGTAGAAAATGTCTCATGTACACATATTGCATGTTTCTTGTGTATCCACAGGGTCTCACTCATTTAAGGCATTTGTAACATATATAGTTGGACAGACACCATTTCCTGAGTTCAGTGCTGTGCTGATGTTGGATGATCTGCAAATAGCATATTATGACTCTGTCACATGGAAACCTGTCTATCGCTCTCACAGTGATTCACAGTTCTATGATGAAGAGCAAAAGGATGCTGATACAGTATTTCGCGATATGTACAACATCTTTGAAGAAAGAGAAATTTATCTTAAGAAGGACCAAAATCGTACATATGGTGAGTACAAGCCAAAAGAATTATAACACAAAAATTTATTAACAAATGTAATTTTTGTGTTTTTAAGCATATAGCCTACAACTTTGACGTGGAAGCAATATGTGCTAGACACAGTAATCATAAAAAGACATTTTTTTCCCATTCCTTTAAAGGTGTACATGTTCATCAGAGACTTGCTGGATGTGAATTGTTGAACGATGATAAACCAGGTCCACTTCAGAGATTGGATGCTTTAGATGGACAAACTATAGAGGAGTTCACCTTTGACATGGAAAAAAATAATGCAGAGACAAAAATGACATGGAGGCCATGGGACCAACAAAAATGGATTCGTATAAAGTTTATGTATGAAAGTGTTTATCATCCTATTTGCTTTAAAGTTTTGCAGAGGTACCTGTATATGGAAAAGAACAATGTGCTGAGAAAAGGTGAGAGAATCAACCTGAATAACTTCAGTATTATTATTAAGAAAAGAGCATAATCAACAAATATGACCCAGACAGCAGTACTGACTGAAAATACGTGTGCCTCTTAATGTTTTATGAAACATGAGAACTAGGGATGCACCGATATCGGTATCGGGCCCTATACAAAGCTCATGTACTTGTACTCGTACTCATAAAAATACCCCCGATACCAAAGACCGATACCTCACGTGACGTAACTGACAGAATTTCCCGTGCTCAGAGACACCGGCGGTAGTAGCAGAAACAATGTCATCCTCAGAGGTGTGAAAATACTTAAAAATTAATGATGACAACCCACACATTGCGAACTGCATGCTTTCAATCACAATTCGTTATCGAATAGTGAAGGCGGGATAGGCGGAATCGCGCTGAATGACACAGACCAGAAGCGCTCCCTCTCGCGCGCACGCTCTCTCTCTTTCTTGCGCGCGATCCCAGTTCTCCTTGCTCCTGAATGATCAAATGCACACATAGTTGTCAAAATGTCCATCGTGTGGAGTATCTCACGTAAATACAGTCGGTTATGGCTTAAGTGGACGTAAACATTTGGGTGAAAACAGGATGTGTGTCAGTATCCATGCGTTCGGTCTTAAAGGGACCGTAGCGTATATTTGTCATTAACGTTAATAAAACAACAAAATATGTTAAATAAATGTATACATGGTAAATAAACCTACTGTATCTGAAAAACAAGTTTAATTTGTATCTCTATAGTATTTGTTGTATTGTTTGTAATTTGTTTGTAAATTTCTTTTTATATAACAACAATTATATATATTGGTAATTATGCCCTTTGAAGGTTATTGAACAGTGAAATTTTTGTTCTTTAAGTTTGTGACAAGCACATAAAAATTATTACTTTTTTCATTAGAGTAATAATAAAGAAGCTGTCCTACATTCATTAGTCTCACTGTGCCTGGAAAACTGCAACGTCAAAAGAGAGAGAGAGAGAGAGAGAGAAATTAATAAATGTATAGGCACCTATATCGTATCAGCGAGTACTAGAAAAAAAGTATCGGTACTCGTACTCTGTCCTTAAAAAAATGGTATCGGTGCATCCCTAATGAGAACCATAAATTAATAACAGATCTCGCCCTTCTCTAGTGAAACCCAGAGTCAGACTCATGAAGAAGAAACTCACAGACTCTCAAGGGCTTCAGATCAGCTGTCTGGCCACTGGTTTTTACCCCCGTCACATTAACCTGACTCTGTTCAGAGATGGTCAGCCTGTGGATGATGATCAGATCACAGGAGGAGAGATTCTTCCCAACGGAGATGGAACTTACCAGATGAGGAAGAGTTTGATGATCAGCGCAGAAGAACTACGTGAGGAACATACATACAACTGCACAATGAAGCACCTCAATCTGGACAACAAACTGGACATTATGTTTGGTAATAAACTAATAAACAATTAATCCAACAAAATGCTACAGCAGGCTTAATAACAAAAAGTAACTTTATCTCTCTGTTGCTTACTGTTTTCTTTTCTGTAATCACTTTTTCCCCCCAGTGATTTTAGATGTGGCTAAATGTGACCCAGGACCCTTCAGTCTGTCTGTAGTTATTGGTGTGCTGGTGTTAGTGTGTGTGGCTGTGCTCATCATAACTGCACTCATTATATGGAGGAAGACGAGATGTGCTGCTGGTAAATGTTCTGTACAGTCCAGTTCATTACACCTGATGCTAAATTAGAAAAAGAAACCAAACATAAGTTCCTTTTGAGACACTTTTTTGAAGTCCACCTATGCAGTTTTATGCTTCTGTAGTGTTACTCTCTATTCATCATAGTTTAATTGTGTCACTCTTATTCAGAACGAGGATCTGCAGCATCACAGATTGATTACTCCCCTACTCCATGTGAGTATGCTGCACTGTTTTTTAATAAAGTAATATAAATACAGCAACATGTTCATTCTATTTTGAAAACCTTCTCTAAATGGCTTCCTTTTTTTTCTTCATTTCAGCTTCCACGCATGATAAAACATGACAAGTGAGTCTATGGCCCAATATTAAAAGTCAAGACAACAACAACAAAACCTTATAGCATTTGCTTGGTGGCTGCTATTGGGTTATGCTGTGTGATGATAACCATCAAATGATGTTTGATTAAAAATGTTATGTGAATGTATACAGTATGGAACATAAAAAATTGCCTATGTGGCTCAAAATCATAATATTGTTTAAGAACAATACTAACCATGTGTTATTCACTGACCGTGCACGAATATGTGCGTAAAATCTGTATTCAAATGTTTTCACAGATAATTTATCAGTTACTTTTGTATTAAAATTTATTCTGAATTACAAAAACATGTAGGAACAACTGGGTGTAGTCCAGAAAGCAAGGCTAACTCACCATCACATACCCTGAACTCTCGGTAGAACCTAAACCAATTGTTTACTTGGTGTATGTCAGCTCCAAAACACATGTGAAGAGTTAATTCAATCAACCTTCTATTGGTAACCCAGCGTTAACTCGTGCCATCAGAGATTATGTTCAGAGTAAATTGCTATAGCTACTTACATACCTTGAACATTACCTCAGTTTTTGCAACCGAAAGTTGAGGTTATCCTTTTACTTACTGATGAACTTGGCTGGGTATGTCACATAACCTGGGGCCATATGTATAAAGCCGTTTACAGCTTAACAGCTTGCCAAAGCGAACTTTCCTGAAAAGTAAACACTGTTTATTACAAGATAGCTAGGTGTGCTCTGTGGCTCAACCTTCTTTGAGGTGGAAGTCTTTTCCGATTAATTTCTTCTATTCAATCCATCAACATAAGACGTCCGCTAGTAAAAACATGAACACACTGGAGAGCTGTTTTATAGTAGAAATGGAAGTTATAATTGAAAGAGACACTAACACTGTTTTTTGTTTAATTCTGTAAAGCTGCT